>NC_142782.1:21713106-22045919 GCF_988280905.1 Pimephales promelas
AAAGTGTCTTAAAAGTAAAAACACACCTACATATAACAATGGGTGTGGCGAGCAGGACGAGGCCGAGGCCCTGAGAGAGATACGAGATGTCACTCATCAGTAATCACGGCACCGGCCTCACATCCCTCATCCTGCTCGCCACAATGGGCATTTCACATACAGATTGTGTCCAAATGTATTCATTTTAAACTGTATATTAATTGGTTAATAATTTAAATGTGAAATACATTGTGAGCTTTTGAAAATTAAAATTTTGTTGTTCATCTTTAATTCTTTGTAACACAGTACTTTCTAACCATTACAGCCTGATGTCTGCTCAGTGGCCCTCATTTATCAAAAGTGCGTACACCAAATTTCCAGCGTACACTCAAAACCACGGTGAGTTTGAGATTTATCAATATGGACGTGGGCGCACGGCACGCTCGAATCCTACACCAGCTCAGGAGGTGGTGTACGCACGTTTTGAGTTAGTGAGGAAATGCACAGAAAAATTCCTAACACCACAAAACGCACTGACAAACTAAAAGATATTATATATTATGACCCACTGTAAAACAAACAAACAAAAAAGCAACATAGTAATTATAAACTTCAGTGTTTATTTTTTTGTAACGTGGACTTCAATGTTTAATTTGTGTGACTTTACCAAAGCATTTGATTTGTAAGCATATGTATTCCTTCAGTTGCGAGCCCGCTTTACCCTGACGTTTCAGGATTATCCCCGGCAGGTGCGCACGGACTGGGTTCGGTAGCCTAATGAAAGGCTTTCAATGACCAAAAAATAATTCAGACTGACAAAATTCTTTTAAATGATAATAATAATACAAATAATAATAACGACATCCTTCTTCTAAATAACAATAAGCATCATTAATACAAATCATAATAATAAGAAGAATACTATTACAAATTGTCATGCAATTATTAATGTGAATGAATACTTCACATCACATCATCATCACTATTATACATGTGACGTGATTCGAAATTGAATGCTAATTCAAAAGACGTGCTGTAAAATAATGCATTGTGATAGGTAATTTCGGCTCCACGTCGGAGAAGTTTCTCTACTTTGCCGTCTTCCATGTGTCCATGGCGTAAAACGAGGGCGTGGGGGGAGCGGAGACTTGAATATTTAGGGGCGTGTTATTCTAATGACGATCGTTTTCGGCCGCAGGATTTATCAAGGGCAGGCATTGCGTACACCTGGATTTCAAAGGTACGCATATCTTTATAAATCAGGCGGTGAGAGGAGTGTAAGCATAATCTTATGCCAACATATACACCCGTTTCTAAGGAAGATTGATAAATGAGGGCCATTGTGTGTTCATTCTAATGCTACTTTGGAACAGAATTTTCTGATTGTGTTAAGTAATAGTTAATCAATAACTAATGAATTTTGTCATACCTCCTGAAGAACTACTGACTCAAGTGCCAAAACCTTAACCAAGTTTCGTACCATTCCGATGAAGAAAAAATGACCAAAGAGGTGGTCTAAAAATTAATAGAGAGCACATACAAGACTTTTGAAATTCATTTCAAACGGAGCCAGAAACAGTGTGTCTTTCACAAAGAGAACCCTGGATCAAATAGTTTAAAAACCCTTATCTAATGCAATGGTATTTCAACATATTTAAGTGTCTGAATACTTTTTGGCGTCCTTGTAGATATCTTCTAATCCTTTTGTATGTCTCTCACCTCTTCTAAGTGGTCATCTCTCTGAATGTGCCATGTGACCGTGGCCTGTGGTGATCGAGGGATGCACTCCAGGAAGGTGCTGTTGTTCTCAGTGCCATAAATAACCCGTTCTTCGGTCAGATCCAGATCCTCCACTACAAAGAAAATCACACAACACAGTTCAGAGTAAGGCAAGTCAGGGATTTTCCACTGCGTATGTGTTTGGATAAGAGTGCACATACATAATCCCTTTTCATCACCAACATCCTCACCTTTGGCATGCAAACACTCAAGCGCTCTTTACTCACACCTCTTTTGTTCTTTCCTCCCATTCTCTCTCTCCTCTGTGATGAGAGAAGGAGAGTGATCCGTCTGTTCATCCCTCACTCTATCAGGCCCTGTCTTTCACAGAGTTTATCTCAGTTTGCCCTTCAAACCCTATTAATCTTCCTATTAGAACAAGCTCAAAGGTGTATTGAAGTTACTAATTCAAATGATTAAACAATTTAACTTCAAATCTCCAGAGGAATTGCTCTTCTCTTATGCTTTCACATCAGTGAGCTCTTTGAAATTGAAGTTGTCAGAGGCGGCCGCTGGTGCATTGACATTCATGCTGCATGGCTGCGCTCAGTTAAGGAGGCTGCCACCTCTCTCCTTCTTTCTTACCACTGAGGTTTTGGTCCATGCACTGCAGTGCTGGGTTTGCATGTTTGATGTCCTGTCTCCGGTAACGCCGTTTTGTGTTTGGCAGGTAGCGAGTGCAGGTGTGTCCGTCCCAGGCACAGTATGGATCTCGAGCCAGGCAGCACTCGGCACAGGCTTTACCGTACATACTGCAGCGGTGCAGAGGAACCTGGACAACACCCGTCTGTGAACCCACGAACAACGTTTGCTGTAAAAGGGAGAGAGACCATTAACAGTTTTGGTTGTTTCTTTGAGCAAAATAGGGACAGTTCAACCAAATAACAAATTCGGTCATCATTTACTTTCTTTCCTTTGTGAACCGCAAAAGGGGATTAGTAGAATGTCATGGCTGCTCTTTTCCATAAAACAAAAGTGAAGGACTGGTGCTGTGTCAAGTTCCAAAAATGAACAAAGAGCACTATAAAAATATCTGACCAAAAACTTTTGTTTGTTCAAAATTAACTAAATTTACATCAATGAGTTAATACATCATCAATCCTTCTTCCAAAATATGTTTTTTAACCTTATTCAGTATGGTAAGCCTATCATAAGTGTTTATATTTTCGATCTGACAGGATGGCTTTCGCAGTAAATTGCGTACATGCGTCGCTCGCCTGTGCATGTCTCGTAATATAAATAAATAGAGAAAAGCTGGCCACTTTGATGAGTGTATTTTGTTAACATAAACAAATTTTGATTTTGAAGTTGGCACAGAGGCAAAATAAAAAGACTAGAATATCCAAGTTAAACAATTCACAATTATCAGGTGAACTGGGTGTGGTGAGGGTATTGTGATATTGATATATGTGGTATAAATGGAACTTCCAGCAAAGTCTTAGTCTCTGCGAGTAAAGATGTGTCATGGCTCACCACTCTGTGCCAAATTTCATGCGAGAACTGTCAAGCAATTAAAATAAAAACACATTTCTCAATGCAAGAATGCAAGGAATTTAGACCTTTCACCACCTATCATACATAACACTGTGAAAATATTTAATGCCAGGCCTGACATTCTACACCATACAGTGGATGTGCTTGACTGGCCTGCTTCCAGTCCAGATCTGTCTCCTATTGAAAATGTATGGCCCATCATGAAAAGGCGAATCAGACAACAACGACCATGGCTTATTGAGATGATATCTTGTATCAGGCCAGATTTGGCAAAAATTCCATTTGCAAAAATGCAACAGTTAGTATGGCCAATTCCCAAATTTTTAAACAGTGTAATTTAAAGAAAAATTACACGGTGGTAAATAAAAAATAATAGTTCTTGGTCAGAGAAATCATTTCTTTGTACTTTTGTCAGTTAAATAAAGGTTAAAAGGATGAACAAATCACAGATTTTTGAATTTATTGCATTTGACAAAATGTACCAGCATTTCTGGGAATGGAGTTGTAAAAGCGATAAGGAAATGGGATATGGGGCTAACAAGTGAGTATATGAAACTCTCGGAGTTAATTGTAAAGTTGCATCTTTTGTGAAGGGTCATATTTATCTGCACAGTCAAGCAGAACCAAAACAATGTTCCTCCACAAAATGTATGCAGTTTTGTTTTTTAACCAAAAGCAACAAAGTGCACCTTTAAGTCATTATTTAATAATAATTCAATTATTTAATAAATTCAGTACACAAGAACCAACACCATTTGGCATTTTTGACATGAAACCTGGTGCAAATGTGTCTTGAGGCACTTTAGTTTGTATGTGTTTAAGAGTGAATCCTTTTTTCGAATACCACGAAAGTAAAAACAACAACAAAAAAACAGTTTGGAATGATTTGACGGTAAATAAATGCTGACACAATTTTCATTTTTGGGTGAACTCTCTTTAACTCGTGTGGCTCCAGTACTGTCCATGAGGTAAGTGAACTGTCAGTTGGTTTGGATATAAAGCACCTGCTTTATGATGAATAACAAAGCAACTGGTTGTTTTGCATGAATGTTTAAAACCATATACACACAAAGTAAAAGCCTCTTTGGGAATTTTGTGGAAAATGAATTTATGGTGCTGCTTATGTAACTACAGTTATGTTAATTTACTGGAACAGTACAGTGAGTGTGCATGATGCATGAACTTACCCTTTTCACAGATATATCCATGGAAGTTATGGGAGTGGGTACCTGCAGAGATAAATATATATGAGATAATATATAATAAATATAAATAAATATGAGAAACAGATCTAAAGGTACTCAAATACAGTATATACTATTGTTCAAAAGTTTGGGGTCAGAGTTTTTTAAAGAAATGAATACTTTATTCAGTAAGGATGCATTAAATTGGTCAAAAGTGACAGTAAAGACATTGAATTTATTACAATATAATCAAATAAATGCGTTTGGACTTTCAATTCATCAAAGGATTCAGCATTGATAATAATAAGAAATGTTTCTTGAGCAGCAAATCAGCATATTAGAATGAATTCTGAAGGATCATGTGACACTGAAAACTAAAGTAATTATGCTAAAAAAAATTCAGCTTTGACATCATAGGAATAAAGTACATTTTAAAATATTCAAATAGAAAACGTCCCACACTTTTGAGCTCACAGACCTTGAAAACCTGCATTTCCTCCAGTGTGATTTCTTCACTGGTGAGAGCGTTACCATTTCCTAGTACAATAACCTTTAGCACTGTCCCAATATCTGAAGAGGTCAAAGGTTACAGTTATTCAATCATTCAACCACGGTTACAAATACACCTAAAAATTAAGTAAAGTGATGACGCTCCTTACCAGTGCCGATGAACATGACATCATAGTATCCGTCTTCGGCCTGTGTGCGATCTACAGTGATGTGTGTCAGCCTGTAGGGGGCGCCGGTGCGGAGCAGCAGTGGTTGCCGATGTGAGGGGTAAATGGGGCGCCACATTAGTGGGTGCGTTCGAGCAAATTGTAAAACGACATCTGGAAACTCCAGTGTGCTACGGAAGGCACGGCCAGGCTGGGCTGTTATTTTACTGGGGCAAACTCCTGGTCGTGGATAAGGGACTCTTCCTTCATAAGGTCCCCACTGATAGTCTGGTCCTTCTTTATGAGCAAATGGACCATTAAATGCCTCACGGATATCAGCCATACTATAGACACACACTGCATAGCCCTGAAACACATTACTGGAGAGAGAAAATGTTCTGTTAAACTAACAACTGATGCCCTTAAAAAAGATGAAGTTTATTTATATAGTACATTTCATACACAATGGCAATTTAAATTCTTTACAATGGCAAAAAAAAAAAAAAAAAAATCAAATATATATATTTTTAAATTTTTTTTATTTAATTTAAATTTAATTAATTAATTTTTGTTTAAATAAATATTTAAGTAATATTTAAATATTTAAGAACAAAACAATGAATAAGAAAATACAAAGGCATTAAAATAAATAATGAAAAGTAACTTTCAAATTGAATTAAAGACGTAATATATATATATATATATATATATATAATAAAAGACATTGAAGTGTAATATAAAATGCATTAAAAAAATTATACAAAGATGAAAAATGAATGAAAAAAATACAGTGCAGTTGGTGAGCTAAAGTACGGCACAGTGCTTTAGAAAGGAAATGCACAGATAAACAGATTCTGGATTTGAGACAGACCTGATTGTGCTGAATATTGCGTAGATCTCTGGATTGGTTTCATCTTTGGTCCTTAAAAGAAACACATCCTCTGCACGACAAAAACATCACAAAAGAGGCGTAAGAGATCAAAATGATTTCAAGTTTATATAATATTGTATATAAAAAGCTGAGGGAGTGTGTTTGTTTATGGTCTCACCCAGCTGGTGAAAGTGTGTTTGGATGCCGTGAGGTCCAGGAACAGAACACACCAGTCGGGCTTTAATAAATGTACTCCACTTATTCACCAAAACCCTCTGCCCACCCACATCACTCTGAAATCACATAAACAATAAATCATGAGGCGTTGAATTCACTTCTGAAGTCTAACAAATCGGCAAAAACTCAAATCCCAGTATCATTTACCCCCAGACCACACACACACATTGACCTCTGGGTAAAACAAACTATCCCTGCGTCTCAATTTGTATACGATCCATCCTAAGTAGTATGCAAGATTAGAATTAGCGTATCCCAAGTTTATGAAATAATAATAAACTAGTATACGAAAGGTGCCACAGTGCATCCATAGAATGCTTTCCACCCACAATCACTTACTAAATTGAGTCTGTGACAGTTCTCATTTGACTTTTTTGGGTGAAGTGGTTTAATTAAAGGGGTCACAGACCACTAACCCCTGTAATTTGAATACTGTTTATACATAAACATTCAGTTCTAACTGTTCCCGTGGGAACAAGAAGAGTTCCACAAAAAATCTCACAGCAGCACCCAGTTATGGAGATTAAGGCACTGTAAGGGAAGGATTGTTACAGATCCTAAAAAAGGAAAACAGCTGGGTGGTGTAAAGGATCTGAAATCTGTGTAATCTGTATATGCGGAAATAATCACCCTCTCTGCAGTTTAAGTGTGTGTGTGTGTGTGTGATTTGGGAATGTGCTAGAGCTGAACAATGAATAGCAGTCAAAGTGACAGTAATGTGCGATTGAACCCGGCTCTTTGAACACTGACCTCTGAATGACAGAGAGGGATTTGTACTGCTCCCCTTACTCTACAGACCCTTGTGTGTTAGCGCTGTGTATGTGTGTGCACTGATACTGGGGTAATCGGTGAGTGTGTGTGTTTCAGAGGCATGTAAACCATCCAACAGCTGTGTTTATGGGGTTGACAACAAGGCAAGAGCATTGCATTACAGTATACTGGTCTACTTGTGCCTGGATGTATGTATGGTGTTTGTCGTGGTTTGCCTCACCGCACACAATCGCCCAATGCGTGTGTGTATGGCTCCTTCATCGTCTCGCTCTGTGGTCTCTGTTGCTCTTTCAGTGAAGAAAAAATAAATTTTATCGTCATCTCTGTCTGCACTGTCAGGGATGAGGTGGGCCGCAACAAACCTGGGCTCTGCATACACACACACACACACACACACACACAAACACGTACACTATTACAATGCTTACCGATCTGATTGTTTGTAGTATGTAGATTTTACAAATCAATAAGAAATCATTTTAAGAATGTTTGGGTGTTTCATAAACGATGAGCACTTAAAGTCCCAAGATTTAAAATATGAAAATACATAATAAAAAAAAAAAGATTATTATGAATATATGATATTTTATTATGAATATTTGAAAATTATTAAAATTGCTATTATTTATTTACTATTATTTGGAATTTTGGAATTTTATTTTATTTGGAACACTTTTTTAAAACCATTTCAATACAAGTTTTCCACTAATAAAGTAAAGTATTTCATTTCCAATCAAGCTTTTCAAATTAACAATTGTTCAAAAAATATGTATGAAAATATTCTTTAATTTTGTGTATTTATGACACATGGTGCTAACTATGAAATTCATTTTAGCAAGACAAAGGAGTCATACATTTATTTTTCAAAAATGTTAAATTGTCATTTCCATCACCATCATTTCCACCCGAAAAAAGCTATAAAATACATAAGAATTAAAAATGTTTATTAAAATCAATATCAAGTTTTTTGTACCGTGAAGAATTCTCTGATCTGTCTCTGTTCTCATGGGTGAGCGAGTTCCTAAACCTCTCAAAATCACAGAGTCTCTCCCCAAAAAATCCGCAGTAAGACCGGTGTACAGCTCTCCACCTGAGAGAGAGTAAAAGAGCATTGAAGATCATTGCAGACAGCTGAATTCTCAATATCTTATGTGAGAGATAAGACAAGTAAAAAAGCCCCAATGTTAACATTTTCATTAAATCATGTTATTTTCAACAAAAAAAAACAAACAAACACATTCACACACCTATAAATCAGCTGAGTCCTGATATACAATCAATTATAACTGTTCAAAGTCACACAAACACGTTACTTCTGAGATTAGAAGTTTTTATAATACTGCTGTACCTACTAAACTTAACTACATAATTTGCATGTGTTTGTGTGAACACATACTTTTAAAAAATCCTGTTACCCATGAATTATCTGACAGAAATGCGTGTATGTTAGGGCGTGAAAGATCTCCAAGTTCACTAATACGCAATCTTAAAAACATTATCGCATCTGGCAAAATGACAAGCAAAGAAAGCCAAGATTGTGCATTGTTGTAAAGGCAAACACTATACGCACTGGGAGATGTGTCCATGCCCCAGAAGACTGTAACACACCCACAAACACACAAACAGAAGACCCCCGTAACACTAAACCTGAAGAGCAACTCAAATTTCCCCCATCAGAGCAGTCAATCTACAAAGGCCCATAAACTCTGACAACTGACAAGCAGAAATCTCCACCCTACACACACAAGAGCCAAAATACACACACACACACACACACACACACACACACACACACACACACACACACACACACACACACACACAACACAAACATGTAATGACATGAACTTTTACATAGAAACTTGACACATTGGCACTGTACCTGTGAAGGTGCTTGCAAAGGGTAATTTGGGGTCATGAGGACATTTCCCCCTCCCGTTCTGAACTGTGGTACGGTCCAAACTGAACACATGCTGCCAACAAGAAGTCAGAACATTCACATCAATTTCACAACTCAACAATAAACTACAGTTGACACATTAATTTCTCTTGCTAGTGAAACAATATATTGTTTATTTTTTACAATCCTCATGTTCTGTTTGGGGTATTAGAGACCCCAAGGCCCTTTTAATATTTCCAAAGATATATTCAATATTGTTACTGTTGTGAGATCCTACACTGTATGGGCAGGTTAAAAACATGCGGTACAGCCCCTACTATTGGCTGTAGTTTTTAGCCTCTGGCCAAAAAATCCTCCAATGATGCAAAATGACGATTTTTGCGTCATCGGAGGATTTTTTTCCAGACAAAAAATACATGAATCTCTCGTCTCAGGGGGATATGAGGGTGGAAAGCATGGTAATTCAAAAATACTACATGTTTTCTACTAATACAAAGCTTAATGCTAAATCCTGAAGAGTATCCCTTTAACAATGTCTTTTCAATTCATCCTAATTAAGTTTTTTAAATATTTTTTGCTGCAAATAAATACTGCTCCGATTACAAAATAAAATAGTGTCATCTGACTTTGAGTTTCTAGGCTGTATCATATGAGATTTTGTAACACTTTATTTCAATAGTCCACTTTAGACATTCTACTAACTATAAGTAAATGTGTAACTACATGTCAACTACCAGTCATTAGAGGATTAGTAGACTGTCTGCTTAATATCTGATAACATTTTATTTTGATGGTCCTCAACAGACATTCTACTGACTATATGTAACCCTGCAAGTACATATCAACTTATTCTACTAAACATAACCTAACAGTCTACTAGTACTCTAATGAGAGTTAGTTGATGTGTACTTGAAAAGTTACTAGTTAGTAGAATGTCTTGGACTATTGAAATAATGTGTAAGCAAGTTTTCAACTAATGTGTAATAATAGTATAAGAGTAGTTTTTACTGTCAGTGATGTCAGACGTATGGGTGAGTCCAGTGATGCCAAAAACAGATTAAACCTTTGGTGAACTGTGCCAATTCAGTTACACAATGTACTATTGTCTATTTGTCAGACAACTCTGACGCCCTGTGGTGACACGTAAGATAAAACACCTCAAAGGAAGTAAGAGCAGCTCACTCTGTATTCTGTCCAATGCCAGATGATTCATATGACTGTATCACACACGCAAGCTATTTCTTTCTTTTCTATCCTCTGCTCTGAATCCTCCGAATTAGTGTGTGTGTGTTTTGTGCTTTGTATCTTCTCTCATAATCTAGTCTTGACATCTAGGGTCAGTCTGTTGGTGGGTGACCTCTGACCTTAAACAATTTGGTCTCTGATATACATAAGTAAATTAGATTCTCCTCATGTGCATACACAAACAAACTAGGTGTGAAGTAGTGGGAGGGAGTATTAGCTCATTTGTTACCTCTCCGCGGTGTCCGACGTTCACATACGCACACACAGGTTGGAAAGCTCCAGTTCCACAGGCCAGCAGATGAGTGCGGTTAAAAGGCTGCAGCAAACGCACAAAGTTTGCACACTCCGTCTGTCCCAAACACACAAAGATAGAGGTCATATTAAAATGTTGGTGGTTTTGGTAGCAAATAAGCGTACAATTTGGATCATTACAACACAATTATTTACACAAACATACCAACACATGTATTTTACATTGGACAACCAGTTAAACCCATCAAATGCAGTTTGTGAAATCAAAGGATTTTTGTATGAGTTAGATTGATGTTTCTCTGGAGTGTTAAAATCTGAAATACAGGAATCAGCTAATTTTAATGAATCAGAGAAAAAGAGCGAACAAATATCAAGAAAATGATCCCTACTTAAAACTCACTGAAGCCCAATCAGAGCTTTCAACACGGGAATGAAGCTCTTAACTTTAAATTACTGAAGGGTTCAGAAAGAGGAAGACATCACACACACAAACACACTATCAACATGCACTCTTAACTATGGCCACCTGTATGCAGTCTCATTGACTGTGCAGGGTCAAAATCAGTGGAGCATAAATGAACGAAAGGTCAAGGGTCATAAAAGATGCAGGCAGATGCTCAAACTGCGACCAGATGTTAACCAGCAGGGCTGAGCGCGCAAGAGAGATCCAAAGCAGCAATGTGCCAGTCACTTAGCATAAACAAGGCATAAAACAGAGCCTCAAAAATAAATAAATAAATGTTGTCAGTAACTTAGAGAATATAACAAAACAATTTCATTTGACACAAACACATAAATATAAATAGTAAATTTATAATTTATATACAATTTTTGTAGCCCTGTTATCAATATTTGGGACAAATCCAATTTGTGATAAAACACTTATTTGTAAAATTTTAAGCAAATATTTCAATAAAGGTGCTGTATGTAACTTTTCTTGAAACCTTTTTTTTTATTGCCTGTGTGTGAAGGGGTCGTAATTACACATTACAATGATCCACTTGTTGGGTTTTGCAATTGCCTCTGAAGGCCAGTATTCCTATTCCTATTTCTATGTCAAGTCTCCGGGTCGGATTTTCTGCGAATTCCATCGGATGTGACGTGCATGCGCGCTCCGGAGCCTCTCTCCTTTTTACATACAGTCTATGCGACCGTTGCGACAGCACTGCAGCTAACGACATGAGTCTGATAACAACCAAAAACGACCTGCCTGCCTTTTCGTAATCATATTATACATTCACCTATGTTGACATTGCTGATTATGAAAGATACACGAATAGTTAGTGAAATGCACTATGCTAAATAACACCACAAATGTAACGTCATCATGGTACGGAGCATTAGTTCAACGTCAAGCTGATAAAAGTAGCCTATTATTGTAACAAAATGAATGCAATATTATTGCATATTATTAATGAATGCAAAATTAAGGATAATTTTTGGGCTTCAATCTCGAACAGATTAATCTTTCCCGTAGCGTAAGCTAACTTACGCAATATGAGAGAACCTCTCGTACACTGTAAAAAAATATTTTCAATATCTGTTATCACAATTTTTCTTTTTCTTTTGTCAAATCAACTTAATTTATTTAGTTCAGATAACTTATTATTTTGAGTTTCTGATGATTAAATCAATCTCCTTCATTGTATCAACTCACTTTTTCCAGTTCAATCAACTTTTAATCAAAATTTTAAGGCAAGCAGGTTACTTAATTTTTTAAGTTAAACCAACAATATTTTTTTACAGAGTAAGAGAACTAATAGTTCTCATATAAAAGAGGATTTGCCTTTCTAATGCTAAAAAAAAAGAAACTAAAATATCCCATATTCATGTATAGACACATTTTTGCGATGTGTAAGCTGTGTTCTGTGTTAAATAAAACTCAATTCATATCTCTGTTTGTTCAGTGTTACACATTATCTACAGCATAAATGAAAAACAAATTTCCCTTACACATACTCACACAATGAACAGAGTCATTGAAACAACGCTGTGAAATCACACTCACCTGTCACATCAAACAATACTGTCGGGACAGTCACCAGAGCATGTAACTATGGAGGCACCTCACATTTCCACTTTATGAGTGAAACATACTAAACACTAGCAGATGCAGTATGTGTGTGTGTGTTAAAGACATTCCACCATTGGGGATAGAGGACAGGAAAGCTTTAACTTGAAACATAATTAACCTATTCATGATGCTGAAAGAAAAAAGGGAGAGGCTGAATGAGAAGAAAAAGAACAAGAAACAGAAATAGAAAGAGAAACCAAAGAGGAGTTTAAAAAACGAGAGAATAACTACGTTCTGTGTATTGGGACAGCATTCTTCGGTCATTAGGTTTAAGAGACTCGTGAGTCACACACACACTTGGTTGGAAGCGAGACAACAATAAGTTAGTGGATCAAATCTCATTTATGGGCGTTTGGCTTCTACTCTCCAGTCATAACGCCAACTGCAGTACACTCACAGTACTGTATAGCTGAGGATGGACAGATGTTTTCATTTGAGACTCCAGATTGAACCACATGAAATAAGTTTGAGAATCACACTAACCAAAGGGTCCAAAACAAACATTTGATGATTTTTACTGTCACCTGATGGATTTAGGACATTCACTAAATTACCTGACATCTAAAGTATCCCAGCTTCCCCCAAAAAAACTTTGGAAACTATGACACACTGACCCGACTTATGAGTTTGTTGATGTTCAGAACCAGAACCAGGAATTCACTCACCTCAGGATCTTTCCCTTTGAGAATACAGTCCTCACGGTTCCCAGGCAACGAAGGCCAATGAATCTGAAGATTAAGAGGAAAAACAGATGAAATTTATCATCTCATAAATTAAACACACACTAAGCACAGCGCTGTCCCACCCACACCCACTTACTTGTTAAGACTAATTAAGCCTCTAAAGATCCAAACAATTACAAAATCAGACACCAGTTATAGCCACCATGAAATCAAAATGGACAATTGTTCTTTTTTTAGCAAATGTTGCAGGGTTGCATAATTTTTTCTTATATCTTCAGCAATGAGATCACAGCAATTAGCAAATAACAACAATCCAATGATTCAATCAATTCGAGAAGAACAAAATCAAGTCCCGCCCTCCATTATTTATTTTTTTTGTTCACGCTCTGTTCCACTCGAATATTCATCACAACAGTGGAGAAAAGATGATCACAATTTCTGATATCAATACAGTTCTGATTTTAAAGCTGAAGTGAATAACATCTGTGCCACTTGCAGCTTTAAATGGAATTGCAAAAATAAAGAACCTTCTAAACACCAATAAACTGCCATTGGTCAGACAAACAGACAGTCTTGAGCCATTGGTTGAGCTGATGTTGCGGTGTCTGTACACTCAATTAAACATTGCAATGTTTTGGAAGTCTCACAGAGCCAGTGTTTACACTCTTCTGGGAAACCAAGCTACAAATTACTTACATTTGACTCTGCTCATTATGAGGGGTATGCCTCCGAGGGTGGGTGTGTGACAAAAACATTTTTATTTTTATTTTTTTGCTGCTCCCATGAGTGTCAACAATAAAAACAAAGTTATGAAAATAATAAATCTGAGAGTGTGAAATTCACAAAAACCTATATTCCGATGTTATGAATGCTTGAGAAATAAACAATTTCATCTGCTGGGTCCTCTATCAAAATATACAGAGATTGCACATCCCGACACATTAACAGTCTGGCACACAACGACTGTCATGTTCAGACCTCACACACACTTTTGGGTTTGTTTCTGCAAACATGATTGCATTATATCTCTCCTTTAGCAAAACTTTACAGAACATCATTTTAAAAAGCAATTTGTGTGTTTAGATAAACAGTATCACTTTCTTAAAAGAAGTATTGAAGCAAACATATTACAGTATATACCAGTCACACATGAAGATCATGTTTCTAACAAAAATTAAGCATAGCGTCAGTACTGGCAGGTTTAGTTAGTCAAGCTCGCATCAGCTGACTCTCAGCTGATCCACGACTACCTATAGGAATACGATGCCTCCTTCAGTATTATCGTCACGTTTCTCAGGAGCTTACCCTCATCCATCCCCAGTTCCCCTCATCAGTCAGGATTTGGCATTCTGATTCCCCTCTAAATGAGACTAAATTCTTGAATTATGTTGTACTTTAATTAATGATATCTGTAATACGTTCATGTTGGTTCTGTTCTATTACCCTAAGGGGGGTTATTGCTTCTAGGCTACATGGATGGGCAGGTAGTTATTGCCCAGAACAGAACCCTACCGCCAATCCTAACTGTGTGCTAATTGTCATATTTAAAGATAGTGGTCCTGTCAGAAACATATTCAAATAAAATAGAGTCATGTTAAATCGTGATCCTGTAGTAGCTCAAACCTGGAGCATGTACCTGTAGCTAGCAATGCCAAGGTCATGGGTTAAATTTCCAGGGGGCTGAGGTACACTTTGAATGCTATTTAAGTCACTGTGAATATGTCTGTCAATGTAATGCATTAAATGTAAATACTGTATGGAATTTTTTTGTATCACACAGTTACAAAGTCGTTCTACTGCTTGTAAAATTGTAAATATCATTCAAAAAATGTTGCTCCTCAATCCAGCTAGTGTGAAGAGCTTCACATGATTAAATCATTAGTGAGTCATTAGTTTTTTATGTATCCTTTCAAGCTCTTACACATTTTGACATTGTCTAAATCCGGAACCTGTAATCAATGATGTTAACCAGCATCCTTCCTGTGCATAAAGGTATTTCCTGTTTTCTTAATTAGTCATCATCTTTATTCTTGAGGACACTTTGTAACTGGACTAAAAATAGTTATGCTAGCCTACCGTCACTCTGGTCATATTGACCTAAAAGGTCATTATTAATCATAAAACACTATACTGTAATACACTTTTTTATATAAACATGGTGTGAAGAAAATGGTCCTGGCTCACTCATTCACTCTTAATTTGCTCCGGATACACCATTTTAAGATTACCATCTTCCATTAACCATGGGTGAAACACTGCAGCTAAGATTTACAGACGAAAATAATGAGTAAATGATTCAGCCATGATGAAGGCTGCAGGTGATTCGGGATAAACAGTAAATACATGCCCAAGTGCAAAGACAGGAAGAAGGGTCTGATCAGGGTTGAATATTTTTTCCGCTTAAAGAACAATATCATGAATCATTGCTTGATTTCTGTGGTACTCTCCACTTCCACTGAGAAGCTTTACTGATAGCATCTGCAAAACAATCTTTTACACGTAAATTCACACATCCAAACATCCTCATTTTGTTAGGCTAATTACTTTTTCTATACCTTGTTAATTTATGCATTTAAATTCTCAGTATTGAATGTACTAAATGTGAAAACTCAGTGGCCAGTGGTGGCACAGCGGCCTTACAGAGTGCATAAGGATCTAACAAGGCAGAACAGGTCAAGGGGTCATAACCTCAGAGGTGGCAGCCACTCCCATGTGTCTGTCACCATGGCAATGCACTTCCTCTTCCTGTTCATGTAATTGAACAAGGCCACACACAATGATAAGTTCTTTGGAGATTACATACGAAAACAACCACATTTGTTGAGGCTCCAGTGACTTGAGTCAAAACATATTCACATGAACAGAGGCTTTAATTAACCTCAGCCACACACATAAAGATAATTGCATAGTGAAAAAAACCTGCCAAACCCTTGAGACACCAAAAGCACTTCTGCTTTTACAGTTCATTTAGGTCAATACCAATTTACACACACTGAGGCGGTTCCCGTAACTCACAACTTATTTTATAAACTCTACCACAAAAAAGGGTACCAAACATTGATCTTGTAAAATCAAGCAAGACCATTTACGTGTTTATATGTTTATAAGTGTGGTCTAAACAAGTCTTTGTCACTAGTGAGGTCAGTTTATATGACTTTAATGTGTGTTTGTGAACAGCTGTTTTTCTGTGATTTTTAATAAACATTCTGATGGATGAGATTTCTAAAGGAAACAAAATACAAAGAAATTCTTTTTTAATGGGTGTTCAATTGGATTATAGTATTACCAAACAAAATTTCGTATGTGTTTATTTTTATATTTGTGAAAAAGTAAACAGTTTTGGGATAAAGTTAAAGGGATACTCCACTTTTTTTGGAAATAGGCTCATTTTACAACTCCCCCAGAGTTTAACAGTCAAGTTTTACCGTTTTCGAATCCATTCAGCCGATTTTCTGATATTTAGAAGAATATCAGTAACCGGACAGTTTCTGGTCTCATTGACTTCCATAGTAGGAAAAAAATATACTATGGAAGTCAATGAGACCAGAAACTGTCTGGTTACTGATATTCTTCCAAAAAATCAGAAAATAGGCTGAATGGATTCGAAAACGGTAAAACTCAACTGTTTAACTCTGGGGGAGTTGTAAAATGAGGCTATTTCCAAAAAAAAAGTGGAGTATCCCTTTAAACATATTTGTCTTGCTTTCTGTGAAAGGAAGCTCTCCAAAATGTCCTTTTTGTCATGAAGTGCCATTTTTTAAAATTTCCTAGTTAATCACTGTGCCATGCTACGCTCAGTGTGTTGTTATACATAAACACGTTTTACAGGGTTTTTTGAAAGCTTAATACATTTTACAGTAAAAACCTGATGCTTAAACATTACTTGATCAATTATAAACGTGCTAATTTGATTAGCCAGAATTAGCCCCATTAAGTTGTTTGAATATTATTTAAATATTTATGTGGGCAGCAGTGGCTCATGTACAGTGGGTTTAGAATTTACCTTTATATTAATTTAATGACATTTTTAATGACATTCATAAGCGTCTTCTGATTTTATCTTTGTCTGTAGATAATAGTCTCCAGTAGAAACTGAATAACATGATACCTCTCACTAACATACCTACTCTCACTAACATGAGCTACATCATCACTTGCACTTTTTCAGAGCTCTAACACTTTTTTTGTGGCAGCATATTATCTTAACCTTATCGCAACGACAGTGTGTCAGCTACCTCTTTAGCATCATGTGTGTGATCCAGTCTCAGTGAGTAGAGAACATCCTTCCCTCCCAGGAAAAGCCTGTCATGATATTCATCCAAAAACACAGCCGACAAGTGTAGATCGCCATGGAAACCATTGAAAACGGAGGTACGGTTTGTGGCCAACAGATCTGTGTGAAAGGGAGAAAGAGATATGAATTATGAATGACATGACAGTGAACAATACATTTCAACAGAAAAAAATACAATAAATCTTTCTCTCCTGGTCAAAGGAGACTGACTTTAGTATGTCCTTAAATCCAGAACAGCAGGAGAAGCACTTGTGAATTATCGGAGTTCTCTGAGAACTAAATCCTTCTTTATCTGTTTCTCTTGTTGTCTATTAAACTTAATTGTGCTTTATTGCCGTGACTATTTGTTCAAAGCTGGCGGTCCAAAAATTGTGGATTGCAAGTTTACGTCAGTACTTTTTGTATAGTGGAGGCATTTTAACCAAACTTGGCAGTGACTTTCTTGAAGAGACTGTGCTTTCTGTTGAACATCTTAATGCATTAACACTTAGTAACTAGCTGATTTTTCTACAAAGAAATGTTGTATTGACAAAAATGCAAATAATCAAATAGTCATGTGCTAAATCCAGTCATTTTAATAGGATTACCCACAATTATAAATTTTGTCTTAGGGTGAAAGATTTCCCCATGCAGATTTCATATCATGTTCAAGTTGTTCACGTGAATTAGCCACATTTACTAAATTGTAAGTGAGTGTGTATTTGTGTGTGTGTGACCAGAGAGTTCGGGATAACAGAATGTGATAATGGGTTAGTGACAATTTATCCCATTTGAGGACATATCATGGACTTCTATCGTTTTTAAAAACTAATTATAACTACTACAGATTAACCCAAATCCAAACTTTTTGGAATTTTTTTTAAATCGAATTAAAAAAAAAATGATATCCCAGATGAGAATATCCCCTGGTTTTGTCATTTTAAACTAAAGATAAGTACATTTTGTCCACATAATGTAGGGAATACCTGAACTACACACATTCTCTTGCTATCGTTTTCTAGTATCCTGAAAAGGCGCTACACTCCTTCCACATTCTCTTTATATAATGTGAGGTTGGACAGAAAAGAGGAGTGAAGAAAGGGCAGCTGAAGAAGGAATGAGGCCTCGTTGAGAGGGTGGCACGCGTCTAAAGCCGCTAATGGGGCACCGCTGAAAAGAGCACAAACAGAAGCCAAAAAACAAAGCCAAATGTTAAACCACAATTATAAAAACACACACACTCCCATGCAACAGCTACCACCACAACACTCCTCAAATCAATTAAAACTCGCTCTCGGCCATTTAAGGAGTTTACCAAAAGACTCCAATTTTAACAATCACTGGCAAAGATATATTCAAACAGTTATAAACACACAGTTGTGGGGTTTGACATTGTGTGAGGTATTTTGATATAAACCTCAAATAAACTAACAAGCTGAACAAAGGAGAAAGAGTTTTGCTCTTTCTTTATTGGAAAGATCTTGCGTGCAAGTTTCACGAAGAGATAAAAGCTTTTAAGGGTTTGGTTTCCAGAACACATAGTCCAAACAGTGAAATACTGACCCAGATACTCTCTTACTATAAAAAAGAGCACATATACAGAGTCACAGATCACTGGTTATTTGTCATTTAACAGGCGTCTCATCCAGCGGGTACATAACAGGAACAGTAATTGCAGCGAGGCCCTGAGGTAACCTGCGGTTTAGTGCTCTACGCTAGAGTACAATGTTGGCAGATGATCTCAATAAGTCATGAATCCACTCTGTGTTCCGCATAAACACACATGTGAAGACAATTAAATGTAACAGAAACACATACATCTGAAGAAATTCTGAAGAAGAGTCTTTTCCATTTCTCTCTCTTATAAAATATCTTTTATACGTACGTGTACGTGCTAGAAATCAGGAATGAGAGAACATGGTGCTCAGTACGTTTTTATGTGCTTTCACATGCTTAGTTCTGTCTTCAACCAAACTTAGGTGTTTAGCCGACAAAGTTTAAATCCCTTCTGGCTACCGCACACTTCTCATTATGTTTACACTCCAGGTCAGTTGTCAGAGTTGTTCAAACACATTCGACCACATGAGCATTTACAATCTGGTCAAATGCGTTTTCGACTATTAAAGTGGTCCACAGTGGACAAGCTGAGAAAATGTTTTAGACCCCGTTTACACCTGCATTTTGCGTTGTCGACTTGTGATTGGATTGATGAAAAAGCTTTTCATTAGTAATCATTTAGTACTTATGAGGAAGAAAATTTACACAGTAGTGGAATAAAGGCAAAGCAACTACTAATCATAACAATATATTAAACAAACAAAAAAATAAAAAATGTATTTAATCTTAATTTTATAAGCTACACAGTAAATTTGAAATCCGGAAATCAACACCAATAGAGTTAATTTCAACACTTTAAAAGTGTATATTTGGGAACCACCCACAAAGTGTTACTTCAACACTTTCAAAAGTGTTGCCTCTCTCAACACCGACACAGTGTTACAATTCGAACACTAAGAGAGTGGAATTTTAACACCAATGCAGATAACAACAACACTGCCAGTGTTTACTTCTTCAACCTTATAGTAGTCAAATTACACCATCCTGGTGTTAATAGAACACATTTTTACAAATAAAAACACCAAAGAAGTTACCAGTTTTTCTTATTAGGGTTATGCATTACCTACTGTACTTAAATGATTTGTCAGTTTATTTTCTTCAGTTCTGAAAAGAATAATTTCACTTTGAAAAACACATAACTCTTTATTACTCTTTCAAAACTTTATTTCAAAACAATCCAGAAAGTATGGGATCATAGTAGAATTCAGTTCATTGTAAAGTTGAAAATAAAGGCAAATGTAAACAGTTGTTTCAAGCAAACTATTTTTTTATTACCGAACAAACACGTTTACATCATAGGTTAACTTTTAAAATAAACGATGAATGCACTGTAATCAGAATTATATATTGTGATCAAATGGTGTCCTGAACATATCAGTGAATGTGAGTCCTGTGTCAGTGAAGTTGATTCAGTACCTTTGACTTTGCAACAGTACAGCAGTGCTTGAGTCAAAAACATTCAGCAGATGAAGAACAGTAGCAGGATATGAGTGGATCAGTTGTGTGTCTCCAGTCACTAACAGTAAAGTTCAGTGCATAGTTGTTTCACAGAGCAGCAAAAGCTGTGTAGATCCAACTTTCTCGAAAAATCCTGTAGGACTGGGTACCTAGACAACACAAAACCAGATCAATTACAATTAATACCATTTGTGTTTCATAAATACAGCAGGTTTATGGTGAAAAAAGTTCAATCATCGACTCAAACAAGAAACCATTTTGGTTAGATTAAGACTTGCATTTATTGATTTCCAAGTAAATTGAAGATTTAATTCATCCAAAAAATTTAATTCTGTCATTAATTATTCACCCTTGTTGTTCCAAACCAGTAAGAGTTTTGCTCATCTTGGGAACACTTAAAGGGATAGTTCACCCAAAAATGAAAATTCTAGCACTAATTACTCAACCCTCGTGTTGTTCCAACTCGGTAAGACTTTCCTTCATCTTCGGGAGACAAATGAATGATATTGTTGATTAAATCTGAGAGCTGGATCACTCCTGCAAAGCCTTTTAAGGGATTGAAACTTGGCAGCCAATAAAAGTTTTTAAAGACATTGTTAAAATAGTCAGAGTGACTACAGTGGCTCAGGTTTATCAAGTGACGAGAATACTTTTTGTGCGCAAAAAACAAACTAAAAATTAAAAATATTACAATCAACTATTCATTTTCTTCTGTGTGGGCCTGAGCAAGTTAACAGTGTAACAGTGCAGCGCTACTGTGTTGTACGTCACACACACACACACGACCAGCGTCAGCCAATAGTGAGTCTGTGTGTGACGTACAACACCGAGGCGCTGCGCTGTTACACTACGAGAAGCCCATCTCGAGGCCCACAGAGAAGGAAATGCATAGTTGAATAAAGTCGTAATTTCTGTTTGTTTTTTTGCGCACACAAAGCATTCTTGTTTGGATTGGATTTAGGATTGCGCTTCTGTAATCAACAATATCTTTAATGACTTTCTGGCCCAGCAAGTTTTGATCCCTTAGAAGCCTATGGAGGAGTGATCCAGCTCACAGATTTAATCAAAAATATCTTAATTTGTGTTCCGAAGATGAATGAGTCTTGCGAGGTTGGAACAACATGAGGGTGAGTAATTACTGACAGAATTGACATTTTTGGGTGAACAGTCCCTTTAATAAAGATATTTTTAATGAAATCTAAGAGAATTCTGTCCATTCATCTAAAGCCTATTCAACGACCACTTCAAAAACCACGGAAAGGTATAAAGGAAATCAAAAGTAATCCATGTGACTCTAGTGGTTTAACCTCAACCTTTTTGACAATTTTAACTCAACTTTATTTACAAAATATTAATCTTCAATGCACATACATGCACATCAACAACAAGCACGAGTTGTAACTTTGTCATGAACGCATGTTGGAAATAAATATTTAATAAATTAAGCTGTAAATCTGTTTTTGCTGTAAACACAGCACTTGCATAGTTTAATAAACATTTATGTTAAACCACTGGAGTCGCATGGAGTACTTTAATGATGTACTTTTGTCTGGGGCTTGAAAGTGGTAGTTGTGTAGATTGTCAATGGAGGGACAGGAAGCTCTCCGATTTCATTAAAAATATGTTTGTTTGTGTTGTGAACATGAAAAAGTCTCACTTGTTTGGAAAGACATGAGGGTGAGTAATTAATAACAGAATTTCCATTTGTGGGTGAACTAACACTTTAAGAAAAAATAAAGACACGCACCTTAAGAAATCTCACTAAATTGTCAGCCGTCGGATTCCGGAAGGATCGGTGTTCCCGTCTTGTGGCTTTGTATGTTGGGGGCAGGTGATGGGCAGAGATTTTCCAATCAGTTGAGTCTAAAATTAAACAGCAAGAAAACATCTCCTTGTCAAATCATGAAAACCATTGGTTCGAAATCTTATTTTAAGTATATATATATATATATATATATATACTAGATTTACTTTTGTAAATTAATTTGACTGGACAAATTCAAAATGAGTGTTATGAAACAAAGAAAATCTAGCTATACCAAATAACAACCAAGCTATGATTATTTTTTGTTTGTGCCCATGATTCTCTCATATGTTAACTTATCTGTTCTCTTTCCATCACCAGGTTCTAGTCTGTACAGTCTTTAAACACCAAGCCTGGTACCCTTAGTCACTTCATAGAAATCATAGTGCATCATAGAAATGCTCCTAGCAAACACAAATTGTAAAAATCAATACATTTAAACATTAAAGCATCTCCAAATATCAACCAAAAGTTAATCTGATAAATACATTTTGCATCAATATTTAATTTGAAATAATTGCAATTTGCTTACCCATTCTAAAAAGATTGGTCCTCCAAATAAGGAAATAAAGTGCAAATTCCACGTGCATTGTTGGTCCGCAGTTTGTGGAGTTGTTCTTCTGTTTTATACGTTAACGTTAGGTCTGCTGGCAGACGAGAGTAAAAGATAGTTTTAGGATAAATCCTTTATGATATTTGCACATCACACATATCGTCATAAACAATATAATATTATAAAACACGTATAGTAAATGAGTTAAACACTTACTTAATCGGTGTTTTTATTGTTAAAAGCAAACTCCGTGTCTGCACTCTGCACTGCTTTTTGAAATGCGTCACGAGCAGGTCACGAGTCAAAGAAGATGCAGGACCTAGACTGTGAGAGGTTTAGGCGCGCACATCACATAAATATCGTTACAAAACAATATAATGCCATGAAATTCATGTGGTAAATTATGTTAAAAACACTTACTTTAGGTGTTTCCCTGTTAACGTTAGCTACAAGCCTCCTCCTCGTCAGCTCCGTGTTTCAAAGATGATGTCGTCTTTGAAAAGAATTTCGACCGTTTAATCGCGCAGAACATTTAAATATCGCTTTGAATCAATGTGTTATAAAATATATTGGCTATGTGAATTAGAAAACACTTACTTTCGTTGTTTCCCTGTTAAAAAGCAAACCCATCCTGGTCTGCTCTGCATCGCGCGTCATAGAAAATACCCCTTCTGAGAGCGGTTTGCTCGTCCACAGCACATACATATTGTTATAAAACAATATGGTGTTATAAAATTAATATATAAATGCGATTTAACGCATAATAAATGCGTGTTTCCTCCTCGCATGTCTTGCGACTCGAGTCAAAGAAAATGGCGCCTGTGAAGAAAGTTTCAACTCGTTTCGTCCCGCCCAGCGCGTAAATGTCCCGGATGTGACTAGTAACACTCTCGGTGTTCTCAAAGCATCTCTGGTGTATAACTCCACATATTTACACCAGCCAGAGAGTGTGGTTTACACTAGCAGTGTTAATCCCTTGAAATTCAACACCAGAAAATTAACACTTTACTCTAAAAGTCCTTAACACCAGGATTTCAACACTGGAGATTTTACTGTGTACTGACAATACTCATAATGTTCTATCAACACTGCTTCTGAATCTACAGAACAAAACCGTTTTTTTACACAATTAGATTTTTTGAATGCCTATATATAGTATATATATATATACACACACACACACACACACACAAAGGTCCCTATCAGACATCATCATTTTGAAATTTTGATTCTGCTAATTAAGTGATAAAACGCATGTAAGTTCCTGAACATGGTCAATGATGGGATACAAATTAAGCTCTAAAGAGGCAAAAGAGAGTGTGAATTTAATGTTTGTTAAGGGCACTGAGCTTTGGCATTCATCTGGGACAGTCTTGAGCACTAACTTCCTTCCATGTGTACATGCTCTCAAGTTGTCAAGACTGCAATACCGTGTGGGTATCGGGACAGTCCCCCTGTCAGATTATATTAGTATGCCGTTTCGTCTGGATTACGAAAGAACGGAATGGAAGAGGGTGAGAAACATTACCAAATATTGGGCTGTATCGACCACCTCCTCCTAAGTAAAAGTGTGTCTCACAGACACGCTCAGAGAGTATGGTGAAAATTTCAAAGGTAGTCTGGGCTCTTTCCTGTAGATGTCTAAATACTAATTTCTGTTAAAATAACAGTCCACAATCACCAATTTAATGCCATCAAACTTGAAAATATTACGACACTACGCAGAGATTTGAGTTGAACCCACTCTCTAATACACACAGAGTTGTGGTCCTCCTCCAGTGTGACAGTAAGAGACTATACGGATGCCAGTAAATGTGTAACTCTTTGGAACAGAACTAAAAATGTAGTGTTCTGTTGGTGTCAGAACACATGACCCAGTTTCAAGCAGGCCAGTTATGTGGGTGTCATAACTTCATCTGCTGACAAATCATCTTTCTTCTCCATTAAGATGAATGTAAATGCTAATGGCTGTTTTCTACAGGTATTATAGGCTTCATACAACACACACACACAAACCTCATAAAGATAAGGCCTGTTCAATTGATACATTTTTTTCTTCAAACCCTATGATCTTAAAGTCATTTAGCTTATAATCACATCTGTGTTTGCGTAATCAATGAGGAAAGAGGGTGATGAATAGTGGAGAAATGCTAAATAAATGCAAACCAGAGTTTACAGAGTTTGTTGGAATTGCATTGACACATGTTGTAGAAAATGTATTGCTTTCCTTTTTCTTACATCAGTGGGCTTTCTACACAGTGGCACACCACCAACTTTTTAAACAAACCATTAATAACACACACATGCTTGCATGGCATCTGGCCTGCCTTTTAGATTTCACTTACTGGTAATGAAGTGAAGGAAAATGGAAGGAGGGAGAGGTCTTGTGATAAAACCGAACGGGCCGTTTGCCTTAAGGATTGCGTTTGTTCTCATGTCTAAAGGGTTGTGCGTCTGTATGTGATTAAGAGACAGAGAAATAGAAAGATAAAAAGATAGAAAGTGAGAAAGGATATATAAATATGTAATAAATGAATACATAACCCTCAGGAGGAAACATGTCTGCATAGAAAGTGAATCATGTTCTCCGCACTGGTGACAGATACATTAATACATCGTGTATGTACTTTATCATATGTGTGTGTGTGATCAGTATCAGGTTAATCCTTTGGGGGCTTTGGGCTGATTCTGTCAGCAGTTGTGTAGTGGAACTAATTGATTATAGTTGATGCAGTGAACAGCAGGGGAGAGCGTTCACAGAGTTGAACATCGACAGGAAGATCTCTTGGTGTTTTCCCAGGCACTGAGAATACACAATGTTAAGAACTGCTCTCTCTCTCTCTCTCTCTCTCTCTCTCTCTCTCTCTCTCACACACACACACACACACACACACACACATACACACAGAGTCTGTCATAATATATCAAATATAGAGTATGTTAACATTTCACAGCAGGTTAATACTAAAACAATCTAAAACATCTCAAATTCACTGAATATGTTCATTATCATGGAGGCAAACTCTTTTTTACACTATGAGCACAACCGTTTAAAAGTTAGAGGATGGTAAGATTGTAAAAACAGTGATAATGTGAACTGATTTTGTATGTGTTAAATCGTAACTTACTATATATATTTATATTTATATATAAACTGTAATATTGTGAACAGATTTTGTGCACAAGAAATATTCCTTATTCGTTTCGATTTTGTTGAAATTGAAAAACAGTTGTACTGTTAAATATTTTTGTGGAAACCATGATACATTTTTTTGGATTCTTTGATGAATTTAACAGCATCATTAATTTTAAATAATATTTTATAATATAATAAGTGTCTTTAATGTCAATTTGATTCATTTATAGCATCCCTGATGAATTAAAGGGTAAGTAATAGTTAAAGAGCCAGACTGGTAACCAGAAGGTCATAGGTTCAAATGCCCTTGAGTAAGGCAATCACATCTGTGTGTGTGTCCACGGTTTGCAGTGTGTGTGAATATTCACTACTCACTGATCCTGATGTGTGTGCACTAACTTGGGTGGGTTAAATCTGAGTATGGGTTACCATATTGGCCTTCATATGTCATGTCACTTATTAATTACTTGTGATAAAAAAATCTTACTGACCCCAAAACTTTTAAATGGTGTATTGTAGTGTACCATAGTATAAATATACATGTTATGTTTTTAAATATGAGTTGAAGGGGAAAAAAATGTAAATACCCATGCAGCATATACTACAGCTCACGAAGTTGGGAGTGTGCAGATCAGGAATCTAGCTTTCTTTAAAATGAGGCCTTATCTTATTCCCCAAACTTCTGTTTGTGTTATTTAATACGTTTTGATGACTTCACTATTATAAAAACAAGAATAAGTACATGTGTCCAAACATTGACTGATAGCATATGTTCAAATACGTAATTCTCTATAGTATCATAGAAGCGCTGTTTCCTCTAATTCTCTCTCTCTGTCTCTGCCTGTCTGTCTTCATTTGTCACACACACTCACGTTACTGCAGGGCAAATCCAGCTACACTAGCTCTTACTGGTAAACTCATAAAAGCCCCTCATCCCCCTAAAACCCACGTTTTCTAGCTTATTTTCTCAGCGTTCCTTTTGTCAATCTCATTCTTTTAGTCCCTCTGTTTTCTCCTGCTCCTTGGCCTCTCTTGCTCCCCTCTCTCCCCAAAGCAAGAATCAGAACGTGAGGGTTTAGATAAACCCCTCTGGACAGCAGCCATGAGAGTCACTGCCTTCCCCTCTGTACACACACACACACAATGAGACTCCAGCTAGACAAAACACCTTTTTATGGTTACGCACACAGACTCCAAGACTTGTTTACATATAAAGGATAAAAGAAAGATTCTTTCTCACACAATCTATGACAGTGGGTGAAATTAATTCAATCCACACCATTCCTCCTTTTATTTACCTCCATTTATTCTTTACTTTCTCTGACACCTTTCTTCTTTGCCCTTTAACCCCGATCCCTTTCAGCAGCCATGTTTCCATATGTTAGTGTGTGTGCATTTACAGAGGGCAGCTGTATTTGTGCAGTGTGCTTGAGATCATTATAGCTGCAATTAAGTGTGCATGTGTTCGTGTGACGGCTCCCAGGACAGTCATCAGCTAAGGGGTTAAAAAATCAAATCATAGTTTAAGTGACCAGCAGCTGTTGTGGTCGTTATCAGTGCGTCTGATCAAATCCAGGGCTTGTGACCCAATTGCGGTAAGCTGTGAACGTCCCTCAACGCAGGAGGAAACCGCCACAATGCTGCATTGTTCAGTCGCGTTACACCGCAAACTCTTGACTGACTCGACAAGGATGGAGGGAATGTGTGCTTTCATTAAAATTCCACCTGCATCCATTTTACACAGCACAAACACTGAATTCTTGTCTCCTGTCTGTGTGTGTATACCAGTGTGTGTCTGAACTCTATGCATTTCACCTAAACCTTCAGACCAATATTCATTTCCTCAAGTTTTGCCCACCTATTTTTTCCTACTTAACACACCATATTTTGTCTGAGCTCCACTTGGAATGAGCCGCTCAATTTCAGTTCGCTTCTGTTTTCAGTCTGAGACATCGACATGTCTCTCAGTTTTCCTCCGGCCTGAAAACAG
Organism: Pimephales promelas; assembly: GCF_988280905.1. Lineage (NCBI taxonomy): Eukaryota > Metazoa > Chordata > Actinopteri > Cypriniformes > Leuciscidae > Pimephales > Pimephales promelas. Next base: position 21,741,063 of record NC_142782.1, read on the forward strand.
CCGGCCAATAAACGAACACAGGGCAGAACCTTGACGTTGAAGCTAAGCACCGAATTTAAGATTGTGTTTTAGGTTAGGGAAATTGAAAACGACCGTGGATATGGAGACACGGGATGCAATTCTCTTTGTTGTGGAGAATATTCCCGGCATTTGCAAACTGAAGCCCGAACAAGAAGAGTGCTTGTTAAACATTTTGAATGGAAGTTATGTTGTGGACCTACTCCCGACGGGTTTTTGGGAAAAGTTCAATTTCTCAACTATTACCGATCAGCGAGAAACTGAGGAGGCCAAAGGCCGGCAAGACGATAGTTGTGATCGTGTCCCCCTTGGTTGCACTCATGGAGGATCAGGTTAAGGAGGTAGCAAAACTTTCATTTTCGCATCATACAAGTTGAATGCGACTGAGCTGGCAAATAACCATAGACTGTAAAAAAAAAAATATGGACGTATCCGTGACGTCACCCATAGGTTTCTGAAGAGCGTTTTTGAAGTCTAAAGTGGACATCATCTTGGCATCTTGGTGGTCGCCATCTTGGCACCGCATCACCTCTCATCACTACCACATAAAATAAAATGGGCAAAGAGGTGGGCAAATCTGATTTTGGCCACCTCTCAATTTCTCAGATGGGTCAAACATAAGATATTACATCAGAAGTTCAAGTACATGCACTAGAAATCCGCGCTCATTCAAGGGTGTGCATCTATTGCATGGACGCAGATAATTAGCACTGAAATTGTCAGACAACCATTAGTGCATGCGAGGGAAACAACTGGAAATACAGCGCTGGTTGTTCTCTCCATACTCGACAACGACAGAATCCGATGGCGTGCATGGGGTGTATATAATACATGTAAATTAAATTAAATTGTATAACAAAAATAATCCCGGAAAAAAGCACAAACACAGCTGAGGGTGACGCTAACAGCCAACAAACAAACGACTAGCAGTAAAAGCAGCGGCACGTGTCACCCAAGTGGCAATGCCCTTAATTATGCAGAACTTTAAGGCTTAATATAATTTAAACGGAGGAGTTGTAAAAAAATTCACCCCCCTCACATTCGTCATGAAGGGCAAAATTATTGATATAGACCAAAACAATTATTTGCCACCAGGCTGTAAACATGTTTTTTTCTGCTGTGAAGATAGACATTTTAACATGGGGGAGATATAGATTTGACTCGCTTTTGCAGCCAGCCTCAAGTGGCCACTCGATGAATTGCATTTTAATTCACCTCCGTGGTTTCAAGAGAGAGACGGGGAGGTTGCCGCTTTCAATTAATAACCAGACGTTATGAGATTGGCTTACGGGTAACCAATGCTTTTATACTTGAGACAAGCGCCCCCTAGTAGTAGAAATAAATTGAACCTGGTACCTGGCATCGTAATTATGACTTCCCAGTTCCCACCCATAAATACGAACTTGATCGCACAATTACAGACCTATAATGCAATTGTAACTCGTCTTTGTCTGGCATGTACAGTATAGGCTATACTTGTGACTATAATTGACCTTACGGTTGAGAGCTTGCTTTGAAAGAAGTGTATTTATAATGCTTCACATTCTGAAGATTGCAGATCAACTACACAAAAACTGTGCAGGCTAATAGATTATACTTTATATAAATTATATTTATCTTTATATGAAAGATAAGGCATATGCACTTCAAAAGTCTACCCTTGACCACACATGATTGAAGGTGCTGTGAGATCATTTTTTTCTGGGATTGCAAAAAATATTCCTATTACTTGACAGATTTGATTGAATTAGGCTCTGAGATATCTGTAAACAGGAAAAAAAAAACTCATGCAGCTACTTTGCTTTGCCAACCAAACGACTTTAACGCACTTTCTGCCACTCAATCATTGTGCAGTTTCCTAAAGCTGGCCATATGACAGAATCTGAGATGCAGAAGCAACTGTTAGTTGGTGTCATAATGGATATTTTGCTACAAGCTGCTGTTCTCCTGATTCGTCTCTGATTACAATATTCTCAATGGCACAACTGTATCTTTGTAATTGGCCTTTTGGTAAGAGGAAGCGTGTCCAATTCAGTCACTAGTCTGGCAGTTTCAGTTCAAACATCCCTCAAAGCTCCTTTAATATTTAGAGCAATTCCTAATCTAGAACCCCAATCTCATGGGAGAGTTTCACAACATCCATCTTACAGACATGAAACTCTGTGGCCTTCAAACAAACGGTTCCATGGAGCTGGGAATATTTAGGGAGTGAGAGAATGTGAACGAAACCAAAGAATCATCAAACATTCTTTTAGTGACAGATTCTTTAGCCAGACCTCACAAAACCCTCCACAAACATCTGGGCAACGCTAAAAAAAATAAACTCATTAATTCATTCACGTAAACTAAAACAAACACAGATCCGCCCACCTCTGCGTCTCTGTGTATGTTCAACCATAAAAGAGAAAAGTGTACCAGTGTGCATATATGAATGCGGGTGTGAAAGTGAGTGAGGGAGCTTGGTTGGAAAAACTATCCTCTCCTAAATCAGCACACACAAATGACCCACACTTAATGCCCAGCTACTGGCATATACAGGCCATCCCTCATTTCCCATTCAAAACATAACATGCTCCCTCCAGACCAATCCATACTGCTTCGACAGCTTGATGAGTGTTTGAGCATGCTTTAGCCTTTTCAGTTGGCAGAATAATCAACAGGTATTAACCGTCAGTGGTGAAAATCTAAATATATAGTCCAACTATATCTCTAGGCTGATCATTATCAAGGTTAATAGCGCGTCCACGGAGAAGAACACAGGCCGATTACATGCAATCAGAGCTCCATGCAGGGACTGGGCGAGCATTAGATGACCGCATTAAACTCTGCACAGATGAACTCTAGTCACGCACTCATACCGCTGGAGGGAAACTGGACACTCCACTCAGCTTATAATCATTAATGAAAAGAACTTTTGAGGCACTGATAAACACTTAATGCAAACCAACTTCCTGATGCCACCACCTTGTTCCATGTAGGCCTACCCTCCAGGTAAATTAGGGTTAAGCAAAGTTTATCTAAACCCAAAATAAAATTAAATTATCATTTGCTCACCCATATTTCATTCCAAACCCATGACTTCTTTCAAGGAACACATAGGGGGAAAAAAAGGTTTACAATGACTTTTTCTGATATATCAAATACCCAAAACAAAAGTATTTGCTAGTTTGCACTATCCGAAAGACCCGCTGTTGGTCTGTTTCTATGGTTAACTGCAAATTTTTTATTATGTGGTTATTCTAAATTTTATTACGTTATTTGAAAAAAACAATTGAAACAACACGTATATGAAATATGAAGATTTAAACTGTTAAACCAATAGGGACTGATAGCCAAGTAACAATTCACTTTCATTGCATTTTCCCATTAAATTAACTTTCACTGAAGACTGAAGTTGTACATGAAGGTGGCATTAGAGAAATTTTGCATACAAAAAAACAAAACAACATAGCGATGTATGAATCACAGTGAACACAGAATCGCTTTCAAACCAAGCAACTTTCTGATTTCTTTCGCCTTTACGCGAAATTCACAAACAAGTGAATTGATTCCTATGGAATCAATCTATTCCAAACATTTGCCGAACAACGGACCGCAATTTAACACCTAATTTGTCAGGGTAGATTGAGTTGATCAGGGTGAGTTGATGACAGAATTTTCATTTTTGTATGAACTATTTATTTAAGAATTTTAAAGCTGCAGCGTCTAATTGCAAAAGCATGTCAAACTCGCCCAGGCCACTCTGCAACAGTCTCCTTGCATTCTCTAAACCTGGTAATAGAGAGGCAAAGTCCGATTTAAAAAAAAAAAAAGAAAAGAAGAAGAAGAAGCGCAAACTGCAACCCGATGACACTAAATGCGCACGTATGTTGATCGTGCAATTTATACGCGAATATTAGTTTTTACGTGCATAGGATACGCATGGGTTGGTTAGTTTAGTAGTGGTGTGGGAGCGTGTGTTACGTTTGGGTAGAATTACTGGTGTGGGTGCGTGTTCATTACACGCAAATGAACTGCGGATCAACTGCACACGAAAACTGCATCATATGCTCGCCACGTAAAAACTAATTTCCGCGTAAATGGCATTGCATGATAAAACACAACGCATGCTATAGAAAGCCACCGCTGTCTGACCGCGGGACTGTGAGCGCGCGCCAGGAGAGCTAGGATCCCGGAGTTTTGGATAACAGCTGAAACAGTAGCCCGGAGCCCTGACGTAGCTTTTTCCCACAGTTTAAAAAAGACAAGCCACAACATCTCTAGAGAATCTCAATGCCATGCAAAGACGGAAACGGAGCTGTAAACGAGCTGAACAGGGCGCTCAGATTTGAATCTGATAAGGTCACAGTGGGGCTGTGCGCAAAGCTTAAAAATACTCAATGTGCAAAAGCAGGATGCGTGGAGAGGGCAATATAAATGCAAAAAGCTACAGGGGAAACAGCTTACTGGAAACATTGTTCTGTGCAGTCTCTTCACACCCTGTTAAAACTGCATTAGAAAAATCTAAGTGACACTCTTTTTCACTTTTTTAGACCACTTTGATAGCCTATGATGGAAATATAATTTTGTTCCTGATTCTGATTGCCATTCCTGTCACTCGCACCTGTAACCTAGCCGATGTGGACTAATTCACACACAAGATGAACCGAGGGATGGCAACATTAACTTTAACACTCAAACCGAAAATAAACAATCATTAATCTAGCTGTTTACCGAGTTCTCTCCTCATAGGCGGGTAATTCATTTTCATTAGATCGTTGGCTTTGTGTTCTGTTTGTAAATATGAATAAAATAGCTAGGCCTATATAAATTAAACACATTAGCCTACCTTTGTATGACAGACGAAGACGCGGCACATTCAGTTTAGTGCTGGTCCCGAAAGGCAAGATCACCGCCACTAAAACCAGAACCGGTAATTCCATGTTGAATGGATCACTTTCAATGAACCTTTCTTTAGGTTTACTCAAACTGTAAAGACTCAAGGCTATTTCCCCTTATAAAAGCTTGAACGAAAACCAGAAACAAAAGATGCTGGACACCCACAGCTGGACCCGAGTGGGATCTCAGGTCTCAGGTTAAAGCTCGAGCCGCTCGCATATGCCCCTGTGCGCTATTTTCCCACAGAGCCTCAGTTCAAGTGCACAAGTGTCTCTCTCTCTCCCTCGCTCTCTTGTGTAGCCTACTTCGTTCTTTCGTTCAGTCCTGATAAACACCCTCCCCGCCCTTTCAGCGTCTCGATCCCCTGGTCCTCGCCTGTCACTCCAGTCCAATTCCTCTTATTGTATTGGTATCAAGTGTGTGAGGTAATAGTTCTCAGAAATATTTTTAGATTTACATAAGTATATTATTAAATAAGCGTTTTCAAACAACCTTTCAGTAAAGTTAGTAAGAGCGTTAAACTGAACAGTATACGGTCGCGAGATGAGGTTACCACAGCAACAGCAGGCGGCACGAGCGCTTCCCATGCAGCTTCACGGGGCAAACATCAAAATATTAGGCGGCTACACCTTAAAAATAAAGACAACATATCTTTAGTATTACATCTGTAGAGGAAAGCAACTGGGAGGAACACAAAACACTGAAATTATGTAGATTAATCTGGAGAGAGATTATGTCCAATAATAAATTATTCTAGCTTAAAAAAAGTTTAAAGCTTAAAGGGATTCACCCAAAAATGAAAATTATCTCATACTCACCTTCATGTCGTTCCAAACCCATGGCCATAAGACTTGGTTAATCTTCTAAGCACAACTCCACTGCAGGCAACCAAAACTAAAAGGTAAATGTGTTGTAAAATTAATGTATGAATCCAGCATTTTTATCCAAGTCTTCAGAAGTGTATGAATGAATGAGCGAATGGGTGAATGAGGCAACATGTAAAGTGCTTTGGTGGCCATGGGTTAATTATAAATTAATTCAGTAAACAATGATCGACACGCATGTGCAACAAATAAACACGGTAGCATGTGCATTAGTCATGCGTCAGAACAAACCTCACTGGTTCTTAACGCATGCATGTTTAACCTTCCATGTGTGCCCTGTATGTCAATCATTTTTCAAAGCCTAAATTAGATCTTTTTATCATATAAAGAGATCTTCATATAAAGTCACTCGATTCATGGATGTTTTACGATGACTTTATTTTTTTTTATTGCATGCAATAGTAATAACAATTAGGGAATAGAGTCTATATCCCCTATTGTTATTGCTATTGCAATAATATAGAGTCATAAAAAACACTTTAATCTATAACAAATTAAGATTTAAAAAAATGTATAAAAAAATCAATCTAATAGGCCAACATCAAGAATCCTTTTCAACAGCAGAGATGTCTTAACAGCTTTAGATTGTTCTGTATTGAAGAGAGTCATAAAAACCTTCAAGTCAATGGAAAATATTAGTCTATTTGATACAGTTAACATACATTTTGCTTTATGTATGACATTTTTAAAATAACTAAAATTTTAGCTATATTATCAATTTCCAGAAACCCAGTATTAGCCTACAAACAATAAATAATACCACTATAGTGATACATTTGAAAAAAAAAAAAAATTAAATAATAAAAAAAAATCTGGTGATCTGACCCACTTTACCTGCAAATAAAACTGTTCAAGTAAAATGCAGTTCCAAATTGTTTAAAAGTCCAGCATTATTGACTTTAGGGTCAGAATATATAGCAGGCCACATTCCACCTCTCCCTTGACCTGACACTTGGCACTATTGTTGCGACTTGAGGATTCTAATTAACTCAAGGGTTGAATTGGGGAGGTGATTTCACCTAAACTCTGTGGGATTTTTTTTGATCAGGACAATCAAATGGCAAAAATGCAGCTGTTTAGTGCATGATGTCAGCATACCACTTCCAGAGCTGTTACTGTTATAGCACCGGGTGATTGGAGAGAGAGAGTATTTTATATAGGGAGAAACTTTGGACACAGTGTGGTTGTTTGCCAAGTGCAAACTGTCTGAAGTACTAGAACCTTTTTTTAACAGATTTTTAGTTTATTGTCTAGGACATTTCTTATTTAAAGTCTGCAAGGAGTACTCAGTCATTCCATGTCCAAACACAGCAGCTCACGTCTAAATATACAGAAGGTTTCAGGCAATGATTTAGACTGACAGCCAGTTTGTTGGTGGGCCAAGAGAACAAATTTAAGATGGTGCATGTGCCTTTCTTGTTACCTCCTCTAATTCTTTCTTAGCCTTATAGATGTTTTATTATGTAGACCAGTAATGCATCTGTATGCATGTAATTTTCTTTATCACTTAGCCTAAATTTTTTACATACAAACATATACTGTATGTATATATATACTGTATATATATACTATATATATATATATATATATATGTATATACACACACATGTCTAAAGATGGCAGATTTAAATCAGTAACACCGTGTAACACCAACAAGAGCGGCACGATGCAACAAAAGACAATAGAACCCATTAAAGTTATGTTACAGTAGATGTCCCGCGACATAACAAACTCAAGACAGTAAACTGATGCCTCATTCTATTTATGATGTATTCCAAGCACTCGTGATACTTCTCATATAGAAAAATGGATTTGCAAATGTCGCTTTTTCACGCCCAGTGTAGTTTGTGAATCTGATAAACATGATGAACAAAATCTCAAATACCCTCTTATCTTTTAACTTGCCTGAAGGTTAGATGGTTTCAGATCAACAGAACAGAAGAGAGAGATAAAGAGATGACTAGAATGAAAAGGCTAGAAAGCTAAAAGTTGTTTCACCAAAGTGTGTAAACCACCTGCTAGACAGATGAAATTTGAGGTATCCCCAAATCCGTACTGGGGCTTGACCTTTGACACTATGAAGAGGAAAGAGGTCAATAATAGAATGTCTTGATTGTACTGTGACCTCTGACACAGCGCTCATTCTGCTCTCTTCCATTGCTATTTTTCTCATTAGACTTTTAGGCAGTATACTTGTCATCCCACCCTTTCCTGACTTCAAGCTATTTCTGATAACAGACCGATAACAGCTACAACAATGAGTAAACATGCATGGAAGCATATGCACACACACTTATTCGTTAACAATTCATTGCAAGCTTTCTTACAGCCATATGTGAGTGTATATTCTGTATATATTGTATGGCATGCATATGTTTCTAGTATGGGACATGATGACAGAGATTAACAGGGGAAGTCTCCAGAATAGGGTGAAATTATAGCGTATGGCTGGTTACACAAGAACTTGAACCTCCAGTAGAGAGATTAATGAACAGATTCAAACCCAAAACTTCAGTACAATGACACCCTGAATTGTGAATTGTAAATTTGAAGAGGTGATAACATGAAACTCTTTTGTATAATGAGATTAGTGATGAAGCTCTATGGCCTCTCTTCAATGCGGTCTGCAAAGGGCCTGGTGCTTCGCAATGATTGGTCAAGCATGTTATGGTCGTGACCCTGACACAGATGATCATAGTGACATTTTCATTGACTGTGACTTTTGGCTTTTGACCTCCTGCGCGTTCTGACTGCATTCATTTGTTTACCCTCAAAACCCTGGAGCACATAAATCATAACTGTCACAACAATGTGCACGTTTAAAGGTAACTGTGTGGCTCTGAGTGCCGGTCTGTATGTTTGCAGGTGTGTGAACGTAGATTTCAGAGAAAAGTGGGTTAGCATAAATATTTAAGTTTGTGCAAATCAATGGCCATGTTTAGTCTGTTGAACCGTGAATGCACGTGTGGTTTGAAGATGTGTTTTTAATGTGAAAACAGCTGAATATTAGAGATTCATGTTTACAGTGGTAAAACAAGCCAATTACTCACCAGAAGCTACCTGTAAGCATTAGCGAGGACTAAAAAAATAAGACATACTTACTTAAGTTGTGATCCATAAACAACAGATGGTCCGACAAAATGGGAACGGCTATGTCTTTCAGGAGAAGCTTGTGCGTATAGCCTGCATTACTCTGTCTGTCTGCTGTTATCCTGAAATGTGCAGTGTACAAACAAACATTGAGGTAAATATGTTTTATAAACATTGTTTAAAATATATTTTCAGCCTTAATATCCCTCTGGGGTCGGCGGTATCACAAGCTCACTTTTTTCTAATAAGTGTAAAAGACACTCAAAATACTCTGCTGATTTTTATCTTACATATAAATCATTCAATCCTGTTAAAGGGATAGTTCACTTTGAAATTAATTTTTGATATGTTTTAGCTTACCTCAAGGGCATCCAAGATGTAGGTGTCTTTGTTTCCACAGTATTTCAATTTTGATATTTTTCGGTCAAACCGGTGTTGTCTATCAGTCATATAATGGAGATTTACGGGGCCTACCTCAAAGAGCATGCACAGAGAAGTCAAAATTAAACATGATTTAATGACTCGTGAATGTAAGTACACATTGATGGCCTAAGACACGAAACAAGCAGTTTGTGTGAGAAAACGAACAGTATTTAGCAGTATTTATAAAGTTTTACCTTTTACTGTGAAGATCTAAACATATTTAGATATTTTGAAATCGTCTTCCATTGCGTTTTTCTTGTATATCTAAATATGTTTAGATAAAAGAAGTCTTTATAAAATGGACACCAAATAAGCTTTTGTTCAACAGTTTTTGCAAATAAATGCTGTTCTTTTGAACTTTCTATTTTTCAAAATGTAATAATAAGAAATGTTTCTTAATTCATTAGAATGATTTCTGAAGGATTATGTGACACTGAAGTCCGGATAAATGGCTGCTGAAAAAAAAAAAGTATTAACCATCTTGGAAATCTTTCCTTAACCATCACAACTATCACATATAAATTAAATATTAAAATATATAAAAAAATAAAATAAAAACATTTGGAACTGTAAAAACAAATAAATGCAGCCTCTTACTGATCCCCAAAATTTGTAATGGTTGTTTGTGTGTGTGTGTGTGTTTGTGTGTGCGCACGTTCTTGCTTCCAAACCTGTGAGACTGAGCACTTTGAACTTTTTTCCTCTTTCCACCCTTCTTTTTTCTTTTATCCCTGTCCACTCCTATAACCATCCACAGAACAGAGCTCAGAACCATGTGCTCAGTTTGAACAGAAATTAGTGACTGAAAGGATGAAAAGATTTGTTTCCTCCTCCCCAGCTTGTTTCCTTCCTTACATCTTTCCCTGGCTTTATTTCAGTTGTTTTGTGGTTGATCCGGTTACTGTGTTTTGGCTTTTAGGGGCCTCTGGAGTACCAGCATCACCAATTCTGCAGTTTTAACTGTTAACACAGCTAAAGTTTGCGTGGAAAATGTTTTAGTAGCTGAATAGCTCTCTCATGTCAACCCTTTAACTGTATGACATTCATCCACAGAACACAAAAGAAGGAAAGAATAAAGAAGGAAACTGTTTTCCATGCAATTACAATGAAAGCTTTCTAAATGGACAGAAAAGCACCATAAAAAAAAGTAATAAAAGTGGTACATACTATATTCAAAGTCTTCTATAGTCATACGATAGCTTTGTGTAACAAAATGTAGTCATTAAAGGGATAGTTCCCCCAAAAATGTAAATTGTGATCATTCACCCTCCCTCATGTCTGGTATAACTTACTTTCTCTTTCTCTCTGTGGGACATATAAATATATATTAGGAAATGTTTTTGTTTGTTCATACAATGGAACTCAATGGTCACCAAAACTATTAGGGTGTGTCCAATTAATGTATTGACTAAATCACCCCCCACACAAAGTTTAGCAACATAACAAATGAATCACATTGACTTATATTGCTACTAAAAGCCATTGCAGATGTCCACCGAGAGGATATCTGTGTTTGTGGGAATGCACATAAAATGGTGATATATGCCTCAGTGTGGATGTATACAGTAAAGACATTGAACAAAGCTGGCCTGCGCTATTTTAATTTGAGCACACTAAATAAACATTTGAAGATCATGAAGAGAATGTTTGTCTATGTGTTTGTGTGTGTCCATCTGTGTGTGAGGAAATGAGGGTGTTATAAAGCTTATAGACAATCAAGAGGGTTTTATTAGGCTCTGCTACTCTGTCTGAACCCAATGAAGACCAGACCTCACCTTAATCCTGCTTTTATTTTATACAAATACCTTTCTCTCAGCCTCCTCCTATTTAAAACACAGGGATTTATTTTAGATAAGTGTTTGATTCCCAAACCTTCTCTAAAGGAGCACACTTGCCCCCAATGAACCTCTAAACCTTCTCATAACTCCCCTAGCCTCCTCAAAAAGACCCTTAATAATGATCCAAACTTCAGTCTGCCCCACCGACTGTATACCAGCTGCCAAACCCCTTTACCAGAGCCCCAGCCCCCCTCCTCTCTAAAAGAGTCCCATTCCTTTTTCATTTATTATATTTTATTCACTTTGATAATTGTCGTATGGGTTGACTAAAGAGAACAATACAATGCTGGCTGGAATTTGGCCGCAAAACAAGAAACTATTAACTACCAACACTTGCTTCACATGACATTTAATGCTTTGTTTTTCTTTCTGATTGGCTGCTGACCCACAATAGACACATTTTTGTGTAGAAATGTATAGAAATTATAACTTTATAAAAGTTGCCACTCAAAAGTTAGCATCATCCTGGTTACCTCGACAAAAGGCCAGCAAGATTTTTCATTGACTTTTGGATAATAGCAGAAAATAAGCTGTGACCAATGATTCTTATTAATAAACGTATTATAATATTTTATGAATTTTGTTAAAGTATAAAGATACGGTTAGACTATGAAAGAACTACACCTGGATCGCATGACTTCAAATGTCACCACCACTAAACCTTCCAAACACTCTTGCAATCTTTATCTGAAATGTACCATGTATCAGTATGAGTTTAAACACAACAGTGAGTTTTCCTGCTCATTATGATGACATCTAATGTGTTTTAAAACTTCTAGTCTCATGTGGCCCACTGGTTAGCAAATTTAGTTTAAAGAGAAAAAAAATCACAAATGGGCTATTACTGATGTCCTTTATGCTGTAGAATAAAACATGAAAATATGTTGAGCTTGTGTTAACCACAGACCTTATTTCAGGCATATAACCAAAAACAATAAAAATATGTTCTTTTGTGTTCCAAAGAGGAAAGCCATTTATGCAGGTTTGGAATGACATGAAGGTGAGTAAATTAACGCATAATGTTTTAAATAACATGAGGACACCATGCCTCTTTCTCTTCCAAATAAATATACACAGTCATTCCCTAACCTAGTGCATAGGTCCACTACAAGCCTGTTTCCTGTCAAGAATCTTTGCGCTATGCCTAACGTCTAAATGGAAATACCAGTGCGCTTTCTACAAAGCCTTCTGGACACACACACACACAGCCTCAGGCTAATTTCCTATTTCCATATGGCGCCTGGTCTTAATCCCTTAGTGTGACTTTTAAGGCAATATGGTCCCATAGGCAAACGCACACATAAACACACATACATAACTATGTCATATACACAGTCATTCATCCACCGACACAAAGAGGTAATTTATACGTTGGACCCACATAGTTAAAGTATTGGCAGTTTTGTTTATAGATTAGAGCTGAAATGGTCTTTGTGCTTCCTGGACATTTACTGCCAATTACCACCAATTACCCTCTCAAACCAGCCACAGCAGGGCACATGAACACACACTGCGTCTATTAGATGCATTCACACATGCATTAGTATATGGCTACTATCCAAAAAACACATGCTTCTTAAAATCAGCAAGGTATTAAGTATTATTAAAATGTATTAACATTTCTAAGCCTATATGACATACAAATCTCAACAGTATGATCAAATTAACTACACACTTTTCATTTGTGCACACACACTCATAATAGGCAAGAATGGACACATGAACCACACTCTCAACAGAGTCCAGGGTCCAGATTCCCCAGAGATGAGTAGATTAGCCAGAGCCAAAACCACACATATACAATATATACACATAACACACACTTACAAAAGCCTACAAGCAAAACATTCTGAATGGTTCAGTTGCTGAACTACAATCACCACCGAAATCCACAGAACCACAAACAGCCAATCGTTTCACAACTTAACGAGGACCCACTAACAAGGGTCATGGGGTCAAAGGTTAAAACCACATAACCTCTTCAAGAGGAATTGTGTTACCTGTGGACAAAGGGTAAGTGAAAAAGAGGGATGAAAAAGTCAAAACCTGTGTGATATATTGAAGCAGATGATTTGTACATTTTTCAACTTCAATACTCAATAAAAGTACCATTGCAAGTGACATTCTGTACTGTAAGTTTAATAAAAAGCAATTTATCTCGATATGTACATCACATATGGACCATCCACATTCACGCACACTTTGGCTTTTTGACATGGATCCTGCAGTCAAAATCTGGTATTTTCAACAGCGGCAATTGATCAAAATGTTCTTTTACATGGCGCTGGCCCAGCAATCACAAACACTATGTGGGGATGACTCAGCAGCATTCCCGCAATCATCTGGCAACTGACCAATAAGCATCAGGAGGTTGGCATAGCATCATTGGCGTTCACCTTACAGCCAGTGACCTTTAAACGTTCACATTATAGATATTTTTCCACATGCAGCAAATCCCAGACTCATACTGAGTGAAGGAGTCAGACAGACTAACACACACACACACACACACACACACACGTTGGGTTTTCATGTTTTATGGGGACATGATTAACGGATGATTTTATACTTCACAAACTGATTCTATGCCCTATCCCTAAACCTACCCATCACAGAAAACTTTCTGCACTTTAAATTTTCAAAAAAATTCTGTTTTATTTAAGATATGGCTTCCTAATGAAGATCAAAAAATGTCCCCACAAGGACATTGCCATCTCATAACAGGGGGGAAACCTGAACCACACACGAATACAAACTATATTAACCTTTACTTCCCCTCAAAATTCATTCTTCATACACACAGCTATGTGCATATTAAAGCTTTTTTGTTCACACAAACATGACACACACACACACACTAGGCAGTAGACGAGGCCTCTGCACTGTCTTTCATCTGTTTAAACAGCTTACTCCTTTGTGAAGACAAATCTATCTGTCATCTCCAAAACCCCTAAAGCCATACAAACGTCAGGACATCATTCACCTCGAACCACGCCTTCAAAACTTCCCTAGAGTCCCAGCAAAACCTGATTTAATGGCAGAGTTAGGAGATAAGTTCACGTTAAACTCCACAGAAACTCACCTTAGCTTAATTTATATGACCTGTGCATTATGAAGACTCCTATGATAATCTATATAGTCTTAAACAGATATACAGTAATATGTTTTCCTTTCTGGGCTTGTTCTGTTATTCTTCTAGTGTGAGACTTTTCTGAGATATTTTCAATGATATTTACTGCTGACAGAAGATTTGCTTTGTCAAAAAGGATTGTACCTTATCGAGCTTAATTCATCTTCACTTGATCTTAGTTTTGTGAAAATAACATAATTCTTCAGGAATGTTTGTACAGTTTCATCTTGCATCTGCTTTGTCTCTATATTCATGATTATGTTTTTCATTATTATTATTATTCATTTATTTCCTTCTGACTGTCGTGAACAAATGTGTGTACAGTACATGCAGGCACAACAGCAACACAAACATAAATAGAGTGTGAGTGGTACACTAAAATAAATAAATATTTCTTACTCTTTTTCCCCCCACAATAGTTCTTACTTTTTTCCCCTCTCTGAAAATGTTTTAACTTAAGAAGCAAAATTGTAGAAGACATTAAGACTTATTGTACATATTATAAATCTTGAATTAAGCCATTTTCTTACCCAAATTTCAAAGTTTAACCTCATTGCATTAACCCCACTAAAACAAGAAAGGGTAAGAAAAGAAATTTAGATTAAAACATTATCTGAAAACTTATTCGGTATATATCTTTTTACTGGACAACAGGGCAAAAACACAGGTAAATAAAATACCATGTAGGCTGTGAGTATGTTTATGTGTAATGTGTATTTAGTTTAGCATATGATGGATGACTGCTGCGGACACAAATCATCACCCTCCTCATTCTAGGGACTGTGTGTTTGTGTGTGTGGTTCCTCACGCATTGCACAAAATAAGGTAATACAGGAAAAAGGCTGTGGAAATATTCAACAAACCTTACAACACACACTCACAGGTGTGTCTGATGTTCTGGAACAAATTTTCAGCTGTTGCAAAGGGAAGTAATCTACTGTGTGCGCTCTGTTTCCACATCCATAATCAGCACAAATCACCACAACGATAACAGCCTCATTCCCACAGCGGAGTGAGTGAGTGAGTGACTGAGAAAGAGAGAGAGAGAAAGTTGGTGAATGGAGGGAAGGTGAGGTATTCCTCACAACTCTAAATTTACTCTAAACAACTCTAAATCATCTAGTTTCCAAAACAGCAGCATCAACCAATCAGCATTGACATTGAGTTCTCATCAAGATTAAAAAAAATAGAATGCTTTTATAGAGAGATGTGTTCTTGTTACACGTATACATATGTCACTTATATACACCCCCAAGGCGTCACTTAACTGACGCCTTGGGAAGCATTTGGACATAGGCGCCCTTTAGCGTCAGTAAGATGACGCCCTAGGATCGCGTGTACCCTACCCCCACCCCACACCTAAACCTAACCGCGTCCTCTAACAGACGCTTTCCTTTAGCGTCAGTTAGATGACGCCGTAGGATCGCGTCATGTAAGTGACGCTAAAGGGCGCCTAAAACGTCAAATATTGAAGCATGGTCAAAGGTGACGCCTTGGGGTGAGAATGCGTTGCATATACAGGCAGAATGGATTTCTATGTATATTAGAATAAAAGATAAATATCTAAACTCCATAGTTAACACACATACTGTACAACAGTCATACATCTTCTTTTTCTAAAGGGGCACCAATGACAGTTCCCTGTGCTCTAGGGAAGGGCAAGATAGGACCAACAAAAAATAAAATAATAAAAACAAAAACTTGTAAAAACACAGTAATGCTAATCTAGTGCTACAGTTATTCTGGTTCAAATCCTGTTCTAAAATAATGAAACATATATTAAAATAATGGTAAACATTAAAGCTATTTCCAAAGTATAACTTTACAAAGCTTTAAAAGATTTTGAAACAATAATTTTGACATTTATATTCACAGTCGTCGTCTGCACCATTGTGTCTTCGTCTTCACTACACTTCCCAGAATCCTCCTTGTCTCCACACCTGAACTAACTCCCTCAATCACCCATTTGTTGTTCGTCTTCATTATCTGGGTCACCTGTGTTCTTGTTTACATAAAGTGTCTGTTACAGGTTGTATTTACCAGAGTGTTTATGTCTGCCTGTTTGTACCCTGTGAGTTGATCATTGTAAGTAAAGTTTACTGTTATTGGAAATTCAACTTCTCGTTTTCCTCTGCATACACCTCCCGTAACAGTTATATAATAATATAAAGTAAATATAATGATTTCTTCCAAAATATTTTGTGGAAAACTTTTTGACCTACAATAATAGTGCAACCTATCCTCTGTATGTTGCGTTCAAAATCAATTTAGCTCAAACATCAGTTTAAATAGTCATGACACTTGTATAACAATAAATGATTTTGACAGTTTACATTATAAATATGTATTAGGACAATTGTCAGATTAAATACAGGTCACATGCACTTAATCTGACATTTCCTTCCTCTTTCAGCCCACTGAGTGTACAAAGGTCAAGCTTGTTTTGTCCAATTGCCGATGTCAGTGGAGATTTCCTGATCACGCAAACTTGTATTGTTTAACTGAAGAGGACCACACCCATGCTGGAAACACACACACACACACACACACACACACACACACACACACACACACACACACACATTTAACAGCATGACTGAAAGATATGTCAGATGGAAAGTAAAGGAAAAGAGACACAATGCGTGAAAAGAGACAGACAGACCCCTTCAGAGAGACAAACTAAAAGAGGGAAACAGATTGGATAAATGAAAGCGACTGAGGATCAAAAACTGTAATTTCTCACAGGACCTTGCTGCATCCTTCACAATTACTGTACGTCTTGCCCTGTGTCACTCCACAAACACTGATCCTTTATTACCAACCAGAAAGTTCAGTCTCTAGCCTGAAAATACAGAGAGAAGAAAGAAAGAAAAGAGTGAGAAGTAGGACTGGCTTGTCAGGAATGGTAGACATGGATTCTATTGAGTGTTTACCTCAGACTATAGCACATATCACAGGAAATCACACATGATGTTGTGGTTTGACATCCCTACAGAGACAGAAGCTCGCGAATTTTGTCCAGGTTTGGGATTTCTCTCCTGACTGAAAATAAAATAAATATAGCTACCACATACACCAACATTCAAAATGAAAAAGTTACTAAAAGAAAGAAACATTACTCTCATTACTCTCGATTAAATAATTTGCTTTAAAACCAAACTTTAATTAACAATGAATGCTAGTATTTTTATAAATCAGCATTATCCTAGATTAATTAAAAATAGGTCAAAATCTGCTCATATTTTTTCACTCATAATACCTAAAATCAAAACTACTGCTACAATTAAACATTTTTGTAAAATGCTTTATAATAAAAAAAAATAAACGTCTAAATGTATGTATGATGAATGTAAATATAAATCTGTGTTCAAATTGATTGTGTTTCCTTAAATTGCTGGAGCGTTTAGCGTTTGTGTGTTTACATAACTGCACTTATGGAGAGAGAGAGATGAGGTGGAAGATTCTACGTGAGTGTGCTCTTTGCGATTGTGTTTCTGTTTTTGTTAATGGTCAAGTTCCGGATTAGTATACAAGCACATTTGAACAAATCCCTAAATGAAACCCCTCAGGAATCACTGCATGTGCTCAAGAATCTCATACACTCTTTCTTTCACTCTCTCTCTCTCTCTCTCACACACACACACACACTCCTACTCATTTGTTGGTCTCTCCAGTATTTCAGTCAGCCGAATGTTGCCCTCCCTTGAAGGAGAGACGGAGCCTCCATCATGGAGGGAGGGATTTACACAGGAAAATGAGGAGGAGAAGATTACTGAGGATGGAGGGATGAGGGAGAGAAGGACAGGCTGTAATTAAACAAATCTCAATGACAAATGAGCACTCTCACTCTCTCAGCACTCCCTTCTCAAAGCCGACAAACCACCATCTCACACACACGTACACATCCATCCTCCCCTCAGCAATCACATCTTAAAGAATGCATAACACACATTCTTACACTTTACACACGTGCTGCACACACTTTCACAGAAACCTCATAGTTCATAAAAACTTAAGAACTGTAACACATAATATCTTACAGCCTCATAATTCTGTCACTTTTGTGTTTGAAGAACATCTAATCTCACCCTGGGCCAGTACCTCTGCTCCTCAGTTTTATTTAAGATGGGAAAGTACAGTTCATCTCATGGCTAGATTAATAACATGCACATTTTCCTTTATGAGCTATATCCAAATCTTTCCCTCAAAGTCTCTGATTAAACCAGACTTGGACTTGGACACCTCAGCATTGGATTATTTACTTCTTTGGAACATAATACAATTTTGATGAAATACTGTTGAATTTTAAATCTAGATGGCACAACAGTTCTTGTCTTGTAAAGCTATTTCATTTTAATGCGTCCTATAGGATACACATTTTTTTTTTATACAATCAAATATTAAAAATGTATGTGAAGTGATATTTACCTTGATTTATCTTTGTTTTCTGCACACATCACATGCCTCATATTTCATACTTCACTTCACTGACACTGTTGTCTCTTTGGTAAGTACACTTACAAAACTTCACAAAAATTGTATTAGGGGCAAGAATGTTTACTAAGATGGAATTTATATTACAGGGCATTTTGCTGATAGTAGTTGATTGAGTTGGTGTAGTTTTGGGTTATAGAGTTTATGACGTGATTTAAACTCAGGCCGCTGCGAGGACTTCCATCTGCACAACTCTGTCCAAACACAGCCAGATCACATCAGACCGGAACAAACACAACAATGAACACAGTGAACATCAACAATCTGTCCGCTCAAACCTCTCCACCTGAAGATTGTATTAGAAGAAAACGTAATCCCCATTATGGTCCCTTAGCCTCCTTGTATGTGTCCTATTACTTTCCCATCTGCTGACCTTTACTCACACATATCTGATTCTAATCAAATCCTTTGGCCAAACATTTACACGCCCCTGTGCACACAAACACACACAGAGAGACAGACAAAAAAGTAAGACATTCGTGGAGGGGAAAAAAGAACCAACAACATAAACACTTCCATGTACTCGGCAAGATGGTTTCGCAGTGCTGTAAACAGCAACCTCACTCCAACCCATGAAAATTGAAGCCAACAGACGTCATTTATGCTAAACATCCAACCTTTACAGATGAAACATGCTTGACTCTATGCAAATATCTTCTCTTTTCACTAGACATTTCTATCAGAATGTAAAAAACAGATGTCATTTAATATGTGGGAATATAGAGAGAATAGAAGTGAGGTGAGATGAAAGAGATAGAGAGATAGAGAGAGAGAGAGGGGGAGAGAGAGAAAGCAGGTGAAGGAAGGTCTCTGAGGTGTAAAGGGGTCTGGCCTCTCTCAGGACCTTCCAAAATCTCCCACAGGCCTGTCAGAAGCCTGGGGCTAGAGTAGAAGATACCCCAGGGAGAGAGCCTGACCCTGGGCTGCCCTCTGGGCCTCAGCAGGGGGGGGAAACAGGGCGCTTTTGTATATATTGTGTCCACCCACTTTGTGCCCTCCAAACCTTTGCTTTATCACTCCCAAAACTTCCTTTATTACCTTCCTTTATTCATTAAACTCCCTCATGAGCATTTAATTTAATCTCGCCTATACTACATTCATTTCTGCTCAGTCTGCAAATTCAGTTTGGTCAAAGGGGTGGTTCAGAATTTTGGACATCGGGCCTCATTTCCAAGTTAGCCTTAGTGTTATTTATCAGTGGAGACAGTTTTCAAAAATTTTCACCAGTCGTTCCAGTTGCATAGTTCGCCGGTGCTAGGCTAGCGCGAGTCAATGGTAACTGCTAGCCTATGTAAACCATCATGAATAAATTCAACCCTTTTACAGAAACACCATGGTAATGTCAGTGCAAGTGCAGTGCAGTTGAAATAGATTTTGAGTAGCCTAACTGAGATCAAGCTAAAATAATATAAAATGTAAATATTAGAAGAAAATATAAACTAGAAATTTTACCTTGGACCCAAACAAAAATAAACAAGTTTAAGTACTAGATACTAAAAAAAAAAAAAAATAGAAATATTATTAAAAAGTGCCACATAAAATTATTAAATTTAAACAAATTAAAATGAAAACTGAGAAATATAAAAAATAATTGGAGTATCATGTAAATGGTTCCATGGTATTAGCTGATCTTGTCCCATAACTACACCATATGACAGTGGGTTAAGTGGCAAAACCAGTTGAAAACAACTACTTGCTGTCCTTATTATTCTCAAATATATATTTTTTTCATTTGCTCATGTCTGTCTGTCTCTCTCTCTCTCACGATTTTTCATGTAAACAAACAAATTTGACTAGACAAGACTATATGGAATTATTTAGAAATCCATTTTGGAAAATATGAAACAGTTTTGGAAAACAGGAAACTTATTGTTTCTTATTTGACATGTACCAGGTCAGCAGAAGGATATTGTGTATGTGCTCAATTTAGAGCTATGCAGTATCATGTTCTCAAAGACATAAAGCGCACAATGAAAACACCAGGCTATCTACCAGAGCCAAACAAAATCAGTGCCAGACTGCACCCATGAGTGTATATGGAGGATAAGAACGGGTAATTATATTATAATAAAACAATGCATGCATAATTACACAATGAGAAAGCAAGACAGTTTGCTAAGAAAGTAATTTAATTGCTTCCTTAGAATTCTTTGTGTTGTGAAATGTCTAAACACACACTTTCACACGTTAAAACATTCCACAACACTATATCAAATTATGGTGCAATAACACATACTTATACCAATGAAATCGAACTCCCTTCACAAACTCACATCAACCATTCAGCACATTTTTTGCTTAATTCCAAAACGTGGTGAGCTGCCTAAGGAAGCAAAATTTCAAGGAATCATAGGTGCACGCCTGATACATTTTATCCAAATTCTAAAACAACACCACATGTATCTTTTGAGGATAAGAAAATACCATTTTAAAGGGGCTAGTAGTAAATATTTTAATTTATTAATCACTTTTTTTATTGCCAATATGTAAAAAGCTTGTAATAAACTTTAAAAAAGTGAGACCTTCCCAAACTTCCTAGGTTGTCTATGAAAGCCTGTAGACTGATTTTTATGTGAAGGACTCTGGCCATTTTGCCGGGAAAATCAAAAGCGACATTTACGCTCACTCCTGAAAGCATCTCTTCTATTCAACGACATAATGCTTATACAATGTTCAGGATAATGCCGAAAGTGTCATTCTGTACAATATTGTCAATGTGTTTATAATCAAACTACATAAATAGAAAATCTATAAATGATGTCACTGATTAAAACCAACTGCCTATCACTCAAAATAATCACATTGCTGAGTGTTTTTTTGGAGTTTAGTATAATAATAATTAACATTATACTTTTGAGAGTATTTGCTTCACATTGGTTGGCTTGTGAATTAGCATAATTTGCACACAGCCACTACAAATCTGTTCACAAGCTTCTAGGAATTAGATTTTGCTTGTTGTGTGTTGAAATAAATATAGAATACATTGTGAATGGAATTCTGCAACATCAAATTGTTAAATAGCTTCTCTTCCCTGCAAATCGATACCATGAATAATGTGAATATTTCATTTCAAGGCAAAAACAAAACAAAAGATCAGAGGACAATCCTCCTAAGATGGCGGCACAGCAACATGCAGTGGCTTGAGGTGGCCTTGAATCACTTTCAGTCACTTAAGCGCGAGCAGCACAAACACGAGTAATAAGTTGCTGTCTGCAGTTCAATTAACGGCTACCGATGTCACTAATAGCAAGAGTCTACATAGCCCCTTTAAATAAGCATCTATTTTTTTATTCAAAATAGTAAACAGCCAAATTCTAAGTAAAAAATACACGAATCCCTCCTGAAGAAGGCAATCCTAGATTGCATAGTGGACAAAGAAAACATTGAAGGCAAGATGTTGGATGAGTTGAATTATAAATATTAATTTGTTAAAAAAGCGTAAAATGAGTTCTGTGTAATTCAAAATATTTGATTGTATGTGTGCTACGCATTTGTATGCTTTTTACAAAGCTTTCTTGTTATTAGATTAGCTACCTGCTGCTAACATTAATGTTGCGTTAAAACGGCAACAACAGATCTTTTTTTCAGCCTTGTGACGCATCCAATGAAACAGATTATAAAAAAAGTAAATGGGGCAGGGACGTTGATGCATCAGTTGCTGATTGGATGTTAAGATGTGAGTGTTGGTCTCAAAAGTGAAGGCAGTTTAAGGTGAGGGGCGGAGTTTAAGCGGACTATAATGATTAGAGAAGTCCTGCAAAAGTCTGGAAAAATGAAAAAAGAACAGTCTGTAATTTTCATCGGAATATCCAGTTACGACTTTTTGAATAAGAATTTTTAAAAAAGGCCATTTGTGTGGTAAAAGTGTGGTATTTAAAGTGTTTTAAATTGGTCAATTAAGAGCTATCATGAAGGTTGATGCTGCCTCGGAAGGCAGCAGTTTATATGAGACGTAGGCAGCACACTAGGTTTTGAAACAGAGCTTTTTGTAATCGCAGGAGCCATTGTGGTTAAGTGTAGATTTATGTCGGTTTGGTTTGGCTTGGCAGGTCGCTTTCACCACAGTCGATCAGTCACACACACTCACTCTGGGACATGCTGAACACATGGTGGGCACATGCTCTTGAAAGAATTGCATTTCAGCTCACTTCATCTTGATGATGGAGAAACAAAGAGAATAAAAAAAGAGTGAGCGGAAGAGGGCAAAGGGACAGATGACATTGTTAAATGAAAGGTCTCATTTCCATGTAATTATTACTCATCCTATGTGACTGCGCTGGAGCCCTGCTGAGTCTGAACTGTGAATTATAGAGTGAGTGAGTGTGTGTATGCAAGTAATTCAGTCTGGCATGAGTTTATCTCTGTGGTTTCCTTACATGGGGTGCCCCATTAGTCTGACCCCTCCAATCACAATCTAGCCTGGGATAATTATTGGGGTCTGGGGGTGGGGTTAACAACGTGCCATTGTCACGGTGGCAGCAGGACTGATGTTATCATGACATCACACAAAGAACAGAAATGTATTCTGAGAGAGGCACCTGCAATGACAGTGCGGTGCATTCCACAGCCATCCTGTCTCCAATCTCATTCACACATCACTCACTCGACAAAAACCAACCTGAAAAATGTTTCATACAAACACATTGGGGAACATTCCATCATACCTAACCCCTCTACCACTTCACATCGCTCACACACACATATACAGTTTCAGTGATAAAGCTCCACTCGCATTTTTTTTCTTTTTCTCTCTTTCATCTCTTTCCAACAAATAAAGAAAATTACAAACATACCGGTAAGCAATTTAAAATGAAATTTTTGATTAAATATACTATTAGGGCTGCAAGTAGATGATGAAAATGTGATAAAGTAGATGAAAAAAATGATTAATCATATAATTGTGATTAATCTCATAGTTTTTCATTGTTAAAGTCTTAACACATTTACATTCCGAGATAAATAAATGTGTAATAATAATAATAATATAAATAATAATTAATAACAATAAAAAATATTTCACATATTTTATTATACTATGATATATGAATGATAATAAGCATATCAATGCAAATAAATAAAATGTATGTTAACACAAGTTAACACATTGGAATTATTCAAAAAAGGTTTTAAAAAAGATGAATATCTGTTTCCAATAAGTTAATGTATCCAGCTGATCATGCCTAGAAAGTAAACATTTGATAAATGCAACTAAATTAATTGGAAGAAGTACAAAAATGTTATGGCCTCTCACTTGAAGTCAACACGAAATGTTATTTGCAATCCGTTTTACTTAATGTGATGTAATTCAGAGTAAAACAGCATATTTAAACCATGCGATGCGGGGCTTAATTTCCTCCATGGGGAATTGATTCTATCATGAAAAGTGGTCTATTCATGACTGCTTGGTATTTGGTGGGATGGTGAAAAAAATTGGCCATTCATTTCATCAGCTGAAAAGTTGGGGAAAGTAATTACATTTTGATGAAAGAATACTGATGCACTGAAGAATCCCTCATAAAAACAACTGGAGTTGTTAAGAAAGTAATTCTTAGCATATTAAGAAAGTAAATAGGGTCGGTTTTAATTTCACGTTTATTTAAAACACAAAAACAACACTTCTTTCTCGTGAGGACTGTCGTCTCTATTTCTTCACACATGGCAAACATATGAGTGACCCCAAGCATCCCTTTCTCCTAGCCTGGATGTCAGCCTGAACCCTGCGCACAACATTTCGTTGGTTAGGAAATTCAGTCTAGACTCGATTCATTGAGGAGTAATTATGATCGGTTCAGAAATCGTCGGGCCAATCAAATTGCCAGGGTGGGTTTTATACAATAATGGACAGATGATCTGCAGTTACGTAATCATCACTTTCTCAAAAAGCGCTTGGGTTGAACTGGTTTCCCTCAAAGATGACTACAGCTGGAGAATTGAGATGTATAGATTCCACTATCGCGTTTTGTTGTAAAATAAATTGTCAGCATACATTTTAAAGGGTTGGTTCACCAAAAAAATTAAATTAAGTAATTAATTACTCACCCCCATGCTGTACCAACCATGTAAGACCTTCGTTCGTCTTCGAACACAAATGAAGATATTTTTGATTAAATTTGAGAGGTGGATCACTGCTACATGGGCTCCTGAGGGATTGAAACTTGATGGCCCAGAAAGTCATTGAAGAAAATGTTTAAATATTCCATGTGACAACAGTGGCTCAAATATAAGTTTATCAAGCGTCGATAATACTTTTTGTGCGAAAAAACAAACAAAAATAACGACTTTATTCGACGAACAGAGAACTGCAATCAAGGCATTTGTCAATCGGAAAGATGCGTTTGCTGTCCTTCCTACAGGATTCTGCAAAAGTTTCATTTATCAGCTGGCTCTGATGGTCGCTAAGAAGATGGTACGCAATGAAAGCCCTGTGGTCGTTGTGGTTTCTCCTTTGGCCGCACTCATGAAGGACCAAGTAAAAGAAACAACACTCATTATTTTACTACTTCTTAGCGTGCCTGTAGTTGAGTTCTATTGACACCTTTGCGTAGCTCAAAAAAAAACTTTACATAGCTCAACTTTGCGTAGCATTTCTTGGTTCGATAAGACACACCTCATTATCAAAACCCTATGGAACAGTATCACTCACATTCTGACTAGAATGAGTATGACAAAGTCAGGCTTTCTTCTTTCTTTTCTGCTCAGTCTCTAAATGAACTAGCTTTCACTCCCTGAGTGCTTAACTATTTCCAGTAGGCTCCCTCTAAAACAGTGTGTGCTTAATAGCCAGTGAGGTTGACCCTGTGACCTGCTCTCTGTAAACCCAAACCACCAATCACAGCTTTCTTATAACATCTCCGTGAAGCTGTTGTCGTATTCCCTGTTCTCCCGATGATGACACCTTTAACTGAGGTGTACTGACCTCTGCAGACCTGCAGCTTCCAGTGAGAGACCTCCCTCCTTACACACACACACACACAAGAAATACAATTTTGAGCTCATCTCTGCATTTGAAGAACTTTAAGAACTAGATATATGAATAAGAGCAAGAATGTTCATGCATACAATAGCAAAAAACAATAATAATAATAACTGAAAAACATCAACAACAACAACATGAGCTAAATCAGTGGTTTTCGAACCAAAATGTGCAAAGAAGTACACTAAAGTACGCTTTACTACACACCACAGCAAATCACAATAAGCTTGATTTAGCTTATTGTGATAGAAGCTTTGAATTCTTACTTCCGGCACCGGCTGTGGGCGGGACTGTGATGCTCTATACAGTGAAGCGTTCGTATTTGTGCCTGGTTACACTGAATTGCAGATGATTAGTCAATAGAATGCAGGTTTTTACAATACTAACAAAATGATTTAGTAAATTTTCCCCTAAATTTTCTGAAGAACAATTGTGTTAGTGATAGAAAGAAGAGGTTTGTTTTTGGGTACATTTCACTCTTTTCTTGGAAAAGTTTGACCTTCAGTTAAACACAATGAAACTTAATGGGGGAAAACTTCTGTAAAACATCAAAAGAGAAAGAACAACCCAGAACCGAACAGATCAGGCACTGTTTGTATTTCAAGGCAAATAACTTATTTGATAAGACAGGGAAACAATATGTTCACTATCAGCATTCAAACACCTTCACATGCTTTCTGTAGCCAACTACTTTCAAATAAAGGCCAAATCTCATTCTCCTAAGCAACTCAATGAACGGATATTGACTTTACACAATCTCTCTAATGCACAAAGCTGGTCTCAACTTTTGTGTGGCACACAGAGAGACAAAAAGACAGTCCAGAAAATGACAAATTGGATAAAACAGACAACAGGCCAAATCTAAACTACTGTATTAAATCCACAATAAGCCAAAACACCTTCACTGGATGTAAATATTAAAACACAAGCAATTACAAACAGGTGTTTAGCAGTCAGGAAGACTGTGTGTGTGTGTGTGTGTGTGTTGGGGGGGGGGGGGGGGGTAAGGTTCATGCGAGAATGGGGCCCCTAGAAAGCTCAGTGGACCCTGAAACACTCAGTGGCCCCAAAGCAATCATCATTGAGAAAAAAGACCTCCAACATTAGAAACTCATGAGCCTAGTAACCCTGAGGAGAGCCACGGGCAGCCGGACCTCCATGAAGGAACTGGGCGTCTCCCTATAGCTCGCCTGAACAGAAACGGAGAGAGGGAGAGAGAGGACAAGTCAAGAAAAAACAGAATAGATCCAAAAATAATGGTGAGGGAAATAAGGAGATGAGAGATGGAGAGATGAAAGGAAAGACGGAGGGTGTGCTGAGTGATGCAGCGAGCCATGGGATGTGGTTTCAAGGGTCTGAATGAGAGAAGTAAGAGAAAGCAATATTAACTAAGAAGGAATGCCATCAACTAGAAACCAGTAATACAGTCCAGCTTTATCCATCTTCCTAACACCTTCCATCTGGCCGTATTCATCTCTGTGTACAGCAAACTGTCACAGAAAGTGTTCCTAAAAGGAATGAATCTTCTGTCATCATTTTCTGACCCTCATGTTTTTCCAAACCTGTATGATTTACTTTCTTCTATGGGGCACAGAAAACAGAAGCAGCAATATCCAATTGGTAAGCGAATTATTCTTTTGAATGGGATATTTTTGATGAATCAGCTAATAAAATGGCTCTGAATTGATTCAAACCGCAACAAGCTCAGTCTGGAAGAAAGTCAAATAGGTTTAGGGTGACAAAGCGGTGAGTAACTCATGACATTATTTACATTTTTGTGTGTTAATACTAAAAATAGAGCTCTATTTCTCTCTGAGACTAGAATTTGCCGTGTAGATCTGAGGGCACGCATGGGTTGTAAAGCAGCAGAGTTGTGGAGTGCTGCCAAGCGGCATGTCTGTGATGTGGTCATGCACTGCTTATCGAGAAAACCCTAACAAAAACAAGCATATAACTCATATTTCTTCAAGACGGGTGCTACGGGGAAACCTGCTAATTAGCAGCATTCGAAGCTAATCTAGAGTAATGCTTTAAAACAAGCTTAAAATTGAGAACCGTGAACATTTACCAGTGAATTCCTCTCCCACATAAACACATTTCCAAATATCTTATCTTTTATTTTCCATTACCAGTCTGGCATTATCGTTAGTTGTTTCACCTCAAGGCTGTATATTTGAAAAGTTTATCTGTGCATACATAAAAAGATATTCTATGGCATTAAAAAAAGGAAAAAAAAAAAACATCTTGGAAGAGAGCAAGATCTTGGTTGTCAGGGTCAGATAGGTGACAGAAATGACCTAAACCAATCAACATTTAAATCAGCCATATATAGTTTCATAACAATTTACTTGCAATATCTATATCAAACTGATTTTGCTGTATGCGTGTCTTTCAGAGCCACTGTCTGTTAGAAGCTCTGCAAAGTTGTTCCCTGTGTATATGGCAGGTTTGTGCTCTGCATTTTGTGTCTGGGGAGGAGACGACAACTTGGATAACGCCAAAGTCAAGGGTCATGACCCCTATACCGAGTCAATGCATGAACTGCTGCCTGATTTGAAAGACTTTCTAGCCCTAACATTCTCTGTGTGACAGTAGAGCATGAAACAAGTGTCTCTTTACACACACACACACGCACACATAATTAACCTGAAACACAAACCCACATTTTCTGTGCTGACAGGAAGACAAACCAGAGATCCATGAATTATGAAGATGACATGGGTATGTACTGGAATGTGTGTGCAAAGGAATGATTGAGAAATGCTGTGATATCTGAAACTGATTTCACAACTAATACATGCTCAAACTAACACTTTATCAGCACAGAATGATTTATTCAGAGTCTGTGTAAATCTTTAGATTCCTTAAAACTGAGGTTTGAAGAGATAGTTCTCCAAAAATGAACTTTCTGTCACCTACTCAACCTCAAGTCATTCCAAAGCTGAATTTCTATGGAATACAAAAAGATTTAAAGGGGTGATGAACTGAGAAATCAAATTTTCCTTGAGCTTTTGACATCTAAGAGGTCATCATACTATAAAAATATCCTGTAAGTTTCAGAATAGCCTATTACTTATTCATTTTGATGTTTTTTTTTTTAATGTAAAAACCAAGCAAACGTCATAAGTTGACCTAAAATTTAAAAAGCCAGTTCACGACCCCTTTAATGAATATGTAGTTAGGTGAATGCAATACAATGGCAAAACATCATGACTCAATGTAATGCTTAACAAAAACCCAAGAATCTTACACTTCATTTTTCCAAGCGCTTCAAATAACTTAGTGTGAAAAAAAGTCTATTCTTAAGCAATTTTAACAGAAAAATCCTCCTGTGTGCTACTCATCCCTTCACACTCTTCACTAGATTTGATGTGCCTTCTCTTTTTAATGCTACTGTAGTTGGCAAATGACTAAAAATGAGCATTTCTTAAAGTCTTAAAGCATTCAAGTGAGAATGTTTTTTAAAAAACCATCACTAAAATCTCAGTATGAAAATCTCAAAGCCTTTTCTCTAATACCACATCCCCTGGTGAATTTCTGCTATAGGTTAAAGATCACAAATAGATGCCTTAGTAATGTTTGCCCTCAGCTTTTATTCAAAAGACAGAGAACGCACACACACAAAAGAGTTTCACTCCCTTTGAGCCCCACACCAAACAAACTGAATAGTGATGTGAGCGCAGAGGCATCTCTTTCAAAGCTGAATCCCATGGAGGTGTGCAGTGTGTGCGCTTGGGGCCAACCATAATCACAATGGCTTTTGGGGTCTTCCATGATGTGTTTGTGTGAATGTATTCACAAGCATGCAGCTTGTGTTTGTGCTAGCACATGTTTTAATGAGAACGCAGTGTGTGTCTATGTGTCCATGACCGTGCAATGTGGGATTTCGGGTTGAATGGAGCGATGAATGGTGGATTATGCTGAAAGAAGGAAAGTGAGAAAGAGAAAGAGGCAAGACAGCGGGTGTGAGTGACAGACAATATAGGCACCGGCCCACTTCCTGTTTTTAACCGATCAACGAAGCAGACAATTGCACAGCGAGAGAGAGATCAGCTTGTCAGATGTCCCGTCTCGCTTTCTTTAGCTGGGATGAGCATTTAGTTCCAGACGGTTTTTGTTAAGCTTCAAAAGCAGATAATTAAACCATTAACCATAAACCATCTGGGGCAAAGCATCATGTCTCCATCTCCTCGTTCAGCCTCTCTCTTTTCAGGACATCCCTTTTCTCACCCATCACCGTTTTCCTACCCTATGTCCTGCTCCTCAGGAGACCGGCTAATTGAGAACACATTGTTTTGTCTCTGCTGTGGTTGTTCATTCTGCCTACTGATTTATTAAGGCGAGGGGTTGCTTGACGGGGCGGTAAGTGAATTGACGGGTGTTATTAGAAATGCTGTTCTGAATGAGTGAAGGAAGGGGTGCATCTTTTTATGATTAACCATCATTATGTTCTATTATGTTTTAATCCACCATCGCTTTCTCTTTGACATTCTCGTTTCAACGTTGTATGGGTATATGAACTGCTGAGAGAAAAGTGTTTTTGTGGGACAGCAGTGAGACATGATCGAGAGAGACGAGACCCTACTAAACAGGCACCAAGCCAAATCCAGATCTTTGTATTTTCTTATAGTTTTATCATAGCTGACACCATAATGCGATGTCTTAAAGGGGTCATAAACTTTTCATAATTTTTTTTTTTGGAGTGCATTTATAATGTTAGTTATGTTTCTTCCATCTAAAGAAGTCGTAATTTACTTCATAACCTTATTCCGACCTCTCTCCAAAACTTAACCTAAATTAAACAGACTGATGTAATGTAAACACTCCCTTAGAAAAAAAAAATTGGGTTACACTTTATTTCGATAGTCCACATTAGAGATTCTATTAACTAACTTTGCAACATGTCAATAACTCTCATTAATTTGCAACTACATGCCAACTAACTCTCATTAGGTTAGGTTTAGTTTATGGCTTAGTAGAATAAGCTGACGTACATGCAAAGTTACTTTAATAGAATGTCTGATGAGAAACATCAAAATAAAGTGTTAGCAAATATTAAAGGGGACCTTTTATTCACAAGATGTAAAACAAATATTTGATGTCCCCAGAGTGTGTGTGTGTGTGAAATCTTAGCTCAAAATACCCCGCAGATAAATTTTTATAGCATTTTAAAATGGCCACATTTGGGCTTGTGCAAAATGCACAGTTTTAGTGTGTTTCCCTTTAAATGCTAATGAGCTGCTGGTACCGCCCCACTTTTCCGACTAGAGAGGTCCTCTGTATCCACCTTATTCTGCTCTAAACAATGCACACTGCCATGACGACGACTCCAGTTGCTAACTTCCGGTTCGAATCTGGTCTATATGCTTTTTTGCCATGTGTTCCAGATTGTGTCATCCCCACATTGCTAAACTAAATCGAAAAAAACATTCATCAAATGTGATCTGATCACGTAATTTTTTATTAAACCACAGATAAAAACAAAATGACCTTTTTTCTTTTCTTCACTTCCAAAGGATAGCTGATGCATGGCTGCACAATCTCCCTGATCCAGCAATGAACATCCGACAGTTTCGATCACCCCCGACAGCTGCAGAATAACCCAAGCAATACGCTTATAGTCTGGTTAGCCCTTTGACTCCTGTCTGTGCTTTCAAAGATGCATAGTCTTTATATTTCTCAGGCCTGTGAGGCAAGTAGGCTACATTATTAGGTTTGGTTCATTCGGTTCATTTATGAGACCAGGGTGTTTTTAAACTTGACTGTAGTATGAAGCAGGGCGCGATTGCTAGACGTATATAAGCGCCACACGCAACGCGAGTCCCACGGATATAAAGGAATAAGGACATTTAATTATACCGAACGACACACTGAATTACTCACACAAGTCAGTTTATTAGAGAAATTAAACTAAGTCGAAGTTAGTCGCGAACGTGGAGCTCTTGGCATCTCGAAAGATGTTGATCTTGGTTTTGTCTCAAAGTCTGCTTGCCATGGTCCATAATGTTTGAACAAAACCCTGCTAGGGACGCTCACGCTGTTGAGCACGCATAATGAGCATAACCGACCTAGTTGTCCACGTCTGTCGCCATGGTTACCATTGCAGTACGTACGAGGTCAAACCTGGCGGAAACCGGGGGTAACGCGGATGTGACGTCATTGACTGTCGACTCCTCACCCCTGCTCACAAGCCCCGTTTCCTTGGTTAAAAATCGCAATTTTCTCACGATTTACAAATAGTTGGAAACATTTGGGATATTGGAAGTAATCAACTCAACAAAATGTGTAACATTGGTCTAGTGGTTTTTGGATATTTTATTGCAGAAATCCTGCATATTGTACCTTCAAAGTGAATTTTAAATGATGGCACATATAATCGAAATATAAAAATAGCACAAACAAGCATTAAAAAATTAAATACCCAATATTGTCTGATATCAAAATTTCATTTCAATTTCATTTCATCATTACAAATAAACGATATGGTGCGTACATTCTACATGAAATCTTCCAATTTTCCAATTTCCAACTCAAACTCATACTGCATGCATTATTTAGGCTAATGATATTCTCAGGACAGGAAGGCCTGGGATTATAAAGATTCTATCCAGATAGTAACATTCCAGAACCCACTCCAAGATTCCGGTCTCCTGGGAAACACAAGTCTAATGACACAACACCTCATCAGAGAAAGAGTGAGCGAGTGAGGGACCCTC
The DNA here is from genome assembly GCF_988280905.1 of Pimephales promelas. Taxonomy (NCBI): domain Eukaryota; kingdom Metazoa; phylum Chordata; class Actinopteri; order Cypriniformes; family Leuciscidae; genus Pimephales; species Pimephales promelas. The sequence goes on from NC_142782.1 coordinate 21,773,507, forward strand.
ACTGATCAGAGGAAAGCAGCACTATAGGTTGAGAAGAGCTGATCCAATAGGAGTGATGGGGGAGTTGAGAGGGAAAAGTAATCTGTTGTTCAGTATAGAAAAACTGCTGGAAGAGAAAGGATGAAGTGGATATGAGAGAAAGGCTGGGTATGTACTGAATTCAGTGAAGGACCTCTTAACCGTTGATGAAGTGTGTTCACTTGGTGAGGTGTGTAGAATCAGGCTATAGAAACATACAGCACATGTGCAGTCTGACACTGACCGATGGCATTTAGAGAAAAAACAACTTTGAAACCCTCTGAGAATACTCTGATACAGTATTTTAAGCTCTCTTCTGAATCGTCAAAAAAAACGTTCCAACACTGATATTTATACAACCCCCCCCCCCCCCCCTGCAAAAACAACATAGCTGCTACTGAAATCTGTTAGAACAACCAATCACAAAACTCACCCTAAAACTCCCAACTTACTTTATCTCAAAGCTGTCCTGCAGAGAGAGAGAGAGCAGCAGTGATGTCTGGGTAATTTTACAGGGAAACCTGCTTGGAATATGCACCATGTACACTTTGTTCATCCACGAAAGACTGTAATACATAATAATACATCATATTTTAAATAATGATAATACAAATTAAGTAAACATGCAAATCGATGCAGTTTTCTTCAAAATATCGTGAAGCGTAGTTTTTTTTCTCTCAGTTTTGCAAAAAAGTGTGCATATATGGATATATTCAACGCATTCTCATCCCAAGGCGTCATATACGACGCTTTTGCCAAAGCGTAGACATCCAACGCACATGGAACCCTTTAGCGTCAAATGACACGCAGATATGTATGGGGCAGAAGGCACCTCCTAGTCTAACCCTACCCCATACCTAAACCTACCATAACCGAAGCGTCTCATTTGATGCTAAAGGGTACCGTGTGCGTTGGATGTCTACGCTTTGTCAAAAGTGTTGTATATGACGCCTTGGGATATATATATATACTGTATATAAAAACATGTTTATACAAAATACTTGTACTTGTACTAGTATGACAAAATGCTAAATCTACTAGTATTAGATGTTTTACAACTGCAATTCCTCAGGCACTAGTTTTTAACTTTTGATAAATATATACCATATACTCACCCGCAGTGAATATAACAAGTAGGTAGGATACATATTACATGGCTAAAGTACATAGAACATTACTTATCTTGTATATTATAGTTTAAATGAAGTAAGTTTAAAGTGATCTAAACAGTGGTCTGACTTCACATGCGTTAAACAGTCGTTTTTCCAAGAGCTTTATTGGGATTTAATTAGGATTATGGTGTAACTCCTGCAGGTCTGTGATCAGGAACATGAGGAAAATATTACAGCAGGTCCGTCTCTGTTTGTTACTGCGGTCGGAATCAGGGAGATTAAGTTTGTTCTCATTAGGACTGTTTATCAGCCTAAAACAATTAAAATTGAGCAAATGGCCTTGAACTTAAATATATGCTGAAAACAATTTGTAAAGAATGCCCCATAAAATGTTATGGGTGGTAAGAAGTCAAAAAAAAAGAAAAATATGATGGATTCACTTATGCGTGAAAGTAGAGGTTGTGACAAACAGAAGGTACAAAAAAGTGCCACCATTGATTAGGTAGTAAGTAAATACAATGGTACATGAATATAGTATAATTCACTACAATGGTATGTCTTGAGTACTATTGGTGTTGCCATCTAACACCATCATATCATGGTACATTTGGAAATAATTTCTGAGAATCAGGAAAAAATGATTAGAGATCTGGGCTGGAAACCAAAATCTTTGGTTTGAACCCTAAACTATAGAGTTGCTGAATTCCTCCATCTCCCTTGAGTATGCACTTAATAACTAAACCATATAGAGAGAAATATCCTACCTTCAGGCTGTGTAAATATTAAGAGAAACTTTGTCATGTAGAGCCAAAAACATCTAGTATTGGACAAGCGCATCCTCTGGGCTCGATACGGGAGGGAAAAACATCCCACTACAATAAGCACTTAAACGGCAGGGGCTCATGGTAAGAGTCTGAAGAAGACAAGGGCAGAAAAAAAAGTGATCTAATGACTCAATTAAAACTAACAACACCGAAGAACAGCTTTTAGTGTAATCACAATTACACAGTACACACAGCACATTTTAATTTGTATATCAAGGCAGGTTGTATAGTCTGGGATCAGGCAGTGTGTTTGGAGAAATCAAGTGTGTATGTGACTGAACGTGATTAAGTCTTAATAACCAAATGATTAAATATCAATTTATTCCATGTTTGCTAGAACAGACCTACACTATTTTCACTTATATAAACAGCATAAAGATACAGAATACTGTATCATGGCAGATGTACAATGTGTACAGTTCAGCAGTATTGTAAATGCTGACAATAAAGTTTGGTTGACTACTCAAAATTTGATTAAATATGGAAATAATAATAATTGCATTTATTAATTGCAAACAATTGTGTAAACTTTTAAGATTTTTTCTTTGCTCACTTGTGTATTTCAATTTGGTGAATTGCTGGATATGTTATTACTTGCAGAACTCACTGTTTCAGCACCCCGTCTCACCCCAATGCCCAGTCATAACACTCAAACGTTGACAGGAAATGTCAGTTCTTTATAAGTGAACAAATATTCTCCGGCTCCATCCCTCCCAAGAAACGACAGAGTTACATGGCAAACCGGCAGAAGGGAGGGAGGGAGCGAGCGATAGAATGAGAAGATGACAGAGGAAGGCTGAGGAGACGAGCCTCTCTAATATGAAGGAGTGGGCATGTGAGTTTATCTGAAGGATGGAGGGAGAAAAGCAAGGGAAAGAGAGCGTGTTAAACACATTTCATCAAGTAAAGTGGTGATGCTATAAGTTTAAGTTGTTTGGTGACAGTTTTGCCCTTTTTACCCGGTTTACTCTCTGACCAATCACCTCCCCTGCCAGGGGCAGCTAATGGACTCATCCATTACAGTGACAACTGAGCAGAACGCTGCGGACCAGCCCACGAGTGGAAGCATGGGGGAGGAAAGGAGAGATGAATTAATGGCTTTCAGCAGCGTGCTAATTACCCCAAAACTCTATTAGCCTCTGGACCCCTGAACACATAAACACAAACACACTCTTCACGTCCTATGTGCAAGCCTGAAAACATTACTACACTCTCAAACTCACATCCCTCACACTAAGCAGTATCACATTTCCTATCCAACACTAAATCACAAGCAGGTGGAAATGCTCTTGTTTAATCTCCTCTACTCACTCTAATCCCATCCCAAGCCTTCTGTCTAAACACACTGATAACCACACACAAGCAGCATATTCTTTTCTTAATGGCTATGACTGGTCCGTTCTGTCTCGCACTCACCATTACTTTCTCTGGACTAATACTTTCTTTTATAGTATTTTTACCCTTTTGCTCAATTTTCCACAGTATTAGTCTTAAGGACTTCATGGGAGACTGCAGGAAATGTAGTTACATTGCAGTACGATGGGTCTTTTTTAATATATTGATGACCAATAAAAATAAAAAAAATTACAAAAGCACACTGATAAAATGAGAATGAAAGCTATTATGGCTGTCAAACGATTAATCGCATCCAAAAAAATAAAATAAATACTATATGTGGGTGCACTGTGTATAATTATTTTATATATGAATACACACATGCTTGTATTATTTAAGAAATATTTTCATGTATATAGATTTATATATAATTTATATTTAATTATATAAATATTTTATATAATTAAATACATATAAACATTTAATGTATTTATATATATACAAAATAATTATACACAGTGCACCCACATATATTATGTAAACACAAACTTTTATTTTGGATGCGATTAATCGCGATTAATCATTTGACAGCCCTACTTTAAACATAAAAAAAGATCATTCAAAATATTAATAAATACTATAATAGTTATAAAACAACTGCTTTTAAATAAACATTTAAGATATCAGAAAATAAGTTCATCTCTTGGCAACAGAAATTACCTAGAAACTTGTCTACATATGACAGACAGCACATTGCAAAAATATACTGATAACAAACAATAATCCATGAAAGAAATATGCAAAAACTATGATAAAAGGTCGATTTTATTTGCCTTCTAATGGGTGGGCTCCTTTTTATGGGATGGACAGTGACCACTAGTTTTGAACAACATCAGGCCTGGGGTAAGATGAGCCAATAAGTTTGGTAAATTGTTCCAGTTTGATTTGTATCCTTTTTCCTTTTAACAGGCGAAAATGAAATAGAACAGCCAATATATCCATACCCATTTATCAGTTTGAAAGATCACAGAAAATTTGTAACTTGTAAATGACTAAAAGCAACTGAGGCAACATGAACCAAAGTATAACAAATTTATGCTATAGTATTTTTGACAACTTAAATCGATGCAGTGCACTATCACCGATTCTGTCTACATTATATTTATGGTTGTGGATCAACGTACCCCAGGCCTACTGGATTCTCGGGAAAAATGCTTGAGCCATCAGATAAAGCTACGTTTTGTGTTTTTGTTACACAGAGCTCATAAAAGTACCAACAAAGCAGTGGCTCATTTTTAGCCCCGTCTCCCTCTACTCAGTGTGACCTTAAAACTACTCAGATTTTTCTCCTTACTTCCTCTAATCTGCTTCTCACCCCCTGGCAATGATTTTCTGCTTTTTTGCTGTTTGTGTTTATTCTCAAATTCTGCCTTGCTCTTTAATCTTCCCTTATAAGTCTTCCAGCAGACGGAGACAGAGAGAAAAGACCTAATGATATTTGACCTGACAAGACCCAGACACCTACACCAAACTCGATCAAAGGGTGAATAATAATACAGTTCTTTCTTTCTCTTTCTCTCTTACACACACACACACACACACACACACACACTGGCAGTGGTCTCAGATGACCTGTTGTGTTCTACTTCTGTCTCTCTGTGGGTCATTAGCAAAGCAATCTTAACAGGTTATAAAGCAATCTGCCCCCTGAGACTCCCAGCATATTGAAAAACCTCATGCTAAAATTGGCCTTTTAAAACACTGTAACATAAACCTGGCTGGTGCTCAACATACCACAAACGGCAAACCAAAATAATCTGAATAAAATAATAATTTAAAAAACAGAATTCACGACAGAAACACAAGAGCTGAATGAATCTGTCAACGGGGATTTAAGGATTAAGTGTTCAAAGGACAAGAATGTTGCTAAAACTATGAAACAAAGAAATCTTTGAAGGAAGGATCTTTCTTAAGCGTCTGTAAATGAAATAGACACGAGTCTTAGATATGTGAGCTGTTACGACAGCCACTAAAGCTAGCATGCACACCTGGATCAAGTGCATGTACATTGTCCAAAATAAATGACACTCATTTCTCTCTTGTATTGTGTTTATAAACATGGAATGTTTGAATCTGTCGCAGATACATTTCTGAAACTAGAAAATAGATTTTTATTCTTTTTGTGTACTTCCTGTCTGAAATGTAATATTTTTAATATTCAAACTAATTTTAATCTGCAAACGATCACAAAGTCAATGTATTTAAAGTCAAAAGGATTTAATCTAAAAAAATATTGCCATGTTACTATCCATTAAAATAAGACTGAAGAGCAAACTTCTCACAAAAGACTGTGGATGTTTAGAAATTGATTCTCAGTATCTCAGTACAGGAGCTCAGATTTCTGAACTTATAGACTCCATGCTTTGGCATCTGACCCCTTATTTTAGCAGTGCTGATTTAACATGTCTGCCCCCTAATGGACAGTGACCTCCATGGCATGTACATTTAGCTTCAGTGCAGCATTCATATACGTTTACAGTTTTGGCAAGAATGTCACAATATTGTGCAGACAGAAATAAAAAAAGCTTCTGAGAAATGTCAGTTTAAATGTTCTTTAAACCACAGAGCAATGTTGAAGAAGCAGTCAGTTTGAGTGTTGACTTTAGACAGCGAGTGACCCTCATCACTGTACCACAACAACCTGAGAAACAGACAAAGAGAGAGAGAGAGATAGAAAGAGCAGGCTGAAGAGTCAGTGGTATTTTTTAATACATTAAAACTTATATTACGTTAATACTTTTATTAATATTTTATTATTAATACTGCGCTTGTATTAATAATTTTATACATTAATACTTTTATTACATTAGAATGATTTAGAGTGACAGCAAAGACATTTATAAATGTTAGAAAATATTTCTATTTCAAATAAATGTTTCTTATTCATCAAAAAATCCTGAAAAAAGCATCAACATTGATCATAACAAAAAATCTTTTTTGAGCACCAAATCAGCATAGAATGATTTCTGAAGGACCGTGCGACACTGAAGACTGGAGTAACTATCCAGAAAATGTTCCTTTGCCACAACAGGAATAAATTATATTTGATAATACAATAACATATGTTAATGGCCAAAACCAATCATCTCAAAATGGGCAAATACTGACTGTTTAAATCAGCCTGGTCTATCAATATTATTAACAAATAATATGAGTATTCAGTATGTTTGTATATTAAATGATGGTGTTTGTTTGTGTGTTTGTACCTGACAGGTGTATTCCTGCTCTTGAGTGCTCTGTAGAGCTCCAGACCCTGGTGAGGCGATACTCTCCTGTCTCTCCCGCCCAGCATTAACAAAACAGGAGCTCGGATCTAAACACACGTACACAGACCACATTAAGGTTTAATATATAAACCTTAAGCTTATTATGCAACACAAGTAATCGTAAATTAATCACTTTTCCTATGACAAGTTTGTACTCCAAAGAGTCCAAAACCTAAGAAATAATCCAAAAACCTCCTTTTAGGGTTATCCTCATTTGTAAAAAATTGTAAAAAAAATTAAAAATAAACCCAAAAATTCAGTAAGTTTTAGGGTTCAGTATTCATAACTATCTGTACATAAAACCAATAGAAGTCTATGTGAAATCCCTAGTATTTAGATATATATATATATATATAAAATGTGTGTCAGTGTATACCTGTGCAGCGTGTATTATAGGTGACTTCTCGAGCATGGAAGTGAGGGACTGTGATGTGGGCAACTGGTCAAAAGCATACTGAAGCCCAACAGAGGAATATCTCCTGTAGGGGCAGTACAAACACACAACACCATTACAGTTACCTTTGGAATAAAGTTGAATAAAGCTGTTATTTTTGGCTTTTTTGAGCACAAAAAGTATTCTTGTCGCTTGATAAACTTATGGTTGAGGCACTGTAGTCACTCTGACTATTTTAACAATGTCTTTAATAACTTTCTGGGCCGTCAAGTTTAAATTACAACGGAAGCCTATGGAGGAGTGAGACAGAGCTCAGATTTAATCAAAAATATCTTAATTTGTGTTTCGAAGATGGACGAAAGTCTTACGGCGTAAGAACATCATGAGGGAGAGTAATTTTGGGATGAACTAACCCTTATAGAGAAACTGGTTCTATGCTTTTAAAGACCCAAATCAAAATGTACTTTTTTATATTAAAGGAATGTTGCCATTATAAATAATTTATCTGTGTACATTATTTAAAAAAATGCATTTAAAAAAAAATTGTGTCCTCTTAATCAATGATGATATACGATGATGATGCAAGAGTTGTTGCTTTTTAATGTTTTTGTTAGCCTATCCATTTGAACTCACTAGGGCAATGCTGCTGCATTTTTTTTTTATTCAAACCATTGCAGAAATTGACTCTAAACAGAGAAAAGATCTTGGTTACGTCGAAACCATAACCAAGCCTTTCACACAAAACACATTTTTCTGTTCTGCTTTTCTATTGTTTCTCACATCTTGCACTTATTTAGCTCATTACACCCCCTTGTGGCCTCAGGAGACAAGACAAAAGTGAAATTATGCCTTTTAATTTTCAATATTAGTCATATTTAAGTATAAAATTTGAATGTAGTTTTTCAACCATTTTTACAGCCCTAGTAATAATGAATGTAAACATGATACATTACCAGTCTATGATATCACTGGTCCCGAGCAGCGTGGCGGCATTGATGACGGGGTTTCGTGCTGCACATGCTTTGTAGAAAGCTGGATACTGACCGACCAGATGGCAGGCCAGGAATCCACCATGAGAACCACCCATTACTGCCACTCTATCAGGATCGAGAGTAGTCTCATTATGCAAAGCGCACAACACTGCTCTCTGGACACAAAGAATGACAAACAAGCTAATGCAATACTTTTTTTTAACAGGCACATGTTATTTGTGCATATACACACCTGAACATCTTTGACGTCCTGACTGCCAACATTTCCAAGCAGAGACTCTATGCCATCTTGACCGAAACCAGTGGAGCCTCTGTAGTTCACTTTAACACACAAAATGTAAAAATACTTCAGTGCACATTTTCGATTTTTTTATGTTGTGACAGGAACAAGAATTGACATATGAACACTCACCCATAAGAACAGCAAAGCCAAGTTTGGTTAAAGCAGCAGCTGTGGCATTCCAGTCAGCAGCGAAATGAGAATGAGGACCACCTGCAGAGAGAAATACTTTACTAGAGCTGCGTTTCCACTGGAGGAACTTTCCAACAAGGGACTTTGGGTGGTACTCCACGTGTTTACACCGCAGGAACCAGGGTCTAAATGAAGTTCCGGTAAATATTTACCCCTCCGAAAGTCCATGCTCATAAGGGTAGTACTTTCAGGGGTGGGACTTGGGTGCTGAACATGCTGATTGTTTGCGTTCATGCAGGGAAAGTTCCTGGGACTAATTGTTCCAGGTAATTTCGGTTGAAATGCGGCTTAGGTATGTTTACATGCAGTAATTTTCAACAATCCGAATTAGTCCAATCCAATTTCAGATTCTGAAAGTTATGTTTATATGAACCCTAAACTTTGCAGTCCAATTTACATTTATGTATTCCAAACAAAGCATTAGCACAAACTTTACTACAAAAGGGGGCTCTCGTAAACATGCATGCATCATAGCACTGCACATGTGCGCAAGGTATTTTTGAATCTGATAACTGTATTCAAACATTAAATAGGCCTTTTGCGATTATTAAATGACCTTTTGATTGCAGTTATTTGGTTTAACGTGGTTATTTCAGACAACCGTGATTAGCACATCAGTATTTTCACCCAAAAAATGGTTTTAAGCCAGTTATATCTTTTACAGCAGTGTCATTAGGAAATATCAGTTTACATATCCAGTATTTCTTTTGTCATCAATTGTAGTAATGAATGCACAAGAAGTCTGACAACAGCAGGTATGATCTGATCTCACCATCAATTACATCAAGAAACAGAAAAAACGAAACAGACTAAATCCAGAATAACTGTGGCAACATCTTAGATATTTGAAGAAAGGGAAATTTGAATTAAAATAAAATAAAAGAAGTACCAGCCTTACCGTGTATATTCACCACTAGAGGAGTTTTTCTTCTCTCTTGTGGACTGTAAGGCTTCAACAAAATTGCTCCGAAATACAGTCCAGCTATATAGAGGCAGCGAGGAGGAATGAGAAAAATCACAAAGAAGTATTGCTAGTAGCGGCTGTATATATGATGATAGATCCATGTTACTCACAGAACTGATGGTTCTCCTCTTGAGAAGAGGGTGTGATCAACATGGGCTGCCAATAAAATTCCTCATACACATCTGCTCCACCCAGATTACAAAGTTGCAAATCCTCAGCCTGATCAAATGTTGAGAGGAAGCCAACTCTCTACAGAAAACACACAAAGCTGTGTCATGCAGTATCTTCAGCGAAGGTGACTATTTTAAGTGTGTGCGTGTGTGTGTGTGTGTGTGTGTGTGTGTGTGTGTGTGTGGTTGTACCAGGCAGGGTGGCTGATTTGGAGACGAGCAGCTCATCACCATCAGTTCTTTTTGTATTGTCAACAGCTGCACACTCCCGAAATCATCTACCAAACACAAAAATACAGAATTGAAGTCACAAATGCAATGACACTGAGAGTAAATATAACAAACAGCCTGAAGTCAAAGCAGTCATGACATCACTCCATATTCACACTACCTAGTCTTAGCACATCCAGCCCGCACACTTGTGAGACTCTTCCTGTGGTTCTGTTGACTGAGAAAACTGCCTAAAAGAACAGGTGGAGCAAAAATCACAAAATCTTAACATCAGGAATTAGAAATTCAGAATCCACATTGTGAAGACAAGGGACTCACACAGGTTTCTATGCAAGCTTTTTTGCACTTTTTTATTATTTTGGTAAAGCACCTGTATTTTTTTTGTCCTCAGCTACATGCACATTTATGTATTTGTTAACCTTATTGTTTTCACAGGCACTGCTGAAGAAGATTCTCTCACTGTCTGCAGACCAGCATTGAGACGGCAGTGACTCGTATATACCAGCAAACTGACCTGTGAGGAAAGAAAACATTGTGAAAAGTGCTACACAAATTAAACTGACATGAACTCACTCTTCAATGTGTGCATGTGTTTTTTATCCAAGTACCCTTTTCTGCTCTCCTGACCACATCTACCAAAACTGAAGTGCTTTTGTTCTTCATATCATACTAAAAGGGACAAACAAAAACAGAGAAAATAGTTTAATAAATGTAATAATAAATATAGTATGCATAATATAATTTTAAATGCGCGCGCGCGCACACACACAGCGGTTCAGAAGCTTGGGGATAGTAAGAGTTTTGAAACGTCTCTTATACTCACCAATTTTGTTATTATTTTATTAAAGTAAATATAGAGTAGTGAAATACTGATACAATTTAAAATAATTGTTTTCTATTGTAAAATATGAAAAATGTATTTCTGTAATGGCAAAGCTGAATTTTCAGCAGTCATTAGTCTTCAGTGACACATGATCTTTCAGAAATCATTCTAATATCCTGATTTTCTTATTATTATCAATGTTGTTGTTTTTTGGAAATCATGATGCACATTTTTTCAGGATTCTCTGATGAGAAGAAAGTTTATAAAGCAGCATTTACTAACCCTTTTAATCAATTTAACACATTCTTGCCGTGTAAAGGTCTTAATTTAAAAAAAAATTAATAATAATAATTATCCTTACTGGCCCCTACCTTTTGACCAGTTGAGTATATAATATAATAAATATTAAACAAAACACTAAAGTTTAGCATTTCATTAAAACATTCCTAGGTGAAATATTATTACATTATATGTTAAACAATTATTTGCATTCTTACCAACATCATGCTCAGGCACTGATGATGCGGTCCAAAGACCTGGCCCTGTAAGTAGACGATCCAACACGAGTCTGGACTCATCCGAGGGCTTGACACAGACATGCTGTCAGATGACAAGCACTCTGACCAGGTCAAGGGTCAAATTGAACAAAAAGGGGTTATAAAAGTGCATACATACAATAATTTCTTTATATATATATACAAATATTAAAAAAAAAAAAAAAAAAAAATCTCACCACAGTTCCCTTTCATATTCAAGTAGAAGAGAGCTGATCTTGAAAAAAAAAAATCACAAAATATTATATTTTAAGACATAGTATTTTAAAATCTTGGCACAGTAAGCCAACTGAGATAAGCATCTTATTAAATAGTAGCACTTGAGGATGTAAATATAACTGAATCAAGTTGTTAAAGGGATTGAAGCTTTTTCTAACTCTGCCTCTCACCTACGATTGGAGCAGAACTTCAGACCCAGTCTAAATGGCTCATTCCATTGGCCCACAAACACTACACCCCTTCCATTAGGCCCCCACAGCGCCTTGAGAGAGGGAGGAGTATTTAATAGTTCAGTTATTATTTAAAGCACTTGAATTTGGGATTACTGAATCTGATATAACATCTACCATTTAAAGCCAATATGGCATAACATAACGATAATCAATTGGGTAAATAAGAATAGTGAGATATCTCCGTCTCACCTGTCCTGGTGATATATTAGGAGGGATGCCAGCATACACAATGACAGCAGCTTTATTGAGATCAGCTACACACAAGACTGGACAGCTTTTACCCACCAGCCCCTCACCCCAGTCTTCAATATACACATTCTTATCCTGAGAAATGTCACAAGCTTTTTAAAACCTCAAATGCATTTCTTTTAACATCTAGTTACAACAGTTATTAATGCACAAAGCTACACATGGGATACGCTCAGTTGAGAAGATTTGATAGACAGACATATCACCTGTTCCTCAAGCAACACTAGCCCTCCATCCTCACTGACTGATGCAGATGACGATTGAGCTGACGGCTCCAGCCTCTTCTTCTCAGCCACATACAGTAACTTCTTTTCACATGGTGACCAGGCCAAGCATGCAAACTGAGCTAATGATGCACAAAAAAAAAGCCACTGATTCACTAAAATTAACCATTAATATCCAAATTACAGAACCACTCAATATACCTGTCTATTTTGAAAGATATTGAGAAATCTTATGACATATAAGGCTTTTGAACATCCAGCAAGTAGCATAGCTTAAAACATCCTCCAAAATATTAACAAAGCATTTATTTAATCAACCTCCAAAAACAGCTTGTTCTGATATTGGGTGACCCGTGACATCATACTGGCAAATACATTTGCATATGACTGCCTCCAGAGCAAGACATCAACGAAGATTTATACAGCATTGTACCATAAGCCAGATTCCATTCAGTCACAAAACACAAAAGAGAGAAGTTTCTTGTTTTACAGTTGTAGACTGATATAACTCTCACAAACCTGAAGTGCACCTCATGTAAAGGTTCCTGGTTCATCCCAAATGAGACATGACTGAAAATGTCTTATGGTCCAGTGAGTGAGTAAGTTTTTAGATTTAAAGCCTCATTTTAGACATAGGCCTGATTCACAACAAAAAAACAAGCTCAATAGTAATTTGTTCACAATTAGCCATATTCGGCCCACGGGCTAGTGATTCAAGACTCTTGTTTTGTAACACAGACAATAAAAAAGTGTTTCTTATCTTACCATCTTCGTACACTTTCCCATGCTTATTCAGAGCTATGAGGTCTAAGCTGTTCTCCAGACCATTTTGACCCCAAACCTACCAAGAAAAACAAAGAGAATTAATATATTTTATATTTTCCATATATATTTCATAGATATCAGTCATTACCTCCAGGTACTGATGTTCTGCTACCTCTCGGATGACAGCTTGAAGAGTCCCAGAAGGAGACTGGCAGCTGAGCAATCTGAGTGAGAGATGAATTTTGATGACGGGCGTGCTGTCTACTTGTAGTCAAAGCTATCTTTCTTTTTACCTCTTGAGGACACATGAATATCTGCATAAGTGCATATTATATATATATACACAGTTACACACACACATATATATATATAACTTACTCTTTCTCTATGTGTGAGCTTGTTCCAGATGGAAGAACATGCTCTATTGTGTCGTGTGTACACAGTAGAGACCATCTTTGAGAGAAATGCAGTTTCACCCCTCTCTCCAAATCACACTGACTCCACCCTACAGAGAAAGAGTGTTAAAACTCTAAACTACGCAAATTCACCATAAAAAACAAACAAACAACAGAACTCTCCACTAAACTCACGGGCCAATACAGTAATGCACCGCTTGTCAGTGGCAGTGTCCATAAGCTCTTCAGTGACCACAGAGGCCGAAATGGGCACAGGAAACCTGATACAGTGTCTGAACACATCTCTGATCGTGCTCTCCATTGCAACCTGAAACCACAAACACATTAAACTACAAGTTAACAACATGAAACCCAAAACAACATGAGTAAACAAACCTGATGAGCAGCCAAACCTGAACCAGCCTTACTGTACTTGCAGGAACAGACTGTTAATAACCCATTTTTTTTATACTTTAGAGCCCCCTGACTAGAGTATATAAACTGAAGTACATAATGTGTCACATACTAGTACACAACAGTATTCAAAACTTGTTACATGTAATGTAACTAATTTTTAATTAGTTACTTGTCCCACATGTAGGCAATATTTCTTGCCCCATTAAATAACTTCTTTTTTTTTTTTTTATCTCACTGGCCTGTATAACGTTATGATAACGATACACTTCCGGTAAGCTCATTAAAATGTTTATGCTGTCAATAATAAAGCAACATATTCATAAAATATACGTTAATATAACCGTTAAAAAGTAGCATCGTTTCCGATCGCACCTAACAATGAATATGGGCCAGAAAGGCGCAAACGAAATATGGCTAAACAATAACAACAGCCACTCCTCCCCAACGCATGTCAACAACGATGAACCGCGCCGTTCGAGTGAAAGTGGACCGTCGTGACAGAAGAGTGAGATCGGTGGAAATCGCTGGAGTGTCGAAGGGGGCCGATGTTTCAACAGCGGTCAGAGAGCTTTCTCTGCGGACGCATCCATTCTGCGGCTATGAGGGGTGGATCGGTTTATTCATCACACTTTTGACACCATGCTCTTTATTTTTGACTTCGCCAATATTTAAGAACTGCTTGTGTTTAAGAATAATAATATAACCCATAGTATCAGGAGCAAAGTATTGGGTTTGCTGCCTTTTTATGATATTGGCTTTTTTTAGCTGCATAAACTGCAACGTTGCTATTTATCTACTTATCTATTTTATGAACCCGTGGGTCCAGATGAAAAGGAATTTCAGACATACAAATATGTAAATGCAGAATGAAACCAGAAACTGCATAAACAAGCGACAACACAACAAAAATACCCTACTAATCTCTATGCCATATTTTCATATTAGTGGTTGATGGTTGGTCTAACAAAATCCTAATTTAGAAAAAATTAATAAATAGTGTACTGACTTTTTTATTTTTTAAATAAACCCTTTAGCTGCACTTATTGCATTTGAAATAAGCCAAGTGATTTATAGGTATACAAATTTACAGTGTACAATTAAAAGATTGGTTAAAAGCTGTTTGAAATTTGGATTTTGTTAGACCATAACCTCTATTATGAAGCCCCAATTTTAGCTTTAATGTGTCCTTTATATAGCCAAGAAACAGTGTTGTGGAATGACTTGGCTGACTGAAAATTGTGTGCGTCTGTTTAGAAGAATAGCTGGAATCTTTTTTTTTTTTTCCCTAAATAGTAATAGTAGTAATAACAACCAACAGACCATTGCACTCAGTACGTTTCAAATGGGTGGATAGACAAATTTTGTCAGTACTATTATTATTCGCAAGATAAATTTGCAAAGGAGTCAAATACAATATCATCGCCTGAATTTTCTTTCAAAAGCGCAGGATTTTTTTTTTTGTACCAAATCAACGTTCTCCCCAACCTATAGTAAAATGAGGTGGGTGACATCTTTTTTTTTAGTATATGAACGATCAGAAATCCACTTATTTCTGATAACCTCTGATAGACCTTCCCTATTGAGAGATGTCTCATCTTTAGTAGAAATTAGAATGAACAATAAAAATAAGACACTTAACTAATGACCAAAGATAAATGAAATGGATAGTCTCACTGATCAACTTCTCTGTAAAAACTCAATGCAGTAATTGCACGTACACCCTTTTCAAATCTTTTCTAATACACGGGCCCTTTTATGGAGATGTGCCCTTGTATTTTTCTGAGCATGTACAGGTCTTACTGGTCCAGTGACTGTTCCTCCAAAAGCAGAAATTCCATTTGTGTGGTCAATGCACGTTGACGGACGATGGTGATTTATATTAACATCAGGAGTAAAAAAGGAATGACGTCTTTGAATGTGAGTTTTGATGTTTTTTTTGTTTAAAATCCTGTTGCAAAAGCAGCACATTGTTCGCTTCAGCCTAGACTTAAGTATTTTTTTGTTACTGGTGGAGATGCATTTAGTTGGGTTGGCAAACACAATATTTTGATTGTCCGAGGGCGTTTCAATTGTAGGACGTAAAACAGCAGTCTTCAAGTCTGTCAAGGAACTCGGTGTACGCGGAGTGCTAGAAAAATCTTCTGTTTCTGAGGCACTGTGGTCAACCATGCATGGCGCAGAAATAATGGGAGATCCAGAAGTGCTTGCGACTGGTGGAGAAGTCAAATCTCGAGGTAAACCTTGAGTGGCTAAAGGTTTAGGGATAGGATCGCATGTGGCAGATACAGTTGAGATGCTGTGGGACGATGGAAAGTTAGTTGGTTTTAAAGCACAGGTTTCTCTGGAAGGTTCTGTAGATGGATTGTGAACTTTGGTTGATGCACACTTCTGCACATGGTTAATAAATACGTTTTTTCGAATTATTATTTGACCGCAGTAGCAGCAGTGATAGTGTCCACTATCTATACATCCCAGGTAGCATTTATACATTTTATACCCTGTAAAAAAAAAAAGAGAGAGAAAAATATCATAAAATACTTTTATATATGCATATGCATACTTTTACATGCAGACAATCATTTCAGAGACAACACGATTTTGTCCGCTTTTATAACATTTCACAGCATTACTATAAAAAATAAAAATAAAACATACCTCCATGCTTGACAACAGGCCTCTCGTGGGTCTGTACATGTGCCACCAGAGCAGGATACTCTCCAGTCTTTTTACAAAACAGGCATTTGTACTCATTTTCAGCAAGTGAAATAGGTCCAGGAATACTTCCCTCATTCCGGATGGTAACATGAAACTAGAAATAAATTAAATATTTAATGGAACTCCTTAAAAGTCCACATTACTTATAATAGTCACAACCAAAAAGACGAACATTTAATTTACAAACGTTTGTGTGAAGATAGGGTTTCAATACTAATGAACGTATTAAGACACGTCTGACTCTTGACACAAACCGGGGATAAAGGAAACTAAAGACTATTTACAGTTGTACCATTCCAAACACACTTAAATTGAATGGAGACATATTTGACATCTATTGCAGAGCAGTCCACACACGTTAGGTAAACTAAAATTCCACATGACGTATCACTTTATCAACAACAACTAAGACAAAAAAGCTAATATTTAGTTCAATAACTTACTTTCTCATCTCGACATTGAACCATCTTGACGACATAGAATTCGCGCGTCTATCGTTGAAGCGGCCGTGGGAACGTTGTTGTTGCTGGAAGGCGTTTCTTCTTCTTCTTCGTGTTTAATGGCCATTCACTCCAGGCGTATTTCCGCCACAGCGCCACCTACTGTTTAACTTTCATAGGTGATAGTAGGCGTTTCTTGTAATGGACGCAGACAGAGACAGACACTTCTGTCTTATTCTGGTCTTATTGGCCGCCAATATTTTCAAGGGTTCATAAAAACATATTGGTACAGTAAAAACTGTTCAAAGTTGTTTCTTTAGTCCATTGCCACTAGTAAAAGCCTGCATGTTTGCTTTAATGTTTAACCCACCATCTGAGTCAATAGAAACGTACAGCGAAATGATTCTGCAAGTTGCCCCAAATTTGTTTTGTTTTCCCATAAGAAAAATATTGTTCATAAAATATAGGCACACGCTTGTGAGCATTTCTGTTGTATTGTGGTGATTCGTTGTGTTAACTTGTGTTTGCGTTTCACTGTGTTGTGCACTACTGGGCCACTGTGGGATAGTTCAACCAGAAATTAAAATCTGTCATCACTTTTATGTCATTGAAAAACTTGTATGACTTTCATTTGGAATACATAAAAGGAGAAATTTTGAATAAAATGAGAGAGAATAATGGGGTGAACTGTCCCTTTACTCTAAAGCAGCTTTCCCAACTTGTTTGTTCAGAAGAACCCCTTTGAACTAAAATAAGGGCTTACCCCACAAAGATTTTAAGTTAATATTTCAATAATTTAACAATACATAGGCCTATGCACATTCACAATTCTCTGATGTCAGTAAATGGTCACATGACAGTTACTCTTTAAGTGTTTTATTTTGTTTTTATTTTTAAATTATTTATTTTAACTGTCCATTAACAAATCCCCAAGGAATTCATAAACCACAGTTTGGGAAACTCTGCTCTAAAGAGTAAAAAAAAAAGCAGAATAACTTTGCAAAGGATGAATTTCTCCTCTCACCTTCTGTTGTTTTCGCAAAGGGAGTCTCTGTTGTTTTGGGTGTTTCACTTGTGCAGAGGCAGGTTTCTCCTGGTTTAAAACTTGATCTGGGTGCTTCCTTCTTAAATGCACCTGCAGATTCTTCCTGTGCAGCATTAAACCGCAGAAAGGACACAGATCTTGTGCGTCGGATCTGGATCTTTGTGGGATGGTGCTTTCAACAGGTGTATGCCCAGTGAACATCTCATTTACCAAAGTCTTTACGGCAAGATCAGCCTCCATAGGATGAGGATTGGCCGCAGAATTTGAGAAAGTGGTTTCTGTGACATTGTGATCCACTACAGAGAGATTTAGCACTGAAGGATCTCCTTCATCCACTGGGGATTTAGATGGCTCATCTGCTCTCACCTGCTCCTCCATAATCCTTCCTTCACCTGAGATTAAAGAGAGTAAAAATATTAAGGTCTCTGATCAGAGCATGCTAATATATAAGACTCACTATACATTACACACTGGATTTCATAGTTCTGTTTTTTGGCTAGCCAGACTTACGAAGAATCAGATTTAAAGTCACCATGCAATCAAAATTGACAATTACTGGGGATTTTCTTTATAGAACATTGCAGTGTTCATTATTATAAATTATTAATCCGTGCACATTTTTTAAAACTTTTTGTGCCTTCATAATCTTTAATCAAAATAATTTCTGTTTACTGGTGTGAAGGCGGGACAACCTGTCACTCACATGACATAACAGCAATAGCAAACCACAACAATTTAAACAATCCAATCAATTCCCAATGGACAAAAGTCTCACCCTACATTTTTTCATTGTTTGACAAGTCATTTCATTTGGATATAGCACAATAGAGGGAAAAATGACTATACAAACTCTGGAATAAAATGCACTGCACTACTTTTAAAAACAGATTTTTAAAACAGTAGGCATTCACTTAATGGTCTGAAGTGGGGGAAAAAAAAACATTTATTCGGTGCCCACCATACATTTAGCAATTTTCTGCAAAATTCTCTGACTCTGACTTCTCAAAATTTGTAGACTGGCTCTAACTTTCAGCAACTAGCATTGACGCATTCAGACTGCATAAATGGGCAAAAGTGTTTTTTCCAGCCTAATCTGCTCATTGATTTTAGAATATTAAAGACGTTTTAAAACACCTATAACATCTCAGATTGATCCTAAATGTTCAAAAATATTTCTAATGATATATGCCCTCATCATGTTGTTTAATTCAGCAAGTGGAGCCTTGCCTTAATGCTTTGTGTCTTTATGTTAGCACTAAGATCAAATAACAAGTCAATAAAAATATTCTTATCTCTGTGCCTGATATCACTTCGTTCCTTTGTCACACTGGAAATGGACGGTCAAGACAAGCAAAATTCTGCAGAATGTTTTCTGTTTGATGAGGCTTATCACCTGTGGACCCTTGGTCTGCCATCTCTGAATCAGTGGGCCCTGGGCTCAATGTCTCCTCACTTACAGCCTGCAAATGCACAGGATGAATTTAAAACAGCTTTAAATTTCCACAGCTTCAAAAAAATGATGAGATTTAAAAGAATGATTTTTCTGCTATCTATTTATGATGATTCATCTAAATGAATCTTTTCAGTGCATTAGTTTTAGGGACCATTTACACGACTTTTGCCATTTCTGCATTTTGCCCATTCTTTTACACAACAACAGAGTTTTGGTCGCCTGAAAACACAAACTTTTGGAAACGGGTTTCAAAGTGCAAGTTCTTAAAATGATACAGTCTCCGTGGAACAAAAATGCAAATCTGTGAATATGCTGACTTCTTATACATGCATATTTTGTGTTCGCTTAATAGGCGCGTAGTTTCTTTACAAAGTGACATTGCTAACTACTGGCCTGACATAATTGTTGTGTAAAACGCAACCTTAATGTATATATATATATATATATATATATATATATATATATATATACACATATGCATTTACATACATATATACATACCGGTATTTACATATACATCAGATCCTTAAGGAATCATTCTATGTATCATACTGATTTAGTGCGCAAGAAACATAAATGTGTAAAAAAGTTGTGTTGCTTAATATATTTATGGAAACCAAGATACATTTTTTCAAGGATTTTTGATAAATAAACATTTGAAAAGAACAGCATTTATTTAAAATAGTATTTTGTAAAAATGCCTGTCAACCTTTGTCAATTGCCTCCTTTTGCTGAATAAAGTATTACTTTCTTTAAATAAAAAAAAACTTTACTGACTCCAAACAATGGTGTATACATAAGATACATAAAAAAAACAAAAGTAAAAAAAAAAAAAAAACGTACCATTTTAGGGCACAAGTATTGTTCAAAGTTTGCTTTTCTTCGTCTGATTTTCTGAGCATCCTCAGAGATCCGGCTATTGTGTCCATCACGGTCCATCTCCACAGAGCTGCCAGACTCAGATGCAGTCAGATGAAGGTCTGGTGCAGGTGAATTCTTCTCTGATTTCAACTCCACAACTGTTATCTTGGGTTTTTTGTTGTCACACATTGCCAGGTGTTTTAGAAAACCATCTTTCCTCACAAAAGTGGATGTGCAGCTGACACAGTGGAAGTGTGGACCAGTTCGGCACTTTAAATGACATTTGAAAATGAAGAATTCTGGAAGAGAATAAAAAGGAAAGGCGTCCTCTATTATAGACCCATTATAGTAAAAACAAAGAATAATAATTTATTCTTGTGATGTCACTACCTGAGACTTTAGGTAATCAACATTCAATATGCATGTAATTTCTCACACAAATTATTTAATACTAGCCTTTGTGTCGTATAGCTCTTCTTCTGTGACCCTGTACATGTTTCAAACATTTGCTTTTGATGGTGGGTTTGAACATCTCAGGCACACAGAAAGGGCAGTGGTACAAGGAACAACAGTC
Source organism: Pimephales promelas (assembly GCF_988280905.1). Classification (NCBI taxonomy): domain Eukaryota; kingdom Metazoa; phylum Chordata; class Actinopteri; order Cypriniformes; family Leuciscidae; genus Pimephales; species Pimephales promelas. The sequence continues at coordinate 21,794,312 of NC_142782.1, forward strand.
TTCACATCTCTGCAGAGTTGGCTGCTCCTCTCCTCGTAAAATTGTTTTGTGTAGCTAAGAAGTGAAAATATAAGAACAAAACATCACCTTAATGTGATACTGGGCTATGTAGCCTACATGAAAACCTTATTTATTTAGATAAATAACCCATGCCAAAATTATGTTTGCTTGCACCAAATCTATCTGAATCTGCCTTTTTTATAAATTAAAAAGGGGAATTTCAACTTCTAAATCTAACAATGTAATTTAAAGCAAAATGAATGTCAAAATGTGGACAGGCCCCCAAAATAATACGTTTAAAGGTATATTGGTATCTGTATAAGGCGGGACAATGCATCTATTACAAAAACTCTCTGAAATAACAGCTGATCCTTTGATGGACTTCTCCAGCCAGGGGCCGATTAGCAGGTCTGCAGTTGATCGCTGCATCAGACCGTTACTCACCTGTAGCTTTTCAAACTCTGTATTTTAATACGTTTGCTTATTTGTTCATGACACAATTCAAGGTGATAGATCTGACCTTATTGTTAAGTATGCAGAAACTTTATAATTTACCTCTGTATGTTGACTTGTATGCCTGAACATTTTAGTCAGAGCCCGATTTGTTTGGTCTAAAATCTCGCGAGATTCCCATGAGCGGAGACGTCGTAAATGGCTTTTCAAAATAAAGAGCTACAAAACAAGAGTGCTGAACCATCACACTCAAATCATTCCTAATATATATATATATAAATGGACTATCAAGCGCATTTTAACGATATACAATTGAAACGGGAGACCCAGGAATGTGAGATGAATTTTAACTGTATTTTGGTTTAATGAAAGCCTGCCATAATGTCTTACTACTACAAATACAATTTTTCTGTCAAAAAAAATTGCAACTCTGTTAAGGATAATTACATAATTTATTTCTCTTCAAAAGTCTGGCTGTTGCATACAGTACTTTCACTAAAAAAAAAAAGTCAGGACAAGGTAGGTTGATATTTAGAAATTATTTCAACCAAATGATAGAAGCATGATCTAAATAGGCACAAATAAGCTTGGGGATAAGAATATTAATTTACTGTGTCACACTTGGAGCCAATAAAAAAAAACCCACACTTTTCAGCAGATGAGTATGATGTAAAACAGATGATTTAGTGGCAGTGAGAAAGGTTTAACAAACGTCTACACTAACTCAGGAAAACTGCAGTCCAAGATGCATTTTCAATTGTTTGCATCATGAGATCACAGGTGCATCAGCATAGTCCGTTTATAAAATTCATATAGAAAAACTACAAAGAATTCATTTTTCTTGGCCTCTTTCTTTGTTGCAGAACTGTAAAAAGTTCGTGAAAAGTGTTTATGATAAAAATGATTTTTCTTTTCCCCCAATAACTCTTGAGGTGGTAAACAGTTTTCAACAGAAAAGCTTAATACAGCCTTACAAAAGGTTGATACAAAGGTACAATATTTCACGTTTTGTTTAATTGCAGAATTCCTAGATTCATATCACACTGTGATGTTAAATAAAAACACCGCATACACACACCCGGCCTTTGCACTCGCACACTGGCAGACATACAATCAGTCGCACGCAAATTTTATCAAGTCTCTGGCTTGGTAGTATGTCAAACTATAATTTCAAGTGAGCCGAGGGGATTTTAAGGATGTAGTGTTTCTCTCTCTTTGTCGCCTTCATCCTCACATCACATCGGCACGTTTGTCCCTCACTTTGTTCCTCAATTTAGTCCGAGCTTTGAACGCAGCAGAGTTGAACAGATGCTGTGAAGAGACAAGCCCAAAGTTACATAAATATCTGTGCAAAAACTTAAATTTAGAATAAAGGGTGCTGCTTTTATTTGCATGAATTGTCTTGACAGATAGTTCAAAAAATAACTGAATCTGACTGCAAACTAATACTTTTTATGATGTTAAGTGTTACAGTACGTCCAATTTATTACATTAATAAATGAAAAGACGAGAGATTACCCTCTCGGTGCGGGAGATCCTGCTGGCTTTAACAGATGCATCCAGGATAAGAGGAGGTCCAAGTCCAAAAATATCCCTCAGCAAAGGATTAAACTACACAAACAGACACAAAAATTCTTTATAATAAACACTTTATAGCAGTGGTCATCTATCACAGGCCCTGGAGCACACTACGAAAGCTCAGCAAAAGGGCTGAGCTTCAAAAGGGGCCTTTAGAAGACAAGACAAGACAAAACATGCATTAAATAATAATAATTATTAATATTATTTATATACACACACATCTAAGTGTTGGACAAGTTACTCTAAAAAACTAACAAACTAATAATGAATTAGATTACTTAATTAGATCACTGTACTAATTACTCCCTCTAAAATGTATTGCATTACTCAATACTAATTACTTTCATCAACTTCGACCAGGTGAACCATACAAAAATTGCCATGAAAAGGCTGTTTTAATTTTTTCAAATAAATAAAATAGAAAATTTAATGATTTGTTCTTGAAATGACTGAAGAATTATGTTACATCAGAATACATTTTAACATATAATTAGTTAGTAATGCAATTACACCCAACAATGTATATATATGGAAATGACAGGTAAATTATTCTTGTCTAGTGAAACAAACAACTGAAAAAGTCATGTAAAAATCAATGGTTAAAAAGAAGGGGGATCTCTGAAAAAGATTCAGCTTTTCTGGAATTCTTAAACTTGCACATTTTAATTATTATTTTAACGGAAAATTTAATTATTTAATTATTATGTACCAGAGGAAAACTATTAATCTATATACAGGGGCCTTCAAATATTATTCTAGACAATGGGGAGGCATTGGAGTCAAACTGCTGCTGGAGAGCACTATTAAACAATGATTTTCTCATTTGTTTTTTATGTGTATAGATTAAAAGATCAAATTTGAATTTTAAGAAACCATTTATTTAAGATCATTTTAAAAATATAAATTGGAATAAAATCTCGATTTGTCTCCAGTACTACATAGTGTTATGTATGCCAACAGTGAGTGGTCCTCCTCACTTGTAGGTGGTGTCTGACTCCAGACTCGAGCACCTCCTTGAAGGCATCATAAATCCTGTGGCGCATCCAGCCATCAATGTAGATGGCCTCAATCCCAAACTGGATCTTCTCCACTGTGAAATCTTCATTCTGAAAATGGAAGGGAATGATTGGTCTGGTGTATGAACATTTTTAAACCATAATCATCTATGACAGTCCTGGATCAACCATATGCAATGTAGCTATAAAATATCTGAATATAATTAACTGACATGATTTAAAAATAAAAAAGCCTCAGTAGCAGATCTCCTTTTCACCTCAATGTAGTGCAGCACCTCTCTGAAGATTGAGCGCTGTTTCCTGCGGTCGTTTTTAGCACGATGTTTGTTTCCATCAGTCGCTAGACTCTTTAGACTGTCACACAATGCATCACAGTCCTCATACTCGAACTCCTGAGGCACAACACATATTATATACACTGCCATCATCCTGATACTCAAACCTATTCAACACTACACAATACACACCTGATCGATGTCACGGCCCAGTTCATACAGCAGAGCGATGGTCTCTCCCACAGCGATCCTGAAGTCCACATCACTGCTTTCTAAACACGCATGCAGACGTGGCAAGTGGCTGAAATATAGACAAAGAGAAAGATTATATTACAAACAAATTGGACTCTCTGTATTCTTATTTGGGTGAATAAAAAGCCATGTGACAACACCCAGATAAAGTATTACATAAAAACATTGGATGCGTAAACCTGTCTATATCGGCCCAATGTCGGCATCCGAGTTTGAACAGGTGAAGGTCTCTACGCATTACTGTCTTTCCGTGTGGCAAAATAATTTCATTCTCTTTTGAGCTTTTGTCTGACTCCATTTTATCACAACCTCAAATTTAGGTTAGATTGCCAACTGGTATTATATTTCTGTTAAAACTCTTTACTTTGTTTTACCCCTTCATTAGGAATCTATGCGGACGTGGACGATTCGGAATCGATTCACAAATGTCAAAAATTGATTTTAAATAACGTAATATTGACAGAACGTAAAAGTCTAAACTCTAAAGTGCAGTGCCCAGACAGTCTGTGGCATGCACATAACAGAGACGCATGATGGCCGAGCACGAAATCTGAACGGCACCCTCTTTCTTAAAAGCTAACCTATGGAAAATTGGCATAATTTCATTGTGGCCAATTTTATATTTTTGTATGAGAGCTGCTTTCTTTGTTTAGTTTTCACATCGATATGCTGTAAAAAAAAAGTTTACTGTAGCCTACTGCCCTCCAGTCACAGTGTGTATCAGTGCAATGCCAGTCACAAAAAGTTACATTTTGACTGTGCTCTCTACAGATGATCATGTATTTTTCTTTTGTATAAGCTGTTTTTAATTATTCTCTACAGCTAAAATTTCAAGTAATTGTTTTTGCAAATAACAGAAGGATGTTGGTTAGAAGCCTAACCCTAACCCTATTATTTTATCTTAGAGATCCAGGAATATGCTGAAGTTCGTTTTTACATTTGTTTATTCAATTTCTTGTATACTACTGTTAAATACACCTACTGTGAAAAAAAGGTTTTTATTTCATTTGTATATTGTATTTGTAATATGCATCTTTGTTCTTGTTTTTAATAACAAAGATAAAATAATCACCCACCCCTACTTTGGCCTAAATGGTTTTATATTTTGTTACCTTTTAAGACAACATTTCTAAAACAGGGAAATTAGTTGGATGTTCTGCTCAGTCACTTGCAAAATAGTAAAACCAACATGAAAAAAATTGTGATAAAATAATAGTGATTGTCCTGAAAATAATGGCGATATGATATTTTGGTAACGCTTCCTTTTACAGTCCAGTTACCCATGTAAATACTATGTACTTATTTTAGTAACTACAATTACTGGGTAATAACTAGTACTAATCTTGAACCTACCCCTAAACCTACCCCTGTTCCATGTACTTACCCTATATTAGCCAGTACTTTCTAGGTAAGTACACTGTAAGTACTGTACTGTAAAAGGAAGCATTACCGATATTTTTGCCCTTGTTATTAAGTTTGTAGAGTTTATACAAAGATGTGTTTTCTTGCATGTCAAACTCACTGGTTGAGAATGGTGTCGATGCGTGACGCAGGGCAGAGGGTGCAGAGCAGAGCCCAAGACTGTAGGGCGGCGCTGTGGAGCGCAGGGGTCCCAGCTTTGACAGAGGGCAGAGTGCCATCACCCAGGGGATATGCAGCCACAAACACACTCTCCAAATGTCCAAGAGATTTTATCAGGTCCTGAAAAAGACAGATGATACTTCTACAAACATGCAGACTATAAATATTAATAAGCTTTTTACGAGATCTGACTGTACCTCTGGATCGTCTGAGGCAGAGACGTAGCAGCAAATACCTAGAGCTCGAGCGCACTGACAAAAGATAGATATATAGTTAATCACATTTTAAAAGACAAAGCAATAGATCTAATAAGAGTTTATGGACCTATTTTGAGGCATCACTCACACTCTGTCGCGCTGAAAGGCTGGCACAGCTGTCAATCAGGATGGAGCTGAGGATGGGGCGGAGCATCTTGAAGCCCTCCTCACCTTCGACTCCCCCCCCGAGCTGCCCACACAAGAGAGCACCCACTGTGGCAGCCGCCGCCTGCTCCTCTCCTCCACCTAAAGGGAATGAGACTTTACTCAGCAAGTCAACTCAGTTCATTTTTCAAGTGGAAGAAACAACAGATACATGTCCATGCGCAGCTTGGGATTTCTCTCCACATAAATAATCACACACTGCAAGCATCAGTACAACAAAACAGATGTTTAAAGGTGCCCTAGAATGGGGCTGTTTTATTATTTTTTACTATTTTCTGGGTAACCCTTAAAATGTTAGTGGGGTTTTTTTTGGATCAAAAATAGTCCTAATTTCGAAACAAGGCATTTTTCCTAGCCTGATTTTAACGCTCTGTTTGAAGCTGTGGGATTCAGTGGAACCGGCCACTGCTGTGATTGGCTAACATGCTTGCATATGAAATAGCTATGCATTACATGTGAAATTCGCAAATACTTTTACAACAGCTATTACTATTACATCTATCAAGATTAACGAATCGTGAGATGTTTTTAAAGTATTTAGATCTATTCCCATCACATTCCCATCTTCAGCTGCGCAGTTCCGCCTGTCATTGAACATGGGCTGGCATATGCAAATGATGGAGGCGTACATATTAATGATCCCGACTGTTGCATCACAGTCGGTGTTATGTGGAGATTCGCCTATTTTTCAGGGGTGTTTTTCAAAAACGATATTTAAATAAGGAGAAAACAATGGTGTTTGAGACTCACTGTATGTCATGTCCATGAACTGAACTCTTGGTATTTAACTATGAAGCACATACTAGGGGCACCTTTAATGCAAAATAATGTAAAATAAAATCATTTATCATCTTTACAGTGCTTTTACTTAAATTCTTACAATCCCGTTTTACTAATTCACAAAAGATAATCAAATATTTATGTAAAACAGTAAATAAAATGAATCATTAAAAACAATGAAACATGAGTTTTGATTAAAAAAAAACATACATTAAAAGGGATACTCCACAAAGTAGAAACAAATATATACTATGGAAGTTTATGGGAGCAGAAACTGTCTGGTGACTGATATTCTTCTAAATATCAGAAAATTGGCTGAATGGATTCGAAAATGGTAAAACCCAACTCTGGGGAAGTTGTAAAATGAGCCTATTTTCCAAAAAAATGTGGAGTATCCCTTTGACAAGCATATACTACAAAAGCAAAAAAAAAAAAAAAAAGTACTAATTCCAACCTTTCCTCAAGCTCCTCTCCAGACAGTCACTAATGGTGAAACGTCTCTCTAACAGGAATTCATACAGGACTCTGGAGGAAAACGCCAAGCGCAGACTTTCCAATCCAGACAGACGGGTCTTAGCACTGAGAAACATAAAAAACAGAGTGAAACAGCTGCAGAGCTTATACGCCTTTCAGTAATTGTGTAATTTCAGACTGTTGTATTTTAGCGTATTGATACCTTTTGTCCATCAGATTGTCGATGCATTGCTTTAGTTTGTCTTCTGTTTCTTCCTGAGCAGTTTGTTCATCTACTGCCTCACCTGCACAAAGAATCAATGTGTGGATGTGCTAGGGGCAATTCATATTTGCGGTAGTTTGTGCATTTATGCAACTGTAATTGTGCATGTACCTGTGCCCTCTTCTACAACAGATGCGCACTCACTGGTGCTGCTGCAGTGACTGAGAACATCAGACGCTAAATCGTCATCACTCACACCAGAATCGCCTCTCACCCCATTCCTCCCTGAAACAGAGAGAGACAAGAATGAGAGATACACATTGAACATTAGTTTAGTGGTTTAAGTTAATAAAAGAGGGAACACAGAAGGGAATGATCATAGGTTAGGGGGATAGATGGGTCAGTGTGATCATGTATGTTTCAACTGTCAACAAAGTTCATGTACCTAACCTAAAACAATCCTATATACAATGATTCACTTCAGTGCTTCAGATAAAACAAACAAACACGCATGTAGGATTGCAAAACCAATTCGTGCCATTTGTTTTAACAATCTAGTGTACCATTGATTTTAAATTGACCTTTTGACAAAGTTTGAACAGTCTGACTATATAGGAAACCAATAGAAAGACAGACCTTTTTCACTCACATATAAACTCAGGAACCCTAAGCCACATCTAAGAAACAAAGCTCTAACTGCAGCCAAAGTTCAATGGGGTGTCTCTCAAACACACATTCGTCAGAGACAGACAATTACCTAACTATTTTTCCCTGAGATACCAGCAGCAGACCTTAAGTACATAGCATGGAAGTATCATGATTAAAAATGACCTAAAATGGAGTGAAGAAAAACATGAATCAATAATCCAGTGGGTGCTATGAGACTCCATCCTCTTTAAATCAGTGTCTCCTCACTGATCCACTCTGGATCAAGAATCTCCCGAATCAGGCTAATCTCTGAAAGGTAGGTTCATATAGTTAATGCTCTTGAAAAAAAATCAATATTGAAACTTATTTATCTGCCTTTTATACTACTTTACTAGATATCCAAAATAATATAGTTAGATTGAATTAATCATGATTTATCTTGATTGGTCTGATTCACTTGGGAGAAAAATTTTAGTGAAGATATTCCTCATTTATAAGTTGGTCTGCTTAATGTACATAACTGTTCAAAAGTTTGGGGTCAGTAAGATTTCCTAATGGTTTGTTTTTAAATGAAGACTCTTATGCTCACAGTCTGGCCACAATAAATTAAATCTCTCATCAATATCAATGTGATGGCTGAATAGACTTTGAAATGGTAGTGCATACTAACTTCTGTACTAATATATCAGCAAAACAAGATCAGATCAGCTGGAATGAGATGGGAAGCAGTAGTGCATTCATGATGGATGGATTTCATGTGGAGGATTCCAGAATAGTTTGGAATTGGTGGAAAACATATCTGAGACAAAATCAAAATAAGGATAGGAACAGTTGGCCAAATATTTTGACTTGAGTTCCAGAACTTTCCAGAAGCTTTGTCACATAGTGGAGCTGTGTAGCCAAGGGTCCTTTGGTATTTCAATCCTACCATTGAAAAAGTGCAAATGACTAATTTTGGTGATCATCCCAGTTTATTTATGATTGGAAGAACAGCCAAAACTCATGAAAGATGAGCTTATTACAGAAGCAGCTAATTGGTGAGAAAATAGGCTTTGAAACTGACAAATTATTTCCAGTAAAATAGAAGACAAAAGGAACACATTTCTGGCTTGGTACCAATAAAAAAAGTAGTTGACCTTTACTGATGTGGTTGTACAATAGACCAAAACATGTTGGGAAACACTGATCCATAGGGTCTGTGTTCACAAGGAAGCAGAAGTGATGCTTGTGGGGAATGTTGGTTCTCAAGTCATGAAAGGCATTAGAGAAATGAGAGATGTAAACAAATACAAATGAATGGACATTGACATGCTGCTGCTCATTACAAATTAATGGGGTGAGAGGCATGAGGTCACAAACAAGATCAGGTCACGCTACCTGGACGTGACAGGACAGTTTTTGACAACTGCAGCTGAAGCACTTCCTGTCGAAGTGAGCCTGCTCACAGTGAACAGGAGGAAGAGACAGATTAAACTACTCACAGATCTTATTTGAGATCAGTTTGACATTTCAAGTTTAACTGCAGGACAAAACCAGCCAACACAGAACAGTAACTATTGCAGTAGCCTCAAATGACTTCCCTAATCGTTCAAAATTACAGCCATATTGAAAAACACCTAAAATGGTGTGCTGGTCTCCCAATCTGGTCATACTTACAGGGGTTGTACAATGAAACTGAAACACCTGGTTTTACAACACAATAATTTGTTAGTATGGTGAGGGCCTCATTTTGCATCCAAATACAGCACCAATTCATCTTGGGAATGACAGATAGAAGTCATTCACAGTGACCAGTGGGATTATGAGCCGTTCCTCTTCCAGAACAGTGTCCAGGTCACTATATGATGCTGGTGGACTCGCTTCTCCAAAACACCTCAATAATATTTAGATATGGTGACTGTGCATGTTCAACGTCACTTTCATCTTCATCAAACCCTTCTGTCACAAGTCTTGCTGTGTGTGTTGGTGCATGATCATGCTGATACACGGTTTGAGCATCAGGTGCTCATGATCCTCCAGAAGGGTTTGGTAGTCCTCGGCAGAGTCGTGTCCATCAAATACAATCAGGATTGTCATGATATTGGAGCTCAAACCATCACTGATCCACCTGTGCTTCACTCTGAAGATTGGCCGCCAGGCATATAGATGTGAAACTTCCAACATTGGCCAGTGTTTCAGTTTCATTGTCCAACCCCTGTACATGGTTAGCTGGTTGTGACATTTTTCAGCTGATTAGGATGGGAATTTACTTTGTCCACCAGCTTTCTACAAACAACAATCTTAAAAGGATACCCAAAAAAGAAAATTCTGTCATCATTTACGCACCCTCAAGTTGTTTCAAACCTGTATGAGTTGTTCTTCTCACGAACACAAATGAAGATATTTTGAAAAACAATGGGAACTTTGTTACCATTGACTTCCATAGTATTCTTTTGGAAGTCAGTGGTGCCAAAGAACTGTTTGATTCCGATCGTTCTTCAAAATATATTTATTTGTGTTCAGCAGAAGAAAGAAACTCATACAGGTTTGAAACAACTTGAGGGTGAGTAAATAATGACAGAATTCTCATTTTTGAGTGGAGTATCCCTGAAACCAGTGAAGACCAGAAAACCACACAAGATTAGTTTAACCTCTTTTGTTTGTTTTTTCCAGCCAGGACAAAACACACAGAAATGTAATCAAGTGATTTGACAACTTTAAAACAAAACTCTTCAGCACTCATCACAGTGAATTCTGTCACGAGAAAGACTAGGGTCTTTTATAAAGTGATGAAAATGTCCTGGTTTTCAAACAACTGCTGGGAAAGATCAGCTCTACAGCAAAATATAGATGAGAAAATGAGTAGGATGAGGAAGAAAAACAGGATAACAATGAAGAGTATTATATATAGTCTATATATATACACACATATATCTATCTGAATTTGTGTCTTGAATTTTTGTGTCAATTTTCTATCCATAGAGGAGGCATAACCTACTTTAAATGTACTGAAATTAATAAGGCATCTTTGAGTAAACTTCGAGTATCATTTGAGTATCTGTTTGCCGGGCAGACTGTCCTGGTTTTTGGTAATCAAAATATGGTCACCCTAGAAAAACCCATTTCTACCTCTATGAATGCCTGGGTGACGAGATAAATGCAGGTACACGCGCACAAATCGTGCTTGCATGCTTACACTGCACGTGACGCTGCTCTGCACGTGAACTTAACAAACAAAAAAGTGTTTTTTTAAAAAAAGGGAAGACCTATTGTTCGAGACGAACGTTTCAATGTTTAATCCAAAATTCCTGTAATACACCACGCGTGAGTGGTCCTGGAAGGCCCGGTTTTCGTGGCTTCGTAACACTTGGGCTAAATATACACGAGCCGGCATGAGCTGCCTTCACCTGTCATGCTGCTGACTGAATAACCCTGACAGTCAATCACTCTGCTTCTATCCTTACTTCTGAGGTAAAGGGAACACACAGTTCCCTAAACAGTCATAGGTAAATATTTAAATATTATTTACTCATTTGATTTAGTTTATTTATAATTCAAGTTTTTTGACGGCTGTTTCTTGAAAGCTCAGCTGTAAGGTGCTGAAATGGTTACAGTTACAGCCACATCAGGAAGACTAAATCAAAGCTATTTGGGTAATGCCTGAATAAAATTGTAAAATAATATGCATCATTATTTCAATATTTTGAAAGAGAGAGAAAATAAAGTTTCCAGCCGGTCAATGTCATCCAACCAAGCACTGATTTTACATATCACCCTATTTTAAAAGGTTACATTATTTTCTTGTTTTAACATAAATGACACATTAGTGAGGTTCATTCTTACAAGAAAAAAACCCAACGGTGTAGGAACAATAATTCAAGAGAGATTGAAAACGCCTCTTTACACAGTTTATGCAAGTACGATGATATTGTTTTCAATATAAATGTGTAAGACAAAATATATTTTGCCGTGTGATAGTGTTATTTTACTGACTATGACAGCAGGTGTTACAGATAAACTCACCCTTACTCGAACTGTTCCCACCTCGTTTCCCCTTCTTGCTTCGTGGCATGCTGACGGCCGCTCCAAACACCAAATGACAGATTATAGAGAACACACTGTACACAGTAACCTGTATATAAACAATCCCAGTGGAGAAATCCTGTCCAGATTATCAAAATACTGTGATGTGCAGTTTGGCCCCACGTCTCAGGCACCACAATGTAACTTAAGGTGCATCTCGCACCGAAATCAAAATAATACTTAAAATTCTATCTTAGTTTTAGTATATATTATCTATGGTTGTCCCCGGGTAACCGATATCTAATACCAGGTTGTGATGGTAAATGTTGTTGGAAATGTTTGGGACGGAGTATCGTGCACGTTGCTGCTTCAGATTCCACCATCTTCCCATCGGTAACGCTCGCACACCCGGCATGCTCCTCCTCTACGGAGTACATAGGAGCTCGGCATTAGGGGTAATGTAGTTCGCTGTAGGAATTCCAACTGGCTTAATTCTATGACAAAGGTAAAATTGAGAACTACATTTCCAACAATGATCAGCCATTTAGAAATGTTTGGATTGCACAGTCTGCAGAAAAGTTACAGCTTTGTAAACTTTTCTGCTTGAAAACAATGAGGCTAATCAGAACTGTCAGTATACCCTGACATTTGTTTTTATGTCGCTAGTAATTCTCATATACTGAGACGGTGGTACACGTCACCGGTGTACAACATCGGCCATTAAAATTCATTCACTCTTTAACAAGTTAATTATTCACAATACCAATACCCACTTTTTTTCTGTTTATTAATTTACTAAGATTAATCATCGTAAAACGTTACATGCTTTACACCCAGTTCCTTTATAACAGTCAAGCTTATTGTCTGCAAATAACCCACATCTAATATATTATAATTTATTTTTAATATAAATTATTTTAAATCATAGTCCACAGTACAAACAGTATTATCACTGTATTACTATGTTACCAATCAGGTAAAGGTTTATAAAATTCTATAAAATAAAATAGTATTATTTAATCACATCCCAAACAGAATTTAAATGTTCTTTCAGACAGAAAGGTTTCACACTGATGTGGTCTGAAATTAAAAGATGATGACATTACATCATAATAAACTATACCTGAGGAATTAGGCACTTTTCTAATATCGCAGTATATATCTAATTCAGACTAATATTGTTAATTATCTTATTGTCTATCATAGAACTATAACACTAAAAAGTACACTGGCATAAAATGAACCAGATGTGTAGAAAACTTTTTAAATGAATCTTACAGAGTTCTCTTTAAAACAATTTCACCTTCCCACATTCTCCCATTTTAAGTGCTCTATGTTAGACACACACACACTAACAGCAAGTGGTCCTATCCCACATCCAGAAAGTCCATTTGATTTGAATTCCTAGTGAAGTGGCCATACCGTTGTGCAATTATTGCAAAATGTTCTGGAATGCAATTTACAGTACTTGAAATAACACAAAAGTAAATTGTGTGTTTAAAGTTTGCATTATGGAATGCTCAATGTTGACGTGTGTCTCAGGCTTTACATAACCTCAAATTTTGGTTTCCATTCCAGTGCTAATCCAGTGCTAAATACTTCCAGACAGATCTACGACAGACCCTCTCTAGGTCTACTGGCCCATGTAGTACTTTGTGGGCACGAATGGCATCTTGCTGACCACTGCTGGCACTGCTTTTTTCCTCACTTCCACCTGGATTGATGTGCCCAATTTACTGAAGCCAGTTTCCACATAGCCCATGGCAACATTTTGCTTGAGGCAGGGGGAGGGGCATCCACTGGTGACCTCTCCTAAAATAAAGTGGACGGGAAAGAACATCATATGGGTTTGGAAAGACATGAGGGTAAGTAAATGATGATTTTGTTATGGCATTATGCCATTTTAAATGTTCCTAATTTTGTTTTGGAGGTCTGATATAATATGTTTACATGCATCCAAGGTAAAAAAACTCTTTCATTTTCTCTTTAACAATTTAATATACATTGCAGCATGCCCTCTTTTTTCACAGTGTCTGAAACAGTTCAATAAAGGATTTGGACTCTTTAAACTGCTCCTTTCCATAAGCCTACTCTGCTTTGATTGGTATGATGAACCAATCTGTTATGGTTGGTCTACCATTTACAGCACATGTCAAAAAACATTACTACATCAGAATTCAGCGCTTCCCCTGTACTTACATAATGATACAAACTCCGTATTAATGGTGTCATCTTTACTATATTAATTCAAGCCCGAGTCCTCATCCTATGGAAGTGCATGCAAAGTGAATTTGCATTCTCATCTTCTCAACATGTCATGAATCAAACTCGATGGTGGGTCAAAGTAGACATTGTCTGCGGGCAGCTAATGAAGACTTGGCACAATGCAAATTTATTACAAACCTACACAGGTTCATGCAGAAACTATGACTAAATTCTAACTTCGTTTCAGGCAGTTCAGAATCAGTTCTTTCTTTTGAGAGACAATAACTATTGTGCACTTTAATTTTTGAAAATTAGCAGACCTTTTACATTCACAAACAGCTATACGATACAATACATGAAGGTAATATCTGAGAAAGCATAATACTGGCACTTTAAACACAAATGCATTTGTTACCTATAACCCTCCCATCAGTTGACAGGATGGGTGTGTGTTGTCTGACAGGTGGTCCAGTGGAGATCAGTCCCACTCTCTTTCTCTGAGTCTTTGCCTTTATTTGTGGAACAATGATGTCAGCACCAGGGAAATCTAGTGCCTGTCGACGGCGCTTACCTTAACACAAACCAATATGTTAACAACCAATACACTTTCATGAGAACTGAAAATAAAAGTCTTTACGCACCTATAGTCCAGACAAGACTTGCTTCCACAGGTGTGGTGGTCTCATCAATGTCATTGCCATAGAGACAAAGTCCTGCCTCCAGCCTGAGACTATCTCTGGCACCGAGACCAGCGAGCTTCACCTCACTATTGGCTAACAGCTTTTCAGTCAGCGAGACAACGTCTCCAGGTGGCACCGATATCTGAATAAATCATATGTACAGACAAGAAATGTAACTTTACATGTATGTAACAAAAAATAAAGACACCAAGCCTTGCCAAAAAAGTTTTTAAGACTATCAAATTATTTATGTTAGATAATTTTTTTTGATCAGATCTAATATTTCCTTCATTGTAAAAACAAAATATGAGATTTGGCCTTCTAATTACTTATAATGGTCGTGTTTTTGGAAAAAAAAAGTATCCTATGCTCACCAAGATTTTTGATCAAAAATACATTAAAACAGTTATATTGTGATGTTTCAGAACTATTAGAAAACACAATTTTCAGAGTTGGTGCTCAAGTAAAATTTCTTATTATTACCAATGTTGAAAACAGTTGTGCTTCTGAATGGTAGTAAATAATATCAGGATAGTTGTCCTACAATCAGATGGAGATCACACACACCTCAACTCCATCCTCCCCTGTATAACCGCAGCGTGTGACCCTGCAGCCCTGGATGCCAAACACTGTGGTCAAAACACTGGTCATAAAGGTCAGCTTCCTGAGGTCATCACCCACACCTTTCTGCAGAACCTGGGCCATTGATGGGCCTGGGTACATATAGATAAATATACAATCAGTCGAATGCCTGAAAATGTACATCATACATTCATCCACGTCCATCACCTTGTGTTGCAGCATGATAATGCACGGACCCACACACCTGTGCAATAATCATACTGTCTAATCAGCAACTTGATATGCTACAGTGAGGTGGATGGATTATCTCGGCAAAGGAGAAGTGTTCACAAACACCAATTTAGACAGATTTGTGAAAAATGTTTGAGAGAAGCAGGCCTTTTGTGTACATAAAAAAGTCTTAGATCTTTGAGTTCAGCTCATGAAAATTGGAGGCAAAAACAAGTGTTGCATTTGTAATTTTGGTCAGTATATCACAGAACCACAACTTACCCTGCAGAGCAATGAGACTTTCTTCCATAAACTCTAAATCTACATCATGACCCGCTGATTTAAACTCCTGCAGTATGGCCTACAAACAAACACAAACATTTGAGCAAAAAACACATAATTAAAACATAATTAATCCTAAATAAACATTAAACTACATTAAAGAATCAGATTCATACACAAGACTATTTATTAAAACTGGAAGTGAAAAAAATGTTAAGGAATTTGGCCCTCTTGTGGCGTTTACGGTTAATATAATCTTTGCAATACATACATTACATTTTCAGTCATTATTAAAAATATTTAAATGCTCATCATTTGATTGTGATTGGTTGATCATGGCATTTTATTTTCATGAGCTTTTACTGGCCTGCATATGAGCAGAGTCTTTGTCTGCACAGCCAGCATTGGAGACAACATACAGGTACTCCTGATCTGTTTTGGTCACAATCAGATCATCCATGATTCCTCCTTTAGTGTTTGTGAAGAGGGACAGAGTGCCCTAGGGAAAAAAAATGGTTTTGATGACTAAGCAAGTTGTATTGTTATGTAAAGCTGGTGTGTACCGGTAGCTCTTAGTGTAAGGGCAAATAAAAAAAGACCTTTTTGAGACCCACAAAAACCATGGAAGTTACAAGAAAAAATAATGATGTGCACACATAATTCATTTATAATATATGAAGAGTTCAGATGCAAAAGCCTCAAAGTGCCATTTGAAATTTTCTTCTAGAATGATAATTTTTATCAATCTTGTATATTTAAGTTCAGTGATTTCACTTAAATGGCAATGATAATTACCTATTAATTGTTATTTAAGTGAAATTACTGAACTTAAATATACAAGTTTGATAAAAATCATCATTAAAGAAGAAAATTTCAAATGGCATTTGGAGGCTTTTGCATCTGAACTCTTCATATACTTCAATATTACAAATAAAATTCCATTAAAAAAAACAAGAATTATACATTTTGATTTCATTGTGACTGAATTTGCGGTTATTACCACTGTGTGTGCATCATACCTGGTTGTCTTTTAGTTCAGCAATGTCTCCAACAATCAAAGACTCTATAAACTTCACTCTGTCTCTACCATAGACTTTAGTCTGAGGAGAAAGCAACAAATCCAACACATTGAATGAATATTGGTACTTTAAACTGATAGATGTCCCACTTTTTTACTCTATTAAAATCAGCATTGGGTAAATAAATTTAAAAAAAATCACATGGATTGGTCTACATACACCTACAATGTCAGTCCTTTGAATGTCTACACACTGACCTGCAGCATGTGACTGACATCAAAGATGGAGCAGTGCTGGCGTGTGTGCATGTGTGAGTTAATGTGACTGTCTTTGTATTGCACAGGCATACTCCATCCCGCAAACTCCACCATCTTACCACCCTGAGCCCTGTGGAAATCATATAGCGGGGTCTTCTTCAGTGCCACCTAGATACAGAGAAAAAGCAGTGCAAATAAATCATTTAGGACAAAGACAGTTAACATTTATTTAATTATAATAAAAAAGTACAATATAGTTTTTTAAAAACTATCATTTCCATGAAATCTTATATGTTGTTCAGCATGGGTTTAAAAAATAAATTCCACAATGAATAAGAGATCATGTGTGTGATACTAAAGTAGCTTATGATCTAGTACTGTGACCTTTGACCTCAAGGACTGGCTCCTGCCTATGTGTCCAGCCACTCACATCACATTAGGCCACATTAGCTATTGATAGTTTACGAAACCAGTCCAAAGTCAACTAAGAAGTCTGAATGAGAGACTAGGACACTATCTGATCTACTGTGTGTGCGAGTGTGTGTGTTTGAGCTTTTATCTTTATTACTTTAGGTGTCACACACTGTTTAGAAGTTCAAGAAAATTCAGTGTCCCGTCACCCTATTGCCAGTTCAATGATTTTAATATGAGTTTTTGCAAACAGTACACATGTAGTTTTCACAAGATCATATTATTTGAGATACTAAAGGGAATATGTTTGATTAATTTGTAACACAATGGGGTCACTGGAAACGAACTAGCAAAGGCAGAAAGAATAGCAGAGCATGATCTAATACAATTTCGTATTTAAGTTTTAACTTTAAACAGGCCATGGCATTTACATCTGTCATACAAAAAAACTCAAACTGCGCTATTCATTGTCTGCGTTTGATGACGTTATGGGTGTACCCATACGGGTGTTCCGTATAAAATAAAATATTGACAAGTGAAGTGAACTTCTACTAAGAATGCAGAGAGAGTGAGTGAGAGAGCAGTGAACACTCCGTAGGGACCCTATTTGAATAGCAGTGCATCGTTGTGTTTTTCAGAGATTCAGAGTGAAAGCCGCGAGGACCCTGAACGGATGAACGCTCTCGTGCTCTTAATTAGCGCAGCAGCTCGCACTGACAGCAGATGCGTGTTCCTCGTGCATGAACTGTTAAAAGCAATACATTTAAAATAAGAATTACACTGAAATGCACCATGCAAATTTCCCCATTATACATCTTTAGTCTTTGTTCACGGTTTTGCAAAGACTTGTTTATTACAAGTAGTTAGCAGATGATTTTGATGATTTTTTGCCAAGTACCGTGCATACCTCTGTGGAAGCTTGTCTGTTTTGCCTCCCCTTTCCCCCCAACCCGACAGTCCGCGAGGTTTCCCTTGAAAGTCGGTAACAGAGTCCGTTTGCAAAAGCCCGAACAAGCATGTTGTGTTTTGTTTAGTTTCACACCAACTCTTCAAAACCCAACACAGGCAACACGACCTCAGCACGTTTGAACTCGAATCTCTGCTTTCACTGCAAAACAAGGAGCGTGCCGTATGAAATCAGAGAATCCTGGGAAATGTAGGCTAGTTAGAATTCCTGACGTGCACGTGCGGTTGTGAAATTCCCACAGCCGACAAGAAAAATCTATATTAGAGGTGACAAAAGAGGTGGTGACCCTTATAAACAAACAAATATGGCCATTGGCAACATACAATTATTTTATTTTATCTATGAATCTGTACGCACGATGTGAATCAGAACTCGTTCTAGTTGTAGGGAACTAATTCGCTAGTATGTGAAAGAATTTCTGTCATAGTTTTTATTCTACCCCAATACTAATAGAAGAATAATATATTTCGATCTTTCTCTAACGCTAGCTAATGTCAAAGTTTTAATTCGTGCTGTATCACAAAATATACACAGCCTGCATGTGACTGAATGATTATTTGGCCCCAAATCTATAAATAACCTCTCTTCTCGTCCATGAGACTATAGCTATTTTGGGCCAGGGGATTTTGAGCTGTGTGTAGAGGTGCCAGGCGGACGAGAGGAGATCGTCCAAATCTGAACGGCTTTCTCTACCTTTTCTTTAGTGTTTGTCAACAACGCAACCACGAACAGGGGTCTTCTAACGTTTTATGACGCCAGTCTGAGGGTAAGTTTATATACGCACAGCACAGGCATCAGTTTACCATGTTAAAATGGTTTAGCCTACTAGAAATGTGTTACGTATCTGGGCCATAGCAGACATCAAAAAGTTTACATGAATTCACCCGATCTCAGTTTAATCTATTCAGTCAATATTAATCTGACACAATCCGAATGAGTCCTGGTTTAGTGTAATATGATGAGATGTTTGGTGAATGCAGTGCACTTGTGTTTACTGTCTTTATCTGAGGTGTAGGGAATAAGGGGTTGAAAAGACTAGATTTTGAGTGGCATTGTGTCAAACAAACAATTGTCCGTTTGTTCAATACATTGGAGCATATCACTGCTGTTTCCAGGCTTTGAAAACTAACAACACAAGTTACATGGATAGTCATGCATCAAAGTTGGCAAAATGTTTGTGATTTAATTATGTTAAAAAGACAGCACAATTACATCACATAGGTAAATAAAGCTGCAAAACGATACGGCACAATTTAGTGTTTATTCATCATGGGGTTGGAATATGTAGTCATGAACACATCTAAATGTCTTCCCTTTATTTGTTAGGAAGAATAGTTCACCCAAATTTTACAATTCTGGCATCATTTATTCACTTCATCATTTATTCAGAATGTTGGTTGACATTATAGCCATAAACTTCCATAGTAGGAAAAAAATAACATTGAAGTCAATGGCTACCATCAACTGTCTGGTTACCAATATTCTTTAAAAAATTTCTTTTGAGTTCAAAAGAAAAATAAAACGCATAGTTTTGGAACAAAATAATGAGTAAATGATGACAGCATTTTCATTTTTGGGTGAACTATCCCTTTAATGGAAACACAAAAGGAGAAAATTTGAAGACTGTTTCCTTGCAATTGTCCCATGAAATTCCAGTTACTGTTATAGCTTAATGGAGCACAATTTCTGACATAAAGTTCACATAGGCCTATGACAAAGCCATATGGACCATATGGGGCTTCTGTGTCTGTAGCCAGTCCCTATTAAATGTAATTGCGGGCAATATTTCATGGAAAGAAAGTCATGAAGGTTTAGAATGGGATGTTTTTTTTTATTTATGTTTTTGAATATTTAAATCAGGTTTGCATTCTATCTGTTTCTCTGTAGTGGGAGTGATCATGAAGTCCACTCCTTCTCCTCCTCCATTATTTGTTCGTGTCAGCGAGCGAGACCTGACAGAGATTGAGCTCCATTCGGTCGAGTCCATCAATGACCTGCACCGCACACACTCTGAACAGCACAGCAAAGGTATTTGTATGACTTTAAAATCCTTGTTGGTTTCGATACAACTCAAACCTACCTCTCACTGTCAGGTGTTCAGCCACCCCGTCCACCACCTCCTTCCTCCAACGGGAACCTCCAGATGCAAGATCGGGCAGTTGTCTATCAAACAGGTCAACCAGCCTGTATGAGCCGACTGAATGACATTTGCACTTCCACTAGACGACACTATTTCTTAGCATGTGCAGCCATCATTGCGTTTCTCCTCATTCTCATTCTTATCTTCAGTTTTTTAGGTGAGAATATCTGTTTGTTTTGCTAATGACTGTGTTTTAAGGGTAAAATGAAAAAAAAAAATGTTTGGGCTTCAATATAAGTTAAGATCCATAGACTGCTTTTGTGGAATAATATTGACTTCTACAGAGACCCTAAGTGGACACAATAATGAAAAAGAATATATGAGATGGGAGAAAAAAATATATTTCAATGCTTTTGCATTCTCTCGCAAAAGTATTGTGTTCTCCCGAGAAACTATGCATTTTTTACGGAGCCCCTAAAGGGACAAAAATATGATGGTAGAAAAAATGATGTTATTTGCTTTTGCGTTCTCTCTTTCCCTGAGGAACTTTGAATTCAGAAATTTTGTGAAGGAATGCAAAGTTTCTTGGTGGAACACACATTTTTTTTTGAACACAAAGTTTTTTGTTGTTAAAGGGTTAGATCAGTGTTTCCCAACCCTGTTCCTGGCGGCACACCAACACTGCGCATATTCTTTGTCTCGCTTATCAAACACACCTGATTCAACTCATCAGCTCATAATCAGATGGGTTAATGAGCTGATGCGTTGAATCAGGTGTGTTTGATTAGGGAGACAAAGAATACACGCAGTGTTGGTGTGCCGCCAGGAACAGGGTTGGGAAACACTGTAACGATTAGATCAGCCAAAAATGAAAATTAGCCAATGATTTACTCACCCTCAAGCCATCCTAGATGTGTATGACATTCTTCTTTCAGACGAATTGAATCAGAGTTTTTTTTTTTTTTTTTAAATGTCCTGGCTCTTCCAAGCTTTATAATGGCAGTGATAGGCTGTATATTTCCTTCAAAGTGCATCCATCCATGATAAAAGTGCTCCACACGGCTCAGGGGTTTAATCAATGCCTTCTGAAGTGAAAATATCCATATCTAAAACTTTATCGACTAAAATAGCTTCTGGCAGACGGCCAGACGCATCGATTT
The DNA here is from genome assembly GCF_988280905.1 of Pimephales promelas. NCBI lineage: Eukaryota > Metazoa > Chordata > Actinopteri > Cypriniformes > Leuciscidae > Pimephales > Pimephales promelas. The sequence goes on from NC_142782.1 coordinate 21,815,851, forward strand.
ACGGTGGAAGACTAACGCTTGACCTTGACGCAGAACATAATGACGAACATGGAATGCGTGAATTTTCATTTTTGGGCGAACTTTCCCTTTAAATTGTCAAAATTACTTTCTGTGGTAATCCTCATTCCACTGAGCTTTTTAAACACATTTGAACCTGGAACATTAATTTAGAGGGCCTGTTAAACTGTTATTTTACCAAATAACTTGTGTTTTCTTTTACTAACCCTCCAGTCCTGCAGAGCAATGCTCTCCACACACTTCTGGAGATGGTGAAACAGAAACAGGAAACAGCTGAGGAAATCTCCCAACTCTTACAACAGCTGCAGCAGAGCAGAGACCATAAGAACATATCACTCAACAGCAGAAACAACTCTCCACTGTGACAATACTGAGAGAAGAATAATCAACTCTGATTATGAGTCTGCTAATGATCCAGAACTTTACATCAATGTGTGTGACTTTCTGTCTTAAAGGCTTCTATTTCTCTGCTGGAATCCATTAGTCAATTATCTTGCTCAAAAACATTTACTTGTCCTGTTTGTGGAGTTTAAACAGATAATATAGTGATTTAAGTGTTGTTGTTTTTTTACCGATATTTTTTTGTACACGTGTTGGCAACTTGCACATTAGTTTCACTACAGCAAATGGTAATACAAAACCACATTAGGAAATTTGAAAAGGATATGTAAAATATATTTTAATTAGTCCATCACTGTAAACAAACATATTAGATTGTGACATAAATCATGCTTTGAATGAGCAAGAACATTCACTATGGTGAGTGCTTTTGAGAGCACAATGACTGTAAATAGGTATATAGACCATGATGTTCTATTTATGAGAAAAAAATAATTTAAAAAGAATTAAAGAGTAAAAAAGAAATTCTACATGACATGGCTCTTACATTTTGCACTTCAGAGTTGACATGAAATCAAAATTGACCCAATTTACTTTTAATTATGTCCCTGGTCTTTTTGACTATGATTTATCTGTACTTTTAAAATGACTTTCTTTTTCTGCTTATGTCACTCAGGCCATGGGGTTAAAGATACAACAGTCAGGTTCCAGAAGTAAAAACCCCATTTGTTTTCCCCAAACCTTTAAAGCTTAAACCTTTGTAAGCTAGCCTATGTGTTTGTTAATTGATGCACTGTGTAAAAAGAAGAAAAGTACAATCAACTTTAATGTATAAGTAATTTCAACTTAACAGTACATTAAACTGGCTTAAAAATTATTTGAATTTGTATAACTTGTACAATAAGTTAAAGTTTACAGTGTGGTATGTTTTTGACATTTTTAACAGCGTGATTTCTGGTGAAAAACTACATAGCTTATAATTCTGCGATTAAATCTCCACTAAATCAGAAAATCAAACAAGAACATCAGGGCAAAAAACAAACAAACAAACATTTAAACCAAATCCATAAAGTACTGCGAATGACCAAGTATAACCAAGTCTCCCAAATCCAACTACTTTGTTTTTATTTCAATAATATAATTTACAATGCTTCATTAGATTATAGTTATTTTCCTCATTATAAAGCGGTTGTACACAGTCTTGAAACTTTATTTTCAAATACTTTTTTTGCTTCAAATTATTAAGTTGTGCTTCATCTTGTAGCATGTTGGTTTGGTTAATAGCTAAAAACGTTTGAACACTTTTTTAAAAAATCCCTACAGTAAACAAAAAAAATGAATGAAAAAATGAATGGGAAAAATACTTCCAGAACTGTTGCACTCAATTGGATCATATTAATAAATAGCAAATATTCAAATCTGACTCCATTCTGGTATGTAACACCCACTTTTAACCATCTAACCAATTCCTGATTGTCCCACTCTACATCTCTTAACTTATAAATGTCACATTACAGAAATGAAAAATGAAATGGGTTGCAAACTGTTCTTAGAAATTATTTTGGTCACATTGTTCTCCGCTCCATCCTTTATAACACATGCACTTGAACTTTGACCTCATGTCGCTAAGAGCTTCATGGGTATCAAGTAGAGGGATCATGTAACCTGAGTGAGGGTCCAGACGAGCACAGCGTCCCTGGGCGTTACACATTCTTTCGCTGCAGTTCCTCACACTGGCCTGCAGGGCGGTGACATAGTCTCCTAATACTGAGCCTAGGTAATCACGCAAGAGGGCGCACTGTCGCTGGAGAAAGACAGAAATGTATTATATATCATAACAGCTCCAGCAATGATGAGGCATGTATATAGAATATTATACATTTTCAGTTTGTATATATGACAGAACTTATTTCATTAGGTTATCACACAGTGGTAAATCCAGACCATAAACTTTCAAACACAGGTTGACCTACTGACCTTGGACTTGGCGAAACTCAGCTCGCCCCATAACACAACTCCAGCAGCACCTAAAGCAGCACTCTCACCTAGTGTGTGCTCCAAATCCGTCTGAAAAGATAGATACACACATATTATGATTAAGTTTCACACAGTAATATAGTTTTTAATGTCAGATCAGCCTAAATTAAGACAAGCTTGAAACGAATGTATGAATGCTTTAGAATGAGTCAGAGCACGTGTTGTTGAAATGTTGTTTATGAAATAAAGCTGAAATACAATAAAATATGAATATAATTAAATGAAAAACTTAAACCAAATGAAAATGAGATGTTTGCTTTGCAAATAACTGAAATAAGTTAAGCACTATAATGATAAACTGAAATTAAGGAAACTACTTAAAAATGTTAAAATAAAATGTAAATATTATATGGAAAAACTAGTACTAATATATATATATATATATATATATATATATATATATATATATATATATATATATATATATATATATATATATATATATATTAAATGAAGCAAACAGTAAATAAATTAAAACCATTTAGAAATATAAAACAATAATTAATGACAACTACTAGAATGTAAACTAAAATTAAGTAGAAATTTAAATAAAATAAAAGGTAATATATAATAAATGATACTACAATAAAAGGGGTCAGAACTGAGGAATCACAAATTTTATATTCTGTCTGTTTTTGAATTATGTTCATAATCTCGTGGCCTCAAGATACTAGATTTATTTTTTATTTTTTTGACAAAGTGAGACTAGAAAATTATCATTTTAAATGGATAACCATTTTGAAAGTTTGCTAAAACTTACATTTAACAGTGTTAATATTTTTTTTTAAAAAAGATTACATTTGATTGAATCTATCGCCCCCTTGAGTACAGACGTTAGTTACAGTAACAAAAATGCATGCTACGTTTGTAGAGTAGCCTAATGCATTCTCATGCACTTACAATTCATTAGCCAAAAATTCACATACTTGAGCTTGGATCTGGGCTAAAGGAGAACCATCCACTTGAAGATGAGGATGAAGTAAGTCACTATTACTGTACTGGGAAAAAGCTCAGAACTAAACCCCTCCTCTTTCAGTGTCTATTCTGGGTGGAGGTGAAGTGCCCACTAATGCATGATAAGACTGGAGCTCGGAGCTCTGACCTTCACAATGAAAACCACCATGTGGAAAGCTCAGGGTGTTCTTGTGTAGGTACCTGATTCAGGAAAGTTAATGTGTGTGTGAACGCCACTCTGGCGTAGGGAAAAACAGGAAGTGCTTCAGTGCCAAGTGAATGCTGGGATGCCACACGGAGGGCTTCAAGTACACGATGTCTCACCATTAGTTGAGCATGTGTATGTCCTGCCAGCTTACGCCACAGATAAATGCTGGGATACAGGGCGGTGGAGTGTTGCCATAGAAACGCCAGTCTATCATTCAAAATCGCTGTGCCATTGTGACACTGCCCCGTGTAGCCGCTTTGTCCTTGGCCATGATTGTTATAGCAACCGGGAAACCCATAAAACCCCCATAATCCCTCTGGGCAGAGACGAACACCAAGGCGAAGAGTCTTTTCCATAAACGCTCTTGCTGCTAATTCAAACTCAGCCTTCGCCTTGGATTTCACTTCCTCCTCTGACATATCTGGATGTTTCCACCTAACCAGCTTTTTCGAAAATTTCCGATATGCAATTCTGGTCCCGAAGTTCCACATCCATATGGGCTGCCACGCCTCCCAATCTAGCACAGCTAATCCGCTGAACATCTGTCTCAACACTTCAATGATCTGCGCCTCAGCCAATGAGAGATGAGCCTTTAGGAATCCTTGTTGAGGCAGGCCACCATTTACTTTTGACCCCTGACGGTTGATGTAGGGGTACAGGCCCAGACGACGCTGATAAAATATGCTCATATTCTGACCCTGAAATCTCTGCTGTGAGTTATGTACAATGTTGTACTGGCGCAGCGGCAGGGAGACTCCGTACCGACGCTGACATCGAGCTGTGGGCATATTCCATATCACTGAAAAGCCACGCCTCCCGATGACAGACTCCGCCCCCTGAACCACATTCTGAACAGGGCTGCTGAGAAACAAAATGGCTGACAGGGCTAAGGTGAGGATGGGATGAATCCAAGATCTCAAATGCATGCCTGTGAAATACACACAATTAGTGTTATTCATTTTAAATGACATACCATGCAGCAAATAATCTTGAGTCTGGAACAATTCAAGTTGTGAATTTAGTTTAAGAAATTAACTCCATCATTAAGAACAAAATACTCCATCTAAAACTGCTAATGCTTTAATAATTATTTGTACATCATTTTTATCATCTCATGAGATATTTTACATGGAAGGTTTATACTGTAAGGATGAAGGATTCTGGCTTATTTTACACAATCTGAGTTTGAAACATAAAATATCATTACATTTTAAAATGTATTTATAAATATAGGAAGTGTGTGTGTGTGTATATGAAGAGTTCAGATGCAAAAGCCTCTAAATGCCATTTGAAATTTTCTTCTAAAATGACCATTTTTATCAAGCTTGTATATTTAAGTTCAGTAATTTCACTTAAATGACAATTAATAGGTAATCTTCATTGCCATTTAAGTAAAATTACTGAACTTAAATATACAAGCTTGATAAAAATTATAATTTTAGAAGAAAATTTCAAATGGCATTTAGAGGCTTTTGCATCTGAACTCTTCATATATATATACTGTATATATATTATACAGATTTATTGCAATATACTTCTTATTACTGATATATTTAAAACTTACTACAATATTTATTTTTGTATTATACTGTATGTTTAATATTTGTGTCATAAGTAACACTGTTTGAGTTGTTGTATAATCCGGCACAAAGGGAGGCACTTCCTAATTTCGTTAAACATGTTTATAATGACAATAAAGTTTATCTAAATCTAAAAAAAAATAGTCATTTTAAATGTAATGATATTTCACAATATTACTGTTTTAATGTATTCTGGAATGAGCAGAGAGCATGGAGACTTTGACCCCAATTGAGCACCTGAACCCAAACTTTTAAACAGTCGTGTGGATTTTAAAATAAAATCGCAATGTTGATAAAAAGCAAATGCCCATAGAAATATCACGCATCAACAACCCAACCTCAAATGTGGTCCTAAATGACAAGCACAAAATGTGAAGTTATACTGTTTTTATTTTTATTTTTTAAATAACCATTTGAAAGCAACACAAAATCTCAGCATATACATTTCCTTTAGATGGTTGTGATAAAAGATTTACCTTTCAATTCAATCATTTTTTAAAATATTAAAACAAAATAAATAACAGTTGACACAAAGTAAACTCTGATTAAGGCACATTCAGATTGTCACAGTATTTCACAGTCAATACAGTTCCAACAGGATCTTCCTTGAACCTGTAAACACTGTTTGTGTATCCCTGAATAATGACAGACTGAAGGAGTGTAGCCTGAGTTTCAGATGTCCTTGTGCATCCAGAAGATGGGCAACCCTCGGTTGTCTGTGTATGGCGTTTGCTCCAAAGTCTGAATTACCGGAGCCCAGGATGACGGAGGACAAGATGGAGGAGGTGGAGGAGCAGATATAGGGGGAGGACAGGAAAGTAGAGGAGGAGGAGGTGGAGGTGGAGGAGGAGGTGGTAAAATAGATGGTGCAGGACTGCTAAACAACTTAACATCACTCTTCCTCTCTTCCTCTTCGTTCTCTGTGCTTCTACAGAACTTGTGCAACACCTCCATATGCATGAAGGAGGCCAGCGTCCCGACACTTTGGACAGGTTTGGACAGCACAAACCCCAGATGGGCATAGAAGTGTTGCTTATCATGGGTGGTTAGGCACAATCGGGTGCAGCCCCGTCCTTTGGCGTAGCGTTCAACAGCCTCCATCAGGATACGCCCGTACCCCTTCCCCCGCAGCATGTTGCACACCACCACCGACTCCACAAACAAACTACGGGTCCCCAGAACACGGGACAAGCGGGCGTGGCCTATTAGCATCTCGTCTTGACTCCGCCTCTCCCCCTTCAGCAGCAGGAGACACACAGGATAGCTGTGGCTCGACTGGCGGAGCGAGTGAACTCGCGCTCCCATGCTGCGTTGCCATTGGGCATTGAGTAATTCAGCACACGCCTCCACTAAGTCCCAGCGCTCATGAAGAGGTTCGGTTCGAACTACTGCGCAGCTCACGTCGCCATCGCACCTGCACACACGCCAAGGACACGGGGTCAACACTGGGAGTGGCGCTTTTGAACAGCTTAGGAGTTATTTCGCAGTTTAAAGATGTCTTCATTAAAAAAAGTTAATTTCTAACTAAATCGTGATGTTTCAAACCTATGTAATATTTGATAAAAGTTTTTTCTTCTCTGGAATGTTGTTTTGGACCCCATTGACTTTAATTGGATAGAAAAACACAGCTTTTAGTTCAAAATATCTCCTTTTGTGTTCCACAGAAGAAATTTCAATACAGGTTTGGAATCACGTGAGAGTGAGTAAATGACAAATTTCCATTTAAAGGGATTTTACACCCAAACATTACATTTTTTTTTTCCTCCGTTACGTGCCGTGCAATGCACAGAACAGAGGAGTATCATCCACTTGATTTATTTACAATCACTTATTATCTACAGTTATTTCTTTAACTTGTTGCAACCACAGTCAGTTGTTTTCAACGCTCAACAGTTCTCATAACATCACTTCCACATTTCATTTTCACATGCAGACTAAAGCTAGATTGATAAAATCATTGTAAGTAATTCTGAGCACTGAAGCGATAAACACGAGCAGAAACAATGGCAATGACCAATTTCATGAGTAGGTTTTTTTTTTCATATCACATTTTCTTAGCTGAAGTTAAAATAGCAGAAACAGCTGTGGGTTTGATGTGTGGCTGTTGGGTTTGTCTGAATGTGTGATTCCTGATACACCACATTGACTTATGAACTAGCCTAAAAAATAATATATATAAGATTAAAAAAAATGTAGCTTTGAAATTTGTGTTCAAGTTCAGACACATATTCAGTATGTCTCTGAGCTATGCGAATTTGCTGGGAACCATCTAATATGTTTTCAATGCACCTAAAGAGCAGGGTGGGCAGTGGTCAATATAAAACTGATATATAGGACTAATATAGCAGTTCATGACCCCAAATAAGCACACACACAAAAAAAACAGCTAAAATTGAACAGAATTCTATTTTATGTTGATTAGTTCACAAATGGAAGCATGGTTTGTTGACCAAGGGGATAAAGTTTTCGACTGATAATCACAAAAATATCGGACATATTATGACATACATAGGCTACTTAATATCACCATGCTGGATGGGTCTGAATATTTTGATACATATAAATAGCTAGGTGTCTTGTTAGACAGCTCTCTCTCCTTCCAGTCGCACATTAACAAATTAAGATCTAAACTTAAATCTATGCCTCCTGCACTCATGCTGCCAAACTTGCTTTGGCAAAAATGACTATCATTCCAATGTTCGACTTTGGCAATGTCATTTATAGAACTGCCTCAAACATTTTGCTAAAAACTGGATGTGATTTACCATAGGGTCATACATTTTGTTACAAATGCCCCTTACAACACCCACCACAAGGAACTTTATGCATTAGTCGGTTGGCCGTCATTAACTACTCAGCCTTTAACTCACTGGTACTAACTTATTTGTAACTTTCTGCTAGGCAGATTCCCCAGGTACTTAAGCTATCTTGTTAACGAAAACACAGAGAAGTTTGAGAATAAAATAACCAGCCTCACCTGCGGTGCTCGGAGAGACAGAACTGCCAGTTAATGTTTCAAAACTATCTCTCATGCAATTGAGGGTTAAAATCAGGAAACAAGAGGCTTAAGCGATCCATTTCTCTGTAAGCTTCCTTTAACACTGGCCTGGAGTCAGTTTAGCTGGTATTAATTATTATGGTTTTAGTGTGGAGAGACTGGTTCTAGATCAGTAATGAAAGGAAACAGCTTTCAACAGCTTTTTTATCTTTAACATGACAAGTGTGAAATGCTGATGGGAAGTGTGGGTTTTTGAAAGGGTTGTGCTATAAATGTTTGCAGGCCCTAATATGGTGAGAGGCGCAGTAAAGCTATCTAAAGAAATTTAACAAGTCCAAGGAATTGCATGTCCATTTTGTCTGGTTTAGGCTACTTTTAAATCAATTGCCTTTATGCACAGCTGCACTACTTCCTGAACTTAAGCCAGCTCCTTTGTTTCCTGTCTGCCATTATTGGACAAATTGATTAGTTCAGGTGTGCCTGACCTCAGTAGTCACGGCAACAATAATCAGACACACCTGAATTGATCAAGCTTGGCCAATAATGGCAGACAGGAAACAAAGGAGCTGGCTTAAGTTCAGGAAGTAGTGCAGCTGTGCATAAAGCCAATTGAGCTTTGGTTTTAAAATGAACCATATGATCCATTTATTTCATTCAGACTGATAGTGATGCTCAGCTGGATGGAAACAGCTTTCCTCTCTCAAGTAGGGGTATAGGCTATTCAGGATAATTGCAGAAAAAAAAAATAGGTCATCTCAATGGCAAAAATAAGTGTCCCAAATTCACCAGCATTGATTCTCCAACGTGGGAGTCATTTTATCGTCAAAAGCAAAGCGACTCTCTGACAAGAATTGAGGGGAGTTTTATTTAACATTTTCAAATATGGCAATAGTTTATGTGCTATCATATTACGTTTATAAAATTAATTGCTAAAATATCCTTCTTTAAAACAACATTAACAGCATGCCGCAACAGTCAAGAGCACAACACGACATAGCCACGTCAGAGAAGTGAACAGATAAACAAACAGCAAGCGGTTAAGATTCCCGTTCGACTGCTTTTGAGAGACACATGCAATTTATTTTAGATTTAGTTAATATGAGTTCTAAACTGCGATACCTACATAATGAAAACTTTATCGCTGTCACATCAGCAGTCTTCCTCTTCTTCTAGTGGAGCAAATGTAACAGCACGAGTCGTTCTACTGCCACCTACTGAACCAGCTCTCCAGGTCTGCCCTTCTCATACACCCGATACAGTAGGCTACATGACTACAATTTGTTGCAAAAGTGACAGAAACGTTGCAAGTGAACAGTTGCCTTGTTGTACACAGTAGAAAATGAGTGGGAGCACCCCATCTGAATCTAAACAAATTAAACAATTTCTCTTTACCTAAAGACAGTTCAATGTTCCTTCAACTTCCTTGAATATGTTCTAGCAAGTTTGGTAGTTCTATTATACAAAAAAAATATCTGTCGATATTAATAGGGGAAAATAAGATTTTCTTATCAAAAGTTTAAAAAAAAGAGTCACAAATAAAACTCAATTTTTGGTCAAGATAAAAGCCATTTTTGATTAACAGGTGAGTATTTTCAACCAAAACCTTAAAATAGGTGTCATTTCTTGACAGTTAGTGTTACATAGCCCAGTAAGTCATTCTCGGAGTAATGATGAAGACAATGGAACCAGTTGGGTAAGACTTGTCAGAGCATTTCTTTGCACAAAATGATACAGGAGAATTACCAAATTATTTGTAAGCGTGAACATATAGCAAACAATAATATAAAAATTCGGAAAGAATTTACTTGTGACAAGTTCCTTGAAATAACCAGGCATTCACTCCAGGCCTTCATTTTGCGATAAGTGAAGTTTGCCAAGAAAAGAGCAAGAGTTTTGAAGTGTCTCTTGAGAAGAATATTTTAATCTCACACAGTCGGACGCAACCAGACTGTTTCTAAACACAATTAACCTGTGATAAACTAGAGACAAAATGGCTCAGTTACTCAATAGAGCCCATTAGAAATTTGAAAACAATAAAGTGTCAATTTAATATTTGACTCTCTGGTAATTGTTGGGAAAAGAAAATGATAATCAATAAAGGCACATTTCCATCAACTCATTTAATGTAGCCCATGTAAGATAGTGTGTTTCAGAACACTTCCCATTAAAAAAATAAATAAATCCCCCCAAAAAAGTAGACACCCTGATTTATCCAAAGTTTATTAAAAGTACAATCTGTAAATGCTGAAACTAGCCAACCCTCAAAAGTGATAAACTAACAATAGCCAGCTAACGCCCTAAAGAAAAAAAAACACTCCATTCCAAAACACTTGTATGGTGTTTCCAATCAAAAGATTACAAACAAAACTGATTCCTGATATTTAAAATGGCACTGTTCCTGTAATAACAGACCACATCGTCCAACACACACACACACACACACACGCACGCACACAACCATTCACAACATAAGAGTCTAGCAGGTTACCAAAATGTCTGCTTTATTTATTTTTCAGGACGACTCATTCAGAAAGACTAACGGGGAAAATTCGCACTAGATTCGGCCTCGCATCCTCCAATTAGGGGGCGGTGTAACAGCGAGGCAACCTTTCAACAAAAATATGTAATAATAATAATAATAATAATACATTAATCAATACAATGTGGAGTTTAAGTAAGGAGAACGAGTCACTGTGGATACCACCAGCAAAAAACTTTTATGCACCAACAGCAGGGAATGAAAACAGGTCATATTTAAACAAGTTTATCAAAGCTTTGCATTGTCATAAAATGCTCTAAAACGTTAAATTTTTGCGCTTTTTTGCATTTTTTTATTGAAAGATATCAACTTTTTTCTTGTTTAAACATAGATTCTTTTATCTGGTCTCTTTTTCTTTTTTCTTTGTTGTGACTGCAAGTGACCATGAGAAAGGATGGGTCCTTGGCTAGGAATTTTTGGTGAAAGTGAATGTGTGTGTGTGTATGTGCGCATATGTCCTCTCCAGGCTGTGGTTAGTTCAGGGTCACAGCAGTTGAGCTGGTAATGCTTTTATTTCGTACTGAACAGCTGACGCAATAACAGGTGTGTGTGTGTGTGTTTGTGAGGTATGATTTGAAAGTGTGAGTGTGTTTGATGGAGTATGAGTGCACATAAAAAGGAATGTGTGCCTACAAAATGTTTCGAATGTATAACCTATGTGTTGTGTTGTATAGTGTGTGTGTGTGTGTGTGTGTGTGTGTGTGTGTAAGGCACGGCCAGTCTGTCTCAGTCCCTCAGGTCCACGCTGGATCCAAACAGAGCCACCAGCTGCTCCTCATAATGGGCGATATTCCTCTTCATGATCTCCTTGCAGGGTCCCAGCAAGCGCTCGAAGGCTTGTACATCAATCACTGAAATACATAAACATCAGTCATGTGATGTTGTATGAGCACTTGGCACACATTTTACTTCAAGACATAAATATACGTCAAATGCCCACAGAGACACTTACCCAAGCATTTGATTTCCCCTATAGCATAGGCAGAGGCAGCACGTGGTTTATTAGTGACGAGAGCGAGTTCTCCGAAATACTGCCCTCTACTGCAGCGAGTGATCTCGACCTCAGTGTTATCCTGTCTGTCTGCTTTCGTCTGGGAGACACAGAAAGAACCATTAAAAAAATTAAATGTTGGCATTAATGAGGGAAAATTAAAGAAAGTTTTTACATTGCTACAATCATCAAGTAGAACTGCAAAATGTATTGGTTAGCCAAACAAATAGTCCCGCCCCAAACCTAAGCCATTGGTTAAGCAGAAGTCTCCAGCTAGTCAGACTCAGTATGCTAAAATTTTAGGGGAATCAATCGAACAAATAAACAACCTAAACCTTTAAAAAAATGAAAATTGTACAATATAACAAATGTAAGAGAGAAAAGAAAGATAAAGAACTCACTTTACTCTTCATCATAATCTTCACTTCTCCAGACTCCACAATGTAAAAGCAATCAGCTTTATCACCCTGGTAATAGAGCAGTCCACAATAATAATAATGATTAATGATACAATAGCATAAGTCAGAGTCCTGATCTTCAGTTCTGCTCTATTATTATAGTGCTATAACTACACTTGCTGTGTGTGTGTGTGTGTATGTGTGAGAGAGAGAGCTGGTTCTTTTAGACATGATCAAGTATGTAAGATCTGAACAGAGGATATCTCAATGGTTCTCAATGGCACGGCCCACAGACTTACACAAAATTAGTGTGATTTGAAAGAAAATAATTATTCATATTAAGATTAAATAATTAAGTTCTCATTAAGTCAATTTACTTTTGTATAGAACTTTCCACCATACACACATTTTTTCACAGAAACTTTACAGAAATTAATATGAATTTATCATAATGAAAATATTTACAGTTTATTATAAATATAGTCCATTTAGCAGTTTAGAGCTAGGCGATAGTTTAAATATGAACAATCAATCAGATGAGATTTGCCATGTAGTATAGATTGCTTTATGTGAGTTCACTGTATGGCATTGTATTTATATATATATATACGACGTTCTACTTTTTGGGGCAACTGCAAAGCTCACCTGCATAATGATCCTCTCTCCATCATGAAATGATTTTACACCCAGCACATCAACAATCTTCATCCTCTCAGATAACTATGAAACATGGGGTAAGTATTCATCATATGATTTCCGGTCAACAATGAATGCAACAATGTTCTTCTCTTTCTCCTAAAGTTTTTCTTCAATGTTTATTTCAGCTATACAACCCTGAAACTCTTTCACAGAACCAGAAAGCAACACATTTGCTAACAGAATAAATGTTTTTACAATCATTCTCTCACCTCCAGTGATTTGAGCAGTGGAACAGACTCTATGAAGATTTCATACACCCTTCTCTTCTTTGCATTATTCTTCACAACAAGTCTACGGAAAGTCGCCCGATCCTGAAACAGACACAACGTTCAGCTGAAAACTCAGTTGTATTAGGATCTGGATTTATGCTTCAGTCACACTTATTGTCATTTCATAATTGCTATGAAAGCACTATAAAAGTGAAGCAGCAGTCGTTCAGTGTTCTGACCACAAGGCGGCGCTGTTACAGAGCACTTTGTCCACAGGGTATGGCATGCTCTTTCACACACACACACACACACACACACACACACACACACACACACTCACCAGTCCCCAGAGGGCTCCAGCCTCTGTAGCAATGATGGTTGCAGCACGTGGAGTGTTGTACATGAGGGCCAGTTCTCCGAAACTGCCCTTATTATTATACTGACCCACACAATCCGTCTTTACCACAATATCATACACGCCCCTACAAATACACAAAAACATACATTCAGTTAGTGCTGTGGTGGCAATTATATTCTTGCTACACTTCATTCTGATATTCTGACCTTTAGGTATTGACATTTAAAACGAGGAACATCACTATGGTTTAAGATAAACAATGTATAGGAATGAGCTTTTTTTTTACTCCCATCATAATCGATGACGAGAGTAAAAAAAGTTATTTTATCAAAACACCGAGTGAATCAACTACATTAGGGCTGCTTATAATTAAATAAAAATCACTGAAAATAATTGACAAACATGTAACTTTGCAGTAGTGAAAGTCAGTTCAAAGAAGGTTATAACCATATTTAGATTTGCTTGGCCAAGTTGCCATGTCAAATGCAGTTTCATGTGGTTGAGATGTGCTTTTCACTAGGACATGGGATACTACTGTAATATAACATAATAGTACTGTAAAATTCATATGTAAATGTGTTATTAAAAATTCAAAATAATACAAATGTTGCCATTTTGAATAAACTCTCCTAACAGCAAGCAAGTGATGCTGCTGTTCCCATTCGCTTCAAAGAGTGTGTGTTTATGTCCATAGACAGAGCTCAATTGTTTTCATCAAAACAACTAGTTACTGGACATTACATTTAGCTTTACGTTTAAACATGTAATGCGCAGTGCATACAGTAGGCAATGCAATTACATTTGTATAAATTATAAAATTTTCTTTTTTGAATTTGCTCATTATTAGAAAAAGAAACTTTTTTACACAAAATGCTGTAAAGTAAAATGTCAGATTTTTTTAATCAACAACTGATAGATTAATCAAAGATTAAAATAAGCGTTTGAAACATAAGTAAAACATTGCACAAGAATACCATACACAAACTGGCAGCCGCAGCACACATAAATCTGTTTAATTGCCCCTATTATGCTATTTTAACGGTTCCAGACTTTGTTTTGGACTTCTCCTACAATAGGTTTACATGCATTTAAAGTCAATTAGGGTTGTTCCGATTCCGATACTGGTATCCAATGCCGCCGATACTAATAAAAATTCTGGCATCGGGTTCGGAGAGTACTTCTACCCATGTACCGATCCGATACCCTGTTCTCAAACAATAACTAGATATGCACGCTAGCTTTGTTAAATGCAGCAAATCAGAGATCAATTCTTCTTCGCTGCTCTAAACGGTGGTTGCTTGTGGCAACACAGGAAGTCGTGCTGTTGCCACGAGCAACCACTGTTTAGAGCAGCGAAGAAGAAAGTGCGTGCTAGCAGTATGAACGCTGTTTGGCAGTATATAAGTCTGGACCAACCAGCCAGTAAAACGGCGACATGTCTCACATGCCATACTGCAGTTTCGAGGGGTGGAACAAGATTAGCAGCTATAACAATTAATAAAGCATTTGAAGAAGCGTCACCCCACAAAACACGATGGAAAGGGCAGAGAAGGACGAGCCGCGCCACAATCAACAATTTCTGGAAGCTTCATTCAAACGAAGAGACAAGTTTTCAAAATACGGTCAACGAGCGATTAATATAAACGACAAAATGATCAAGTTTGTTGTTCTGGGTGACCAGCCGCTGTCAAAACTGAAATGTTGTTTATATAACAAAATTGTTCCTGGACTTTAAGTTATAAAGAAGTTATTTTCATATATTTTTATACCCTGAATCCAGGTATCGGAATCGGTATCGGGAAGGGAATATACATTGCACATTACCTCATTTCTCAAAGGGCCTAAAAACAGTTTATTCAAAGATTCAGGTGGCTTTCAAACTGGGCACGTTTGCTGCGGTCCGAGCACGATTGTTCTCCGTGCTTACTGTTGCCTTGGACTCGTTTCACACTCAACTTGAATCTATCGAACCCTGGTGCAATTGCGTTCATCTTACGCCATATCACAGACGTGCACGCCGCAAGAGAGAAAACAGAACGTGGCTAATATATTGTGTTTTTTTATTAATTTGATGCTATTATGCACAGCAGAGTAAACGACACTTGGGTTTACTGTATGTGTGTCGCATGAAAGCGGGATTCTGCTGCTTTTAAACAGAATATTTAGCGGAGACAGCAGATTGACATTAATTTGCCGCCCTGATTGCACTTGCTGAGCAATTACACTGCAGGTAAACGCCTATTACCATATTTCAATTTCAGCTCCAGAGGCTTTCTCAGCACTTGATAGACAGTGATAAGAACAGTAACGATGAGGTCGGTTTTTATTTATCAATTCCAGCATGAATCCTCATCCCATCGAATCGCATGCAAAGTCTCAACACGTTGACAACATGAACCAAACAAATGCAAATTTGTTTCAGTCTCAGCTACAATTACAGTGTATGAGTGCAGGTCAAAGTAGACGTTCACAGGTAGCCAATGGTAATCACAAGCACAATAGAAATTAGTTACGTTGTTACATAGCCAGTAAAACTGGAATTGTTGACGACTGGTTTCGGCAGGTGAGAATCAATTCTTTCTTTTAGGATACAATTCAATTTATTGTGCACTTTGATCTTTGAAACTTTGCAGACCTTTTACATTCAAAAACAGCTATACTACACACTATATGAAAGGTAATATTTGAAAAAAACACTTTAAAATACACACCTCTCGATTACATAAAAGTTATCCCCATCATCTCCCTGATCAATGACGTGATCTTGTGGCTGCACAAGAACCTCAAACATGGCGTCCAGCACCTCTGAAAACTGCTCCTGTACCAGAGAGAGACAAAGTGTCTGATGAAGGAAATGTGCTCTGAATAATATTGTACAGATTTATGCAAAACTACATATTTAATACAAAATGTATATTGGCAAGTTTCTTATAGTTCACACAACATCTAGACAGAGTGCAACAGAATGGAACAAAGTGTGAGGGTCCAGACATGTTTCTATTTTTTATCTCGACATGCCATCTTAAAACCTCAACACTCATGGTGCACGATGCTGAATGAGGAAGGGGGCGACAAAAGAGTGATATGCAGTTCTATGCCAAAAGATACCCACATGCAACTAGTGAACTACCGTTTAAGTGCAAAATGAATGCAAGAATGAAAAAATAATTTGACAGACATTCAACTTATTTCATATAAATTGTAATTTTCTTGAAATTTAGGGTTGAAGATTCAAGACAACTTTTCATTACAAAAGTTTTTAAGAGGTGAATTTAAAGACGTAACTTTTTTTTACCATATTGACTCTCTGCTAAGTTGCGTTTTTTAATTTACTGCAGTGAAACTACCACAGTTAAAAAATATTTTATTTATATAAAATTAAAACAATCAACATCGCATGTTTATGTGTGCACCAAACAGGGAAAAACTGTGTTTGGTTATATGACATAAGCAGAAAATTAAGAGTGCTTATCAGTTCAAGTAACAGTGTGTTCAATAATTTCCTCCAACAATGAACCAACAGTGACTGATTAAGTAAGGCACGTGTGATCAGTTGCACATGCAAACCAAACCAGACTGACTGGCCTGCACACACAACCTGGATGACATCTGTATACAGTTTAATAGCCCTCATATCTGTGTGTGTTTGTGTGTGTACCTGATCTAGAGCCTTGAACAGCAGAATGTCCTTGCAGGCCTCCTGTAATCTACAACGCTGCTCGTCTGTTTTTGGATGAACAACTCTCGGCTCAGAGTCTTCCTCATCATCATCAGGGTTAAATGCCTCCGCACACACTATGAAAACAAATTACTATTTAATTACTTAGAAGTCTTCACCAAAGCCACATGCATGTGAATCAAAAAAATTCAAAAAGGGTTATTCGAAAGACCCAAAATGTATCCAATTATACTATTCAAGAAAAAACATGTTATAATAAAAACAGCTTGATATATCCAATTTTAAGTATATGGCTATTCACACAAAAAAAAAGCTTAAAAGAAAACTATGGCAAAAATACTGCACAGCACTACAGTTAAAATGTTTTTTTTTTTTTCAAAAGAGAGTAGGATTTATTGTAAAGAAATTAATAACTTTATTGAGTAAGACAGTAAAGATATAATATTACAAAATATTTATATTTTAAAGAAAATGCTGTTTTATAAACATTGTATTAAATATGTTTAAAAGAACCCTACAGTTTATCAGTTTATAAAAAAAAATATTAAGCAGCACAACCATTTTCAACATTAATATAAAAAATATATATATTTTAGAATTAGAATAATTTCTGAAGGATCAGGTGACACTGAAGACTGAAAAAAATCAGCTTTGACATCACAGTCAAGTCATCCTCATTTATATAGCACTTTTAACAATGTCAGAGATAAACTTGGTTTGGTTTTATAGCGGTTCTTCAATAATTTTATTTTCCTGCTAAAGTTAGTTTTGATTGATTCACTTCTGGTGAAATGATGATTTCTTATTAAAATTAGGGGCCTCTAAGACGACATCTTTTTTTTAAAAAAAGGCTTTAGACGCGAAGCTGTGATAAACGCCGCTTCGCATTGGTGTATTGTGCCATTCAAATGCGCATTAAGCGAAATAGTTAATATTAAAATGTTAATAGAAAGTTATTTTAAGCTATATTTAAAGTAATTTTGAATTGTAATAATAATTGATAATATAACTATTTTTACTGTATTTATCATCAAATAAATGCAGCCTTGGCGAACAATGTCTTTCAAAAACAATTAAAAATCTTACTGACCCCAAACTTTTGAACAGTAAATATACCAAAGAAACAATTTTTTACAAACAAACAGATAAACAAACTACATATTTAATTCTCTTAACTATTGAGAAGATGTTTATTTTGTATGGCAAACATTTTGTAAAACATTTTATTTTCTCTCAAATTTTCCACAGGCCACATAGAACCCTTTTTTGGGCTCTCCGGAGGTCCAGTTTAAAACCTCTGCTCTAGAAGCATTTAATTTAATTACAGAGATGACTGAATGGACAATGCTTAACTTCACACTTATGAAAAAAAAAAAAGAAAGAAAAGTATTCTTCTCCATGCATTAAATATGTCTTTAAAGTAGCATATCTAGATTCCTTCATATGATAATGTGCAAGAGGGGACTTTTTTTACTGGAACACAATTGAAAGGGGCAGAATGAGTGGGCATACTGGTCACATACAGTAATTACAATAAAACAAACACTAGGGGAAATGACGGAAAGGCAGAACACTTATCTGACACTCACACACACACTTTAAACCACATGATTAGTGCAATGACGTCAAACAGAACTCACCCGACACTCTCCGGTTAAATCTGCTGGGGGGAGGAGCTGTGGAGAGAAAGACAGAGAGAGTTAATGACTGTTCAAATTCCCCTATGCTCGCTGAGAACTGCAGACTCTCAGACAATGTTAACGATCAAATTTAGTCTCTAAATTTCACATGTGCCCTTCAGTAACTGTGTGGGCGTGTATTCAGTAAGGTCAGTAAAAGGCCTGTCCTACAGGCTGTACCAGTTTCAGGAGATTGCAATTATGTGTGTACGATCACAACTGAGTGCACTAGCACGACTCTCAGGAGCCCTGCAGGTCCGCGCACCCCCTCCTCCTTTCCCATGGCACTGTTACAATCCATCACTCCATTAACTCTTTGGTGTAAAATTAGCAATGAGCTAGTTTAAAATGAGCTAGTTCTGCTCATAACCTATAGCTAGCTCTATAAGAAACACAGATTTTCACAAACCTAAATGTATGATCATATTTAAACGCATTCTTACAGCAATAAACTCAATACATGCTCACGTTAAATGCCACAGAATTATGTGCATTCACACTAAAGCAAGCATTCAGATTTACACCTCTTTGCAAATTACTTAACACTGTGTGTGAGCAATACCCAGATAAGGCGGCTTAATACACAGACTTGTTGTGAGAGCACTCAAAGAAATGAGTGTGTGCATGAGCGCGTGAAGTGTAGTGAGATGGGGTGCTTCAAACTCACGTGTAGGGGATTTCAAGTGGACAAAGTTGCCATGACAACAAAATACAAGGAAGACTATAACAAATATCCCCCCCAAATACACACCCACTCACTCTCTCTTGACAACCAGAGAGAGAGAGAGAAGAAAAGGGAAAGAATATGGGTGAGGGCAATAATATACAAAGTCGGTCCATTTTGAATCTTTAATGGATAATTTACTTTGAAATGAAAGTTGACATTTACTCACCCTCATGTCAGTAGAATTAGTTTGATTTCTCTCTCACACACACACACACACACAATAACTATTTAAAGCTACACTGTGTAACTCTTTTAGTTTATTCTTAGCTAAAAACACTTAGTTATTTCAAAAATATGTGTGCTCATTAATGTATCTTTACTTCGTTCAAGTAATAAAGTATTCTCGTGAGTGTATAATATGCCCTTGAAAATACATACGGGTAAGGGGTTCTAATGTCGGTCGCCATTTTGACGCTCCATCTTGAAAGTGCATTAGCCAAAGAGGGACATACCCGTTAATTCAAGCTTCGCCTTTCGCGTTTACGTTTGAGTTAACATTCATGGACGAGGTCGAACTGGAAGCCATGTTAATCTTGGACTACATTGGCCACCGTAGGAGTTAAAACGAAATCGGAATTGAGAGGAACAGAAACTAATATTCACTGGATGGTCATATATCTTTACACCGCTAGATGGGGGTAAAAATCACACAGTGTAGCTTTAAAATAATTTCCCATAATTGATTAACCTCTTAAAAATTACAAAATCCTTAACAACCAAACAGTCCTGAAATATATAACGTTATTTACTGAAAATCTTTCCCACCAGCATTGTTCTCACATTTCATTTGCAGTTGCATTTTTGCAGTATGGCTTCAGAGGAGATATAGCAGCACACAAATATAGAAGCACACAAGATACACTACAGAGTCTAATATAGCAAGATACACTGAAGTCTAATATAGCATGAGCATCGTATAGTGATGCACCGATGTGAAAATTGTGGCCGACACCGATAATAACCAATATTATTATTGCTACCTTAAATTCATTATTTTATTCAGCAAGGATGCATTAAATAGATCAAAATTGATAGCAAAGACAATTGAAGAGTTCAGATGCAAAAGCCTCTAAATGCCATTTGAAATTTTCTTCTTTAATGATGATTTTTTTATCAAACTTGTATATTTAAGTTCAGTAATTTCACTTAAATAACAATTAATAGGTAATTATCATTGCCATTTAAGTGAAATTACTGAACTTAAATATACAAGTTTGATAAAAAATCATCATTAAAGAAGAAAATTTCAAATGGCATTTAGAGGCTTTTGCATCTGAACTCTTCAATTGTAAATGATTTTTTTAAATGCTGTTCTTTCTATTCATCAAAGAATCTGAAAAATGTATCACAATTTCCACAAAAATATTAAGGAGCTGAATGTTTAAGATAATAAGAATAATAAGATAATAAGAATAATAAGAAATGTTTCTTAAGCAGCAAATCAGAATATTAGATTATGATTTCTGAAGGATCATGTGACACTGGACAAAATACAGCTTTCCATCACAGGAATAAATTTTAAATATTTAAATTTATTTTGAAATATAATATAAAATAATAATGTTATTAAATTGTAATATTTCACAATATTGCACTTGTTGAACTGTATTTTTGATCAAATAAATGCTGCCTTGGTGAGCTTTCAAAAACATTTAAAAAAATCTTTAGTCTACATATAGTCTACAAAAACAGTAGTCTACATATTCTACATGATTGGAAAAAATTATAATCCATGTGAAAACTTCTACTATAGGACTTTTTCATCCATTTTCAATATGACTGCTTTAAAAAAAAGTCAGCAAGTCATATGATTTGAGGTATTACATAATTATAGGGATGCGCGATATATCGGCCAGCATATCGGTATCGGCCGATATATGTTCGTTTTTAATGTTAACGTTATCGGCCTGGTAAGAAAATGTGGCCGATATATTAAAGCCGATAAATAATGTATTATTCCCTTCAGCTGAGACACTTGTTGAGCACTGTTTATGTTTTTGAATTTCTTGAAACATGATTGAAATCTCTTCAAAAAATGAAAATACAGTTCGGTACAACATATGCACCACAAATCTGTCATATCGGCAGATTAATTGTGAGACTTTTGTTTCTGTAATGAAGCTCTCAAAATTAGATAAAAATTTGGATTTAAGTTTATCGGCAGATATATCGGTTATCGATATCGGCCAAAATTTTCATATCGGTGCATCCCTACATAATTATGTATAAACCTGCCCGTTTTTAATATTGTAGGATTAGAAGTTTGTTTAAATCTGTAAGTTTAAGTATAAGCAATAGTAACTACAAGCAACAGAAACCCGAAATGTGTCCTTTCTTCTTATCTCCCTCCATGTCATTCTAGATATCCACATGCACACACAGTCTTATCACTCTCTCATTGCTGGTAAATATTAGCAAGAGAGAGAGCGAGAAAGAGAGAGAGACTAGTAATTTTAAAAGTAAACAGAATGTGTGACATCTCTGTGACGGTACAGCAAACATCACTTGTCATGTGAGAGTCAGCAACTAAACTACAAACAGTTCATGCTTTCTCTCTCACTCAACATGCATAAACAACTATTCCAAACTATGATAAAACAAATCAATTTATTTGCCATTTATTTGTGGGATGGAAAAGCTGATTTTTCAGCATCAACACTCCAGTCTTTAGTCACTTTCTGATATGCTGATTAAGTGCTCGAGAAACATGTCTTATAATAATATTATAATATATATATAATAGTTAAAAAAAATTATAATCTAACTCACCCCAAACATTTGAATGGTAGTATATGATATTATTAACATTTATATTATTTGATAAAAATAAAAATAAATAAAAAATCAAACTTTTTAAAAGAAATAAACCCTTTAAATTTGCCTTCAGTGTGTTGTGTAGACATCCGTTTTCTCCAATTTAGGATTTTTCTTGCCTAGCGAGCACTGTGATTGGTGGTCCAGCAGTGAAATTACAGAGAGCTAAACCATAGAAAATCAATGAGAGATGAATTTCAAAATGGCAAGAAAATTGACCAATCATATCGTCCCTTTAAATGGGTGGGGCTTGTTATCACAAGTTTATGAAGCGTTCTGTTCACTTTGAGGAACACAATCAGGGGAAAAAGCTGATCAAATCAGATAAAAAGCTAGCACTTTTCACTATGGAAACCACAAATTTTGTTAATTTAGCATTGCCAATTTATTATCCATGCTGTTTTCAAGTTCAACTTTTAAGGAAAGCTAATCGGCAAAGGAAGACTTATACCAGAGCTTAATTTTGTGCAGAAAGCTTGAGTTTTTTTAAGCATTTCAACCATAGCAATTATAAGCGATACCCCTGGATGACAGCATCAATCAAGATGCTAAAGCTAAAGCTGCGTTAACACTACAAGGCGTGAACTACACGACATGCAAATTCTGTACATTTTGGGCACTTTTTTTTTTATCAAAAGTGTGCCTTCACTTTAAGAAAAAACGCTCCTGCTCGACGCTCACGCGCTGCTCCCAGTGTGAATGCACTCATTTCTTAACATGCAAGCTGAAAAAAATATGCACCGCTCATGCTTGCGGTGTAATTTAAGGGGTGACACGGCCGTAATTCACTAAGTTTCCTACATGTGCACGTGTGATACTGATGTTCTGCGACGTTAACCATGCAGCGCCTGAGTGGATTTGACCGGCATAAAAACGGCATATGTCAGACTGACCGGCCGATCATGGCTGATCACGTGAAAAACGTCCGGTTCCGGTCACGCGCCGGTGAATCGGGTCATCTCTAATCATCAGCTAATTTCAAGATCAAAGACCGCAATAGGAGAGAAAGCGGCATGAGCACTGGTAAAATCATTTAGTCTCTATTTTGAATGAGCTTCAGGATGCAAACTTTGTTTCATTTGTGGCAGTTTGTGCGTTGGCTTGCTGAAAAGATATTTGCTCAGCTACTCATTTGCCACAGGTCATATCTGTGGCGACAGAGGTAGAGCTGTCATATCTAGCTACCGTGAGAATTTACATATGTGGCCTCAACAACCAGATGCATTTTTACTTTTTACGTATCTTATGAAATGAGTTTCAAACCACCTCCTGAAGTGGTTTGAGAGGTTGGATTTAAATCCATCTCGAATAGCTGTCCGATCAGAGGAAACGCATAAAGTGACCAGGTGTAAACAGGCCCTACACACACATTCACAAAAGCACAAGGGAGTAGTAAGCTGCTCGACTAACTAATAAAATCCCAAACAGCTGTACAACTTGTAAACAAGAGGAAAACACTCTCTTCCCTTCCTGCTGTAAGCAATCAATCTTGATGTCTGAATCCCCCCCTTCCCTTACTCTCTAAAAACTTTGTCTATCTTTCTCAGTGATCCATTTCTCCCTTTCTCTCTCTTTAGCCCTTATAAGGTAGTGTGGATCTGTCTAACACTGTGCCTGTGGCTTTAACCTCTTACTAACATCCAGAAGATTACTTGCAGTGAGAGAGCATGCATGACATGATCAACAGAAGCAGACACACTAAAAACACACTATAAACTTCACAAAAGCATATGCAAGGATTCAGTGGGGCTAAAATATCTGCAAATGTGTGTTTGTGTGCATAATATGAACATTAAAGGCGAGGTCAGCTCTCCCTCTGATTAGACAAGGCCATCAGTCTGCTTAATCTGCACCCTGACTGGACAAGGTCCCTGTCTGTTTTTTTTAACCCGTCTCTGATTGGCTGATATGGTATTATGTGGTGCTAGTTGAAGGTCAAGGCATATCCAATCAAAACATACACCTCGCAATCGGAGTCCTCCCATTGGATGCACTCCTCCTGTCCCAATGACCTCCTCTCCTTGAGCCACCACCACTAATCAGACTGACCTGGAAACATCTTACAAAGGCTGAGGAGTAATCTTGTGTGTTTGTGTGTGTTGTCATTAGCAAACATGCAAAGCAAGGGATCAGAACAATGTTTCCCACTCTGTTGAGTGGTTAGGAGAGAGGAAATTAACAATTAGATTTAATTGGAGACAAAAATAGTGTAGGTAACAATGTAGATCATGTGCAGGGCTTCCACATCCTGTCTAACCTTTGGCCTTACCCATGATGTCTTGAGAGGGAACAGCCCTGTTGCACTTTTGGACAGATGGTTTATGCAATAAGTGTATAGCAATATGAACTCTTAAACCTAATTAACTTAACTTATTTTCTGTGAGTGCAGGACTTAAAAATGCATAAATGATTACCTGAAGTCTATGACCAACTGCTGAGATAACACTTCATAAGCTCTTATGACCACACTATAATGCAGCTTCTGCAATCAATGACCAGGGTGGGAAGAACAAACAGGGTCAGGGTAGTTAGTCATGCTGATAGATAGATAGGAGGAAGTACTAAAGTCCAGATTGTTATCGGAAACCTCAAACATGAAGAATAAAAGATAGACACACCCAGGCATACAAAACACACAAACAATACACACATAGACAGGAAAACAATACCAAAGCATTTTCTCTGATTGCCAGTAGCTGGTGCGTATTCTTAATATGTGACTGGACCTGTAGTAAAGCCAAAAATATGTAACGTTTACTTTCTTCTTTCTGAACTTTAAATAAAGAAAATGGATTAAAACTCAAAAAAGGTCAAGTAGAAAAGCATTTACTACTGCAGTGAATTATTTTTTTTCTGCACCTTAAGAAATATATAGTGCAATCTTTTTCTTAGTGTAAAGGAAAAGAAAATTATTCATGTTACTTTTATGGTGGCCATTATTTTAACTAGTGCTGCCACTAACAACAAATTTTCTAACGACTAAGGGCCAAATGTCACCTGCTGAAAAACATTAATAATCTTTCAAATCACATTCTAAACATTTTTGTATTCATTACTTCAATTAGCTTCTGCCTTAAATTAATACATAAGTACACATTTTTAATATGTAGCCTACGTTTCAAAAATGCATAACTGATCAGGGTGTCACGATTTCGATTTTCGAAATTAATTCACAATCTCGAACTTCGAATAAAAAAATGGAATCGCCGATGCCCCATGTCACGTCCCTTCGGCTTGCCATGCGGAAAAAAAACAGCATATTGAAGTGCTGCGAGTCCATGGTCAATCTCTTCTAACTTAGTTACAGCCATTCAAAAGATAGCCTGGCAACTGCAGATGCAGAAAACCCATCGACAGAACTTGAACCCCTACCTCTTTCATTGAAGTCACAGGTGTGGAAGTTTTTTGGATATCCAGCGAGTTAGGTTGACAACGTTAGCGCTTCAAAAAAGCCAGTTTGCCGACATCCTAAGTCTCGCGGAAGTTCCGGGAGTCTCCCGCATATTGATAGCGGCTCCCTGGTGCACGCAAATTGGTTCTCAAAGCAAAATCTCCCGGAATCTAGAGTGAGCGAGCAAGAGCGAGCGTGCATGCCGAGAAATTATCGCTGGCGATATGTCCGCGATAATTTATGCGGTATGGCTCAGCTTGTCAGTGAACTACGGCTCTTTGTAGTAAATGCTGCTCCATCTGAAAGCAGGTGAAGGTGATTTACTACTAATCAAGGAACCGGCTTTACTGACGAGAAGCGCATAACAATGTGATGCGATATATCGCCTAGCCCTAAAACAAATCCACGCAAATTTTAGAACAAAGTCCTGCACTTAACACAAATTGAAACTCATAGGCCTAGTTGGATGGGGGTTCGAAAATTCAATACCTTGTCAGATGACGTTTATTACTTTTTAATGCCCTTAATTTTGGCTAATTTCATTTCCTACCTTTTAATACTTTTTACAACACCGCAGACACCCTGCCAGGGTTCGGGAGTGCCGGGAACAATCGCGCTCGAACCGCAGCAAACGAGCCCAGTGTGAAAGAACCGTCGCCTGTCTCCGCAATTTTTCATATCAAAGCAGTGAAGGTGGGGGAGGGGGAAGGAAGAGGATAGCATATTAACCATCAGGTGTTAATTACAGTGAGCCGTTAGAGACATGAGACCAAAAATAGATAAGCGGTCAATTTTAAAATGCGACACGTCGACTAAAAAAATTGCCACTGACTAATTTGCGTGGTCGATCACGTGGAGTAAGTCGACTAATCGTTGCAGAACTTTTTGTAATACTAATTATTCAGGCCCTTTATTAATATTTATTTCTCCACAAATTGCAAAAACATGATTTTGGCTTTAGGTGCATCACAGTAAAGGACATGAAGACCTTCTCAGACACAGCACATCATGGTTGAGACAATGCTAACTGCCTGAAAAAAAAAAAGTACAGTTCTCTTTCAAGGTTTAGTTTCGTATGTCTGCAATGTGAAAAAGGTTCACACTCAATACTGAGTTCGAGATGACGCAAAAACATTATTGCATGGTATGTCCTACGCTGACAACAGGCAACTTGACTGGTAGGAGCAGCACAAACAGGTTCTTTGACACCCTGTTAGGGTATTTGCAGGTTGTATCTGACAAGGACTCTGAGTCCTTAAAACAGCTGACTGATTATCCTGCTTACAACAAAGAGTACACTATCCTCCAGACAGACAATTCTTTTATAAATGTGTGATATATATTGAATTGTATTATATTATTGATGTAGACAACGTAAGGACTGATGGAATATACTTACAGTTTTTCATTTAACAGTTCGTCTTTTAAAATGAATGCGCTGTCGATTTCTTTTACAACAGACGTGATAGCGGAATCTATACATCTCAATTCTCCAGATGCAGTCATCTTTGAGAAAAAACAGTTCAACACAAGTGCTCTATTACCCATTTTCCATCAAAAAAGAACTGGTGCTGGTTCAAAGTTGGTTCGGAGTTGGTTCAACTTGCAAACCTTTTCAGAACCTGTTTGTTTTTCCACTGACTAGAGCGCCCAGGGAACAATGTCGTTACATCACTGTGTACGTCGCCATACGTCTTAGCTAGAAACGCTTGCAAGTACAACATTACTTTGGGATTATCTCTAACTTGTGTACCAAGAAGGCTTTAAAAACAATTGAAATATGTAAGTCTTTTAATCTTTTCATTTGATATGTAATCTTTTCTGATTAGTTATGTATCCCTTTCTTGTGTCTTTTTTTTCTTTCCATTTATTTGTTCTATATTGTGACTGTTTTCATCTTATGTTTTCAATAATTTTTTTTCAAATAGAAGCACTTGCACCAACTTCAAGCATAACAATTAGAAAGGCGGACTACATCGTGTTTCTGCAAATGTTTCTCCTGGCTTTGCGATCCAATTTTATGGTCAGAAAAGATGTTTAGAACGCATCTAAAGCCGCCCCCAGCCCCCGACGTAAGCATGACGTGGTAAAAGAACGGTTCTAGTCCAGGAAAGAGTTGGTGCCCTTTGGAACCAGTTTTCCTGGCCGAGAACCGGTTCTTTGGCTGTCGAAACACAAAGAACTGGTTCGCGCACAGGCACCGGCTCTGAACCGGCTCTCAAAATGCTTTGGTGGAAAAGGGGTATTTGAGAAAGTGATGATAACATAACTGCAGATCATCTGTCCATCATAGTATAAAACCCACCCTGACAATTTGATTGGCCCGACGATTTCTGAACCGATCATAATTACTCCTCAATGAATCGAGTCCTGATCGAACTTCCTGACCAAAAAATGTTGTGCGCGGGTTTCAGGCTGGCATCCAGGCTAGTGGAAATGAACAAAACAGCTGAAACTGCTAACAAAATTTTTAAATACTCTTTACTCAAAACCAATTGTGAGCATATATTTACATTCTCACAGAAACCAACAATATATGATAAAGCACTGCACATGATAAAGTATTCAAGTCTTCAATCAGAGCAAATATGCACCATATGCAAGCCATCAAATCCATCCAAACTTCTGCATGATACATTACCAGTTTTTAGGGATGTGTAGATGTTTTCTCGACAGCATGACGCAAAGTAAGAAAGATCAAGGTGGGATGGTCTTACCTATGCATTAACTCTTCAAACATGCCCAAGCATGCTCTGCATTCCTCAGCTCACAGAAGGTCTGCTATGGAACAACACGTGTCTAATGCAGAACCCATCTCACGATCATGATTGGATGTGTGGACGACTATCTTAGCAAATTAACTGATCTACCTGAACTGGATCAATACAAACTCGTACTTTGTCTGAAAATGCATTCATATTTAATCTGCCATCTTGGCAGTTGGCACTGTCCATTTTCTCAGAAGTTTTTGGTCTCTGACATCCTAACAATATCTGTGAAAGTAATCCACTGTCAAATAATAATAACTAGTGACTGGTGTCAAAAATATTGATATTTCGATATGTGTCAATATCTGAAACGATTCCAATACTATTTTTCTGCAGTATCGACACACCTATTTCAGCAGCACTTTCTCAATCTCATTTCTCTCCAAAGGCGAATTTAAAGTTTGACACACACCTGCTTACTCTTATAAACCCGTTTCATGCGTTCTGGTTGAGTAGTGTTGGTGTTACAGGGCCTGAATGTGGGTATTGTATTTTCACATAATTTTACTCATACCATCCTGCAGTTTTGTGATCACAATAAAAGAGCACACACCACTGATGATATAAGAGGTGCATACATAGAGCCGCCTCTTAAACCACTCAAGTACCAAATTGACTTCTTTCTCTTAGCTAATTGCCCTAACCCATAAGACATTTGTTTATCTTCAGATGACAAAAAAAAATATTTTTAATTCAATCTGAGAGCTTTCTGACGCTCCATTAACAGCCTACGAGAATATCACTTTCAAGCCGCAGAAAGGTAGTAAAGACATCATTAAGGTAAATCCATGTGACTTGAGTGGTTTAACCTCAAATTTATGAACCAAAGCGAGTGCTTTGTTTGTGCAAAAAACAAAATGTACCACTTTATTTACAAAATATTAATCTCTGTTCAACTCAACAACATCTGCTCTCATGTCAAGAACACGCATCCTTGACTCGTGGTGGTCTAGTGAATATCTATCATAACGAAATTAGAAATTCCATAATTGTGACAACAATAAGAACAATAACAACAAATGTCTTGGTAACTACAACTCTTGCACTAGAAAAGCCACTCAACTTTTTCTTAATTTACCAACCTTTCAAATCTGAAAGCTCGTTAGCTTCCCACAGGATTGTGGGATATGAAACTGGCTGCACACTTCAGAATCTTGTTGGACACAGTGCATATTAAAAGTGGCCTATAAAATGGTCCAACCAAATATGGTAAATATTCTGTCAGACTATAATTTTTCATAGTGATTTTTGCATTCAATATAGCAGTGAAGTATGAATATTAGGATGTGGAAAGAGAATGATGTACCTGCACAAATTCAAACCACTGAAAGAGCACATAAACCTTCACACTCACTGATCTGAGATCAGATTTAACACACAGTTGGCATTGATTTCCCCAATCCGTTTTGTAAGAGGATGTGAAAACAATTACATAATTAAATATTAAACAATCAGCCTAAGACAATCCACACAGACTGTATATCATGCGGTTTGATGAAATATGATCATAGCCTAATGGGCCTAAGCGATTTAGGAACGTGTAACAATCCCTGTATCCATTTTCTCACTGTTCTCACAGATTTCACTCAATGACTTCTTTAAAAGAATGTTTTAATTCACAAATGATGACTTACATGTCTGCCAGTGAAATCTGCCTGCTATTGCAGCTGCTCGCTCTGCACTGCACTGCATGAAAGGAAAGAGGAGCTGCTTTGATGTGCGCGAGCGCACCTCTCTCCATTATGAAAAATCTCTGTTAGCATTCTCAATGGCCATCCAGCATCCATTCATTCATGCAATTCATACAGCACGAATGGGCTAACAACGCTAGACCGATCACACACACCACAGCCGTCTCTATTCAAGAACAGATATGCATAAATATTAATGCAAATCTATTAAACGTGCATACTGTCCCATTTTAATTTTGCATGCATTCTGGGGATACCTTGTGCGGGCGCCACTTGTCACTCTGTCAATCAAGCGCTTGGATGGGAGCTCGAGCGAGTGCCATGGAAACAGCCTAGATAAGGCTTTTTTTCCTCACGTTACCCATCTCAAGGGAGATCTGACACCCTTGTTAGCCGTGCAAACACGGTATACACTAAACCATACTCAAGCAGCAATATCTTCCTCTTTTACAGGTAGCGTAAGCTGATTCAATAAAGAAGGCACTCACGCTCAAAGTCTGAGTCATCGTCCTCGTCCTCGTCATCGCCGTTCGACTCAGTCTGCATCGGTTCGCCATCAAACATCACTCCCTTCCCCCCGGTTTTGGCGGTGGCGACCCCGGACCCGTCCTGGTTCCTGGTGTCCCGCAGACGGGTGAAATACTGCACGGCAAACTCCACCAGGTCCGGCGGCCTCTGGCGCAGCACCTCCACGGTGTAGCCTTGAAGCAGCTCCGTCAGACCGACTGGAATCTCAATACTCATGGCTAAACAGTAGTAGGTTTGTGCAGATATTTGACTAGATAACTAAATGGCTCCTGAACTATGGTACAAAAATATAAATCAAGTCTTCCCCGTATCAGTGCATGCAGCGGGATGCTGCGCAAGAAGCTCGCGAGGGACTTAGTTAATTTTGGTAGCAAAGGTCAGCTGAAACAAGCACAACACATAAGATTCTTCACCGGGGGGGTTTGTTTCCCAAGGTTGGAGTTAATCAGGCCGAGTAGTAGAAAATAAAGGCTGACAGCTCTGTTTCCTCCTGCTTTAGCTCAATAGATCTCTTGGCTAGGAATGCCGTCCTGTGCGTTGGACGTTAACAATAAATTAAAATAGCTTCGCTATTGTGTTGTATGGAACAAAATAAGCGATGAATAAGAGTCAAAAGAGCGGTTGATAAGATTAGAAGCTGATTAAACCCAGCCTGGGAGTTAGCGATGTAACGTTAGCTATCGGAGTTAGCAGACGAGGCCTTGCCTTTGCACAATGCGTGATTAGTTTGTATAATTGACTTTTTGTCGTCTATTACCTTTATAACGGATATGCTCGAGAGAAGAAGCCAAAAAAACTCAATATGTAAATTCAGAGATCTGTTGAAATGTTGTATGACAGCTTTGTCTGTCTAAGTTATATCACCCGTGCACAGATCCGCGTCTCTCTTGTCCGTTATTTCTCCTAGGATCCACTGGTTTTGGTAGTTCTAAACACGGCAGGTGTTTTAGAGGAGTGTGGGTAACTGGCTCTACCGGGGAGGTAGCTGTGTAGTCGCCGGGAACTCGGTAAGGAGCGAGGCCGCGCCGGGGTGAGTGTGCAGGCTGCCCGGCACTGACAGGGACACCCGGTGAACCAGAAAGGGGGAGACAGATCAGGCGTTCTAGTCTTCGGAAATCGAACAAGTGTCAGCTGTCACCAGAAAGCACGAAAAGGCGCCCACGGAGACGACGACACCGGCACTCGCGCGCCTCCAAGCTCGAAACTGCTGTGAAAATCCTCGGTAAACTCCAACTGCTGAGAGCTGCGGATATTCTCGTCGCCTGTCGCTGTCAGAGCCGCGGTCCGGAATGAATATGTTTCTGAACGTCGAATAAAACTAATTTCGCCATGAATGAGCTGAAATATTCTTGTTTTTTTCCGATAAGAACAGACCGTTGGTGCCTCCTGAGAAGGCGCGGACACTCTCTCCTGTTCCACCGCGAGCCGCTGAGCCTCGGGGGCGCGGTCAGAGTTCGAGAGCGAGCGTCAAGCCCTGATGGACTTCGAAAATGACCAATCGTAGAGAAGCATGAGACTGAAGCTCCACCCCTTTTGAAGCGTGTTCGCGAGATTTAGGAAGTGGGTGAAGAGGCTTCTGGGGTGGTTTCAGGGCTAAATTCTGAACTCAAGCAAAGCTGAGCGTAGAGAAATATACGGAAGCACTCTCTGTAACATAAGTGAATAAAAAAGAACACAAGTATCGATAAAGTCCTCTCAGTGGAGCAGTTTATTTTACACGAATCTTCGGTCTTGAGTCGTGAATTCTATAAGTGCGTTGTATATGCAAGCAACTATTATCGAAAGTAAAAGCTTATCTTTTGATTTAGGCTACTTTGAAAACACAAAGCAAAGCTACAATCTGTGTCGATTCCTAGAAGTGCTCCATGGCAAAACATTTTTTTTTTTTTCAGATTAAAAATTCATGAAAATTTCAAACGCCAGGAGAGGAGTTCCCTGTCAGTAAATATAGAGCAGTTGATCTATTCCTATTCTCGGGTCTCCTCCATTCAGGTCGCAGGTAAAGCCGTTACCATGGCCACACATAACCTACCTTTAAATCCTCCAGTTATTTTCCTCGAGGAACCCATGCGCCCCCTGCGGGGCAAAAAGTAACTCATAGTAATAATACCTCAATAGTTCTTAAAGGAGTAGTTCACTTTTTAAAAAAAAAACTTTTGCTGATAATTTACTCGCCCCCATGTCATCCAAGATAACCATGTAATTCTTTCTTCAGAAGAAAAGAAATTAAGGTTTTTGATGAAAACATTCCAGGATTTTTCTCCATATAATGGACTTCAATGGGAACCAAACGGTTCAAGGTCCAAAAGACAGTTTCATTGCAAACTGCAAACTGTTCAAAGGGCTTTAAACGAGTTCAGATGATGAATAAGGGTCTTATCAAGCTAAATGATCTCTCATTTAATAAAAAAATTACAAAGTTTAAGTTTTAGTTCATTCAACGAACAAAATGAACAAGTTAACTCTGGAAAAGATTCGTTCATTTTGATGAACGGGTTCGAATAGGAGAGTCACGAACGCACATCACAGAACAGAGGAAGGCTTTTCAGAAACTTTTCAGCTGTGTTTAACACATTTGGCCATGTTTAAATTAATAAAATAAATATAAAACACAGGGAAAAGGCAGCAAATTCCACATGGCAGTCTAAAGACTGACAGTAAATCACACGCCTGTTGCCTAGTTAGAGAAACTAGGACAGATGTGCACCAAGGGGAACATGGAGTAGATTCATGAATTCAAATGACAGTTTTCTAGAACAAATCGGGGTTACTAAAAAAGATCTTTATAGCGAATTTTCACGGGACACTACAAACTATTTTTTTTTCCAGGCATAATTAGTTCTGGCTCTAAAATCTGAAAGATGCTGCCACAAATCTCTGTTGTATTATATAAAAGGGGCTTTTAAGAAGCTTGGGGATTTTTGGTACCTTAGCCTCAGGGGCTTAACCATAACTCATATGACCCAAGTCATTGCACATCTTTGTAAATCTATGATAATTTAAACACACACATGCATGCAATCACTCCAATCAATCAGCCAATCAATAAATCGATTAATCAATCAATCAACAAACCAATAGAAAAAAATCTTTCACAGATAATTGAACAAAGTAGAGTCCACAGTGCTGGGATCATTTTGAAAAATAATAAATACACATAAGCCATATATCATTTAGCATTTCTAATTTATTATTTTATAGAATTTACAATTCAGAGACCATATTCATTACTATTTAAATCACATTATATATTTGATTTCAGTTTTTAATATATTACAGCATTTATGCAAGCATTCAGAAAAAAAATCTATATTAAATGTGCCATTTACTAGGACAGTGCAAATGTAGGAGAGAATTTTAGATGTCATAGTAAAGGCAAGCGACTCAAATGGACAGTTCTTCAAATCCAAATGAATAATGTGTTATATTTATTGCCCAATGTAAAGATAATGTCCTTGAGAATATTAGCCGTGCTCCTAGCTCTTTCACCTTAGGAAACAGTCAAAGTCACAAAGGATTATCAGTGATAAAGATTTAGTTCTTCTACAAACTCTCATTAGATGTATTACATATCACGTACATGTGATGAGATCCATTTCAAATGATGGAGAGACAATATACTTTACGTGTGAAACAGACATCCATATAGCCTATCTCTACATAGTCTCCCTCCAAAACCCACACAAACATGCACACTATTTACAGTCTTGTGCTGGGCATTTCAGTTCTGTCCATGTCACGGATAGCGGTCATTTTCCTTCTGATCTTAGTCAGAGCGCTAAATGACAATATATAAAATTCAGCAAGAGAAAGTTTTTGCGTGTAGCTTCCATTAAAAATGTGCCACATTCAGTGATAAAAAAAACCTTCATTGATCCATATTCATTGATAAAATGCCTTAACAGGAAAGATAACAGGAAAATCTCTGTCACAAAACTCCCCTTTGTCAGAATCAAAACAGTCGTGTTAAACGTTAAGCTGGTGTGAACGACTGACCTTTTACAATTTCATGTTTAGAGCTACGAACCCCATGAGAACCCTGAGGCGTAAAATGAGGTCAAAAGCTATTGTGAACATACTATAATTATCAACGGTAACATATTAATTTAGTAACGTAACACTTTCATAATAAAAGGAATGAGATATTACAATTCCAGAGCCTACAAGGAAGAATCAGCTGCAAATAGGTTTCATGTTCAGTAAATACAGCTGCAGAACAGCCAGTTCTCCCTTTACTCAAAGGAATGGAACAGTCTGGGGTGTTTGAAACAGTCAAACGACCAAAAGTAACTCATAAAAGCCGAAAAACGTTTCTAATTCTCCTTATTGTGGCTATATATAGTGTACATGTGGGAATCTGTGATCTCCTGCATAGATGTGTCTGTTAGAGATTATCTAAAAATTGATCTCTTCGAGAGCAATTTTAAAATTGTCCAGCAGACATTTTGCTCTCTCAATGTCTCAAAGCATTACCATATTCTCATTCTGTAGGTTCAGTTTGTTTTTCTGCCAAGCCATAGGCAATGGTTGAGTTGCCTTGGTAACTGTGCTCAAAGCAGGATGCAGTACTGCTGTTGTCCAGCGGGGGCAGCACTGCACCTCTAATGAGCAGTGGACATCACAAAGAGCAAATTGTAGCTGTGTTCTATATTGCAGTGGCACCATGCCCTGTTGTGATACCTTTGAAGTTTGACGGAACATAAACTCCCGAAGAGCCCTTACTGGCCATACTAAAGCGTAATTGGAACTTAAGGTCAAAGGCCTCTTGCATCACCAAGGTAATTTTAATGAGGGTAGTTTAGTTGGCATGTAGTGCAATCAGACATCCCTTAGTCAGTAGAGATGAAAGATTTGATAGAGGGCGGGGCTTAGCCAAGTGTGCATGCGGTGACTGACAGCTAAGACCCATGGGGGGTGGGGAGTCTCTCCAGGATCCAGGTGCTCACCTCCTTTAAGACAGACTCAACTGTGTCGGGTAAGTCATGATGCAGGGCATGGTAGGCTTCTTCATATACCTGTTCATCATAGAAACACACACAGATTTTGTGAGTTCTTCAGAAGTTGTGAGGAATTTTGAAACATGGAGGGGGATTTATGTGGTTTTTATTTATGTGGAATACAGAATGTGCATCTGGATCAGGTTATTCTGTGATATCCGAAACTACTGCCACAACAACAGCTCAGACCGTTTTCACAAGTTCAAAGGGACCCCCATGTCATTCCAAACCTGTGTGACTTTCTTTCTAATGTGGAACACAAAGTAATATTTTGAAGGATGATATTTTCAAAAAGTCAGTGACAAAACACAGAGACATTATTTTTGTGGGTTTTCCACAGAAGAAAGAAAGTCATGGAGGTTTACATAGACATGAGGGTGAGTAAAATGATGACAGAATTTGGTCAATGTTTATGCACGTTTGATTCACCTTGAGTTTTTTATCAGTGCTCTTGACCTCGTTATACATCAGATGAGAGCCTCTGATGTCACAAAGCTTGTCGGCGTCGCCATGGAGAATAAAGAAGGGCCACGTGATGTTGGGTAATTCTCTCTCAATGCGAGAAGCCGCATCCATCAGCTGCATTCCGAATGAGACGCGCAGCCCTCCATGATAATTTAGCTCATCTGTGTCATATGCCTCCACCTAAGGAGGAGAAGATGTAGGATTTAAAATATGATCTTAATAGCAGTAACTCATTCCTCAAGATTATACTTCATAAACAGGGAACAATTAAGCATATCAAATTTCTTTCACAATTCAAATTAAAATTATTATTGTACTGTAAGATGTTTATGTTGTCTACTATGACTGAATAAATGGCACAAGCTGTTATTGTCAATTTAACAGTATTCCAGGGCCAAGCTATGAAGAAAATTACATTCATGTGTGTTTTCATCCGTATGTACCTCACTCTGAAAGAGTATGTTTACTGTGTAAATACTGTTTCAAAAGCTTACATAACATAACAACATTGCCAGAAAGTCTACTTTACCCTATTCAAACATAAACTGTCAGTGTGAAATTTACACACATTCACATTTCCCCACTTCTACAGAAGACCTTTCGCATACATTCCTGTACCTGTTTGGGATCCCGTGAGACCCATCTTGACTCGATCGAGCCGAGAGAGAGTTTTGGAGTCAAGCGGCTTAGAATTTTTGCTACGAAAACCTGCAAAGAATCCAAGAACACACAGATGATTTACTTCAGACACCTGAACGTCTAAAAGCAGCAGTAACATTTCTGTTGCATCAGACACTGAATGACTGAATTGACTAAATATTTACATATTTAAAATTCTTCATAGAAACATTCTAAGATTTACAAATGAAACAGCTAGTAAAAATGAAAATGTTCAGTGATTAAACATACCGTTGCCTAAAAAGGTATCTGGACAAATACTCAAAAAATCTATCCATAAGTCACGTTTGTTATTATTTAAAAAAAAGCAAAATATTTTACAAAACTGTGAGTACAATAGTTACTTTTCAAAATCTGTTACATGCGATTTAAACATGTTTCGTTCATAGTTGAAATGTGATGGGAACTGATTTCATACATGCACTAAAAAAACAGAATTTAAATGCCATTACAGAGAGGCATCTACGATTGAATAGATGAAAACACTGAGCTTTTCTGCAATGATTTGACAGCTGACATTTAAAAGCTATTGTTATTTGATTGCATTTAACCGTCTGACTGCAGGGGGCAGCAGATCTGATTTATAGACCATTTCACAAGATGTAAACAACACTGGTCCAGAAGCACTTCCTGTTTCAGTTTTTTAACACTACATAAAAGCTGGGATAAAATACAGCCAACAGAACATTTAAAACTGAATCAAAAAGTTAAACAAACATCTTTAAGATGTTTTCTTTACATGTGAAATAAAGAAAACAGTTACAAACTGAAACAGGAAGTGCTTCTGGGCCAGTGTTGTTTACATCTTGTGAAATGGTCTATAAATGGAAACAATTGGGAAGAAAGAAGAATTTGCAGTCACTATAGTGTTTAGTGACTTTTTACCTTAAAGGGTGTAGCAGATTCAGCGTTCATTTGAATCATGGGAGCAATGAGAACCACACCTGCAAAATCCTGCGGCCTCTCACATGCGGTCAGAATGGAAATGGCCCCTCCCTGTAGTAAAAACAAACAGACCCTGTCATGTTATTGAAAACAGATTATTTAAAAAAAAATACTTAGTACTTCTAAATAGAAAAATTATATTAAATTATATTTATACATTTAACAGCACTCAAAGTAGGTATAAAATATTATGGCAAAATAATATAAAAGCCATAATATGCTTAATTGTAGGTGTCTTGCATACATGAATATATATAGCTGCCTATATAAAAGTTTGAAAACCCCTGCATTAAAACTGTGTCTGTAATACACTGAATAATAAATATGACAATTTTACTTCCACACGTGAGTAAATCTGAGTGAGAAGCCCCTAATTTGTAATTTTCTGATGCTCTGCTCCTTCGCTTTCTTCATCTTGCTTCTATTATGAACCTATCTATGAATATTCAGGAGTAGAGGCCAGGATTCAAAAGAGGTGGAGAGATTAAAGAGCAGTTCCCACCACATTTCTAAGAGACTCCAATAATGGTCTGTTTAAAGTAACGCACATACACACAGTCTAGACACACAAACCCAAACACACACTCAGTTTAGACACACACAACTGCATGCACATTAACACTAAAGCGTCATCAAGAAAATAGGTGGTCTGCTTTGATTTGATTATATGAGGTCATTGTTTTTTAATTAGAATTGATGCCTCACTGGGAGTAACTGGGAGTAAAACACACTGATCTGTACATGCCTTTCCTTCAAAAACACATTGTATTTTCATGTTTTATAGTTATTCTGTACAAACTGTTTATTCTTTCCCCTTACACTAACGCTTACCCTAAACGTCACAGAAAAAAAAATTATAAGCTGTTCCTTATTCCTTATGTGAACCAAAAAATGTCCCCACAAGGACAAGGACAACATTTTGGATATTGCCATCTTTGTGGAGACATTTTGTCGCCATAACAGTAGGGTTTAGCAGGACACACACACACGCTATTATATGACACTGAGCATTTTCCTATGTAAACGTGATAGGAAAGCAAATGTTTATTCAGCCGGTAGCTTCAGTTCCTCAGGTCACAGAGAGCGAAAAGTTCACTCACACAATCCCACGACTGGATGTAGCAAGAAATAATTTCATTTTCTTATTAAAGATTTAAGGCTGTAATTGATTATATAAGGACCAAACAGCCTGTTGTTCCATCAGATAATAGATTAGCGAGAGAAAGAGGGGAAGAATTAAATACAGTTCAAGGAAAGTGAGGTAGATGGAGAGCAGCAAAAACATATTACATTATCTAGATTGATAATCTGCTCTGAAGGAACATGAGAGAGGTGCATTATGGGCATTAGCAGTAGATGAAGGATTTCTTATTTTACCAGAATGCCCATCACTACAACACAGCTTTGTATTGTTCAAAAAAATACAGCGTATAGATACATCCAGACACATTTCTAGTCTACTGTATATGGCTCATAAAGTGTCTTGGGTATGCAGCTGGTCTGTTTTATTAGGAACTGTTGGATAAAAACAAAACTAAATAGCTTTCAGCTGCATTCTTGTTTATATTCAGTCATCCATAGTTTGGGTTTAACACACACTGAACATGGGAAATGGAAAAAAAGCAAAAGCAAATGGTTCTTCCTGTGGCCTCCACCCTGTGAGTCAGTCTGAAAGACAGTCTGAAATAGTTTACTTTGACTTTATCAACAGTTGTAGTTGGCTTTGAATAGTTATTAAACATAGTATTAAATGTTTTTGTAGAAATTTCCAGACAAAAAATATTTACATCTTTTTGAGATGTCTGCTTCTTGGAAAGAATTTTAATATAAACGTAGGAAACCTGTAAATATGTATATGAGTCCTTTGCATATTTGTGAGAATGCAGACAAATGAGCTGAAAACTTGGTTGCTAAAATCGAGCTGCATGAATGCATGAATACAATACAATGCAAATCAATATGTACAGTTGTCGTATAAACTTTAATCGATAAGATTATGTTTATTAATTATATTTGATATTTCTATCATGTGATAAAAACTATCATATACTTCCACTTTTTTGTCTTAAGGTGACTAACTTTCCATTCTAGATCTAACAATAAAACAAGATAAATCTTACTTCCTTTCCATTTAGGATGTAGCCATGAGATGAACTTTCAATATGAACAAACCAACTAACAAACATTTGACTTAATGTAACTTTGAAAAGGAACTGAACGTTCTGTTCTTTTACTGTATTAAGACGTGATTGACTGAAATGTTAACCCCTTACAAACTGTTTTTGAGGATATAGGATATTTTTGCTGATGTCACTACAAAGGATGATGAGGGGATGGGGCTTGCTTTAAACAATGTAACCAATCATATTGATAGAGTGTGACATGATCAGTCACAATGAAATAATTAGTCATGGTGATTCTTTTTTATGTGTCTGGCATTATTATATAAAACATGTGTACTTCTTCTTTGAAGTTGAGTATTGCTCGAGAACTCCCTGCTGAAATAAAGAGCATCTGAAGGACATTTACTAAAGCCTGTCTGTCATTTAAGCTGCGCAGCAAGAACAAGTAAGTTAGAATTATTAGTACCCAGCCGACGTCGACAGGAGACGTGCTAGGGTTAAAGGATTAGTACCCAGCCGACGTCGATGTGTAAACACACTAGGGTATAGGATAGGTTTAGTACTCAGCCGACGTCGATGTGTAGACACGATAGGGTATAAGACTTGGCCGACTGTGAGTATTATTGTAGGATAGTCAGGTTCAGGGAAAATCCATCACACAATAAAATATTAAAATGCCTAAAATCTGCTAGATAGCGGAATACAAGTGCAGCTTTATTTCTCTTGCCTTAAAGTATAACCACTTATTATTTCTTGTTATTATTGTTATAATTATTCATATAATTTATGCTTCTTTTATGTTATAGTTTTATTACTTATCTCGTTTATTTTGCATTGGTCTTGTACTTTTTAAGTAACCTCAGCCACAGCTTGTATAATGAAAATGTAGGATTGTTTGTCATGCTAATAAACAACAAAAAGCAGAAAATAGCTAAAAAGAGACGAAACAAATATAGGGTGATGGTTTCAAAATGTATATTACCATTGAGTGTCCAATGATGAAGACAGGCAGCTTGGGGTACCGGCCCTTCATGATGTCAATGTGCTGAAGTGAGTCTCTGATATAAATCTGGAAGTTTTTGATATCCATTCTCTCACCTTCACTTTGCCCGTGACCAACTGAGACAGAAAGAGAAAGAGAATGACACTCCAAACTTATTTTTCCCTCATTTCCCCCTGTCTTTATATATCAGCTCTCCTTTTAAACAGCAGATAACAGAGGACTGTCAATCACAAAATTATGTCAACAGCTCACAAAGAGCTCAGGATTTTTTTTTTTTTTTTGACATGGCATTTAATCAAATTAACATAAAACGAATAATGGAACAACTAAAAAAATAATAGAATAGATATTCGAAAAGCATGTGGTGTGTATATACTGTATATAATGAGAGGTGAAACCGCTTGTCAAAAGGAGCAGAGAGACAGAAAGAGATCAAGAAACAGATAGAGAGAGACTGACTGTAATGATTTCTGTTTGTTGTATTTCAATAGAACCAATTACTCACACAGAGATACCAGACAGTCAAATCACACACTCACAGAACCCCAACTGCTCATCACAAGGCGGCTTGCTGTCTCTCTGTGTGAATCATTAGTTACCATGGCACTGCCACAAAACCTCTTTAACATTCTGTACACATAGCACCTGCTATATATTCTATATTCTCTCGTTTAATTTCATTTCTGTCATTTCTCAACTCCATCCCCCACTCTAAACCCAGGATGTCCATGACTCCATTCCCACAACATCTGTTATGAATGTCAAGAAAACAGGGTGGATGAATTACCAGGAATCAAATGTGGGCGTAAATACATTTTTCACCCCACACTCTCACAGCCTCATAAAGAGCACGCCCTCCTACACCACCCAAAACACTGCTGTGCCGTTGCTAACCAACAAATCTGTATGTTGGGGATTTCAGAAGTTTGATAAGGAGTCTGCCACTAACCGTGGTCGTGGGCGAACGCCAGAAAGCCATGCTGGGTCAGACTGTGAGCAATGTCAGCATATCCCCCACAATGCTCTCCTGCTCCATGGACAATAAACACCAGCGCCCTGAGGGAGGAAAAATGCTAATTATTGAATTGGGCTAAGAATCGTAAAGAATGGAACAGAGATTCTTCCTAACAATTCCAGTTCCTTAACAGTTTCTTTAAGAGAAATAAACATTTCAAATGCAATTTCATTGCTAGATGAGGAGACATCTTCAACAATAAATTCATTTACAAAAAATGTGTTTAACAAACAAATGGATATACACAGATTTACAAAGTTACTGTATGTGTTTGAACTCTTGACTGTCCTTGAGTTATTTTCATCGGGAATCGATGAATTTTCACACTCGCTCTGTAATTGAGCAACAATGGTCACGCTGTCTGTTTCAGGTTGTAGATTCAGTGGCACTGTTGCAGCGAGGTGTTCGTGAGAAATCGGTTTCCCTCAACTATCTGCTATAAATTGTATGCTACTACGTACACACAAACGACATTGATATATATATTTAATTGCTTACTATATATTGTACAATTAAAAAATAAAAAAATTTTCACTTGATAAACTGTTTATAATAATAAACAAATAACTGAACCATTACATTAATCTTGAAATACTGAATTTGATATTGAAAAATTGCATTATTGTAATGTAGTTCAAGTGACATATCACAAAAATTAAAATCAGCCACTAAAGAGAGTACCCATTAAAAGTTCATTAAGCCAAAGAGATCACTTGGGGTCCTAATGGAGACCCAATTTCGATGGAGGACCCGGCCGTTTTCTCGCGATTGTTAAATAGTCTGCATCCGCATCGGTGGGAAATGTACGTGCAAGAACCGTTAATGGAAGCGAAATTCATTGCTGATATTATTCAGAACTCTTTCTCAGTTCCCAAAGTGAAATACAGACACATCCTACGTCTCACACCAGAATAACAAAATACACTCATTAGTATCTCACAAAAAAACTAAAACATAGACAAAATAAGACAGAAAGAGATGAAGGAGGGAGATGGGGAATCTAGATTTATTAGGTCTTCACTGTTGCAGATTTTGTTATGACCTCAAAGCAGCCTCTAACCAGTAACAAAAAGAGTCTTTGTAAATGTATAATGGGCTCACATGGTCTCAGAGGACTAAGAGTGTGTAGGTTTATTTCTATTTGCAGAATCTGCTAATCTTTCAATTCATTTCCCTATCATACACAGAAATATTCACTCAAGCCACTCAATTTAAAATGGAAACGTTTGTAGTCATGATTATGTTCAGATTAAAAGGTTTTAGTCCTTGAACCCTGGGAATGGAGTTTGCGAGGCAGACAGAGAGGACACTGTGTGTATTTGCTATGTGTGTGTGTGCACGTCTTTGGAATTCCAAAACGGATCTACAAAGCAACAACCATCAAAGCAGAATTGAGATAAATAGATAATGAAATTCTGTGTGCACGTACAGTTTTTGGCTACGCTAGCGAGGGCCGAATTCGTGTGTGTCTTTTGGCATTGCACTGGCAGCTGTATAAATATCCATGTTTGGTAAAGGAATTCTTCTCCAAATGCCATTAGACACTAGAGAATGAAACACGCTGACTGGCATGACCCAATTATCAGACTGTGTAAGAGTGTGTTTCACTTCACTTTGCTTGGGTTCAATGCCCAGATTATCTATTGAGCGATCTGTCAATCATTACAGGGGTCATACAATGAGCTACTGTGGTCTTTTCAACTTTCACCCACTTCCTGTTTCTCTTGTTGCATCTGGCAGCATCAGCACTGGACATGAACATGTAAGCGACTGTAAAGAAGCAGTGTAAGATGATGTCTGGACTGTGAACAGAGGCATTCTTCTTAAGCCAATCGCTGAATTTGTTGTAAACAGTTTGTTACTTCAGCTGCTCACATTAATTCTTTTAAGTGGAAGTTCAACTTCCAACAGAGAACCCAACTACGTTTATGTTTACTTTCAAAGGTTGGTTTGATGTCACCTGGGTGCAAGCGAGTGCTAGAAGGTCCAGAAAAAAAAAGGTTTTATAAAAATGTACTTTTAGGCCTGTCAATGCATGTTCATTTAAGATATTAACATAAGCGTAAATTTAACGTGAGTTTAGGTAACCTAAACGT
This sequence comes from Pimephales promelas, assembly GCF_988280905.1. NCBI lineage: Eukaryota > Metazoa > Chordata > Actinopteri > Cypriniformes > Leuciscidae > Pimephales > Pimephales promelas. The sequence continues at coordinate 21,859,778 of NC_142782.1, forward strand.
AAGTTTAGGTAAGAGTATAAGCGGTTCAAACAAATAGAGCTGGGCAACAAACTCAAGCATTTCTCTTTTTAATTCTCGTTTTAGACTACTAATTCTCAAGCAGTGTTTTGTTTTGATCTATCCTCTGCGCTTCAGTGTTCGTCAATATAGGTCATGTGTCGGGTCAGAATTCATTATTCGGTTGGAAATCGACTTGCATGATAATGACAACATGGAAAATTACATTCATAATACATACATTCATACTATACAGAACATACTTTTTTAGCAGTCATAATGAAATTAATAATTCAAAATAAGTATCTACTCAAGAACATATACGATTTTTGGACACAGCCTTTGATTCGAGTTTATAAAATTATAAATGGACATTTTTCGCTTCAGAAGGCTTTTATTAACCCAATGGAGCCGTATGGATTACTTTTATGATGGATGGATGCACTTTTTTGGGGCTTCAGTTCAAATCACTATTCACTCCCCTTATAAGGCTTGGAAGAGCTAGGATATTTTTTATATAACTCTAATTGTGTTTGGCTGAAAGAAGAAAGTCACATCTAGGATGGCTTGAGGGTGAGTTAAATTAAATGTTATTTAATTAAATGTTTTGTAACAACTGTATAATTGTGTTGTATTATAATATCAAACATTTATATTAATAACAAACACAACCCTTCAATTTCTTCTCTGCATTTTTTTCTCTTTTCTATCTTGCTTCCTAAGTTTTCAATTAAACCTGGTATTGTATATTATGGATATTTTTGGCAATATTTAGAGAAATTGATTCTGTTCTTTTGTAAGTTGCTTTGCATAAAAGAGTCTGATAAATGCATAAATGTAAATTTAATATTATAATTTTTTTACTCACAGGGTTACTGGCATCAAAAAGTTTGAAAAGAGCTGATATAGAATATATAAACTCTCCAAGAGCAGAGTCTAAACATTATCTTATCAGGTGGGATAAAAATTTTCATTATTTGACCATTTGGATGCTGTTACATAAAATAAAACAACACATATTGGATCAATTTATTGCTGAATGATGCAAAGCATCCAGAGTTTTCCATGCAGTAGAGCCCTATGCGATCATACAGGCTGAATATTTCACCATAAACAGAATGAAATAGAGCAACACTAAAGGGGATCCTGATAGCGTTCCCTCAGATGTTTGATATAAATATGTTTGATGGCTGTAGACGTTATTGGCTCTGAATCGAACACATTCAGTCACATGGGAAATGCTACATCTTTAACATTCCAAAACAAAATATTTGGGGTTTTATAACATTTAACTGAGGATCACATGGTTTGTGGTTTACCAGTTCACTGTTATTTATTATGCACATGAGCTTGTACAGATACACACACTCTCTCTCTCTCCCCCTCTCTCTCTCTCTCTCTTTCTCTCGTCATATACACTCACACGCAAAAGAGATCAAATTAGTCTGAGAGAGGAAAAGAGGTAGTAACTATGGTAACGGCATGCTCCCCTGGGCTACACTAAGACCACTTCTGGGCAAATAGCTGATGGTAAAACAACAGCTCTGTAACAGAGTTTAACCTGTTTGACATAAGCATGACACACACAGACATACAACTGCCTGAATGGGTGCAGTAAGATATCCACAAAACCACATTCTCAAAATGACCTATTTTACAATTACTGTGTGTGTGTGTGTCTATAAGTGGTCATAAAGAGGCCATGAGCAGGGGCTTTCGACTCAAATTCTGCATGGAAACCAAGACATTTTCTTCAGCATTCACTGCATAGATACTTATGGGCCGCTCTCTCGTTCACTTTAACCAGATGAGTTATTTAGGACAGTATATTCTTTTAACATGACAATGTTTATGGGGAACTGGCTTTACATCACTTGAAAACCAGTGTGAGTGAAAGCAGGCACTGCCTGTATATGATGTAAATTCTCAATTAAGTAAACATTTTATTATTAAGTCCGACAATTGTATGACAAGTCATGTCAGCAGGGCAGAGCCCATGAGGAACCGACTGAAAATAAAACAGCTTTTTCTAGAAGACTGATATGACTGGAGTCTTCATTTAATGACAGTTTACATCAACAATGTAATTTCTCCAAAGTGCTGTTCATTTTTCAGTGAGATAGAATGCAACCAATGTAGCCCAATTCATGCGTATATTTCTTGTACTGATTCATTAAAAAAAGACTCAGGCTGCTTCTGAAATCGCATTCTCTCTGAGTAGCTGATAAGTACTTAATATTTGAAAAGTCCAGAATGTAATCTGGACATACTATATTCTTCATGTTGTCATGTGTCAGTATCAATCACAAATTCCTCTCCTGTGGCCTCAGAGGATAGTAAAGTGTCCTCTGGATGCAGACTTCACTTTTTGTGAGAAAAAAACAGAGAATAAAAGTTTAATAAAAGTTTCAATAACATAGAAGCCTATGAAGGAGTGAGACAGCTCTTAGATTTCATCAAAAAATATCTTAATTTAATAATTTGTGTTCCAAAGATGAAGTCTTACAGGAACTTGGAACAACATGAGGTTGAGTAATTACTTACAGAATTTTTGTTTTTGGATGAACTAACCCTTTAAATCAGAAACATTAGCCTGACATCTTCATATGACAACATGGTTAAAGATACATTTGCAACAGCATTTTATTTATTTATTTTTGTCATAAATCATTTTTATTTGAATAAAAATGCATAGGCTACTGAATTATTTGGTGAGTTCATGTGTGAGATATTTTATTTAGCATAGCTAACACACACACACACACACATATATATATATATATATTGAGGGGGGGGGTGGTGTTAAAAGATACTTCCCTCGTCTATTTCCTCTCTCACCAACTTAGACATCACGTGAGTGGGCCAACAGTTCTTTTATCTTGTGATAAAAGAGGAATTCTGCGGGAAACCGCAATCAACCAACTGTTAACGTTTACTGCAATATGAACCTGCGCTGTTATAGCCTATTTGTAGAAAGCGTGTCGGGATTTAAATGAACTGTTTAGTTTAGATCAGTCAATGAATTGCAAGTTAAAAATGAGCTTTGTGAACGCTTCAGCCTCGCGTTCTGCTTTACCCATAACGGAGGGATAATTCACTTTGTCCCAGGAGGCCTGACCTAATCTCTGTGTCTGTGTTGTCATGTCTTGCACTTACTTCGGCGGACTGTCGGGCTCCCAGTAACGGCAGAACAAATGCAGCTCGTCGGCGTTGACGATGTGCGGCAGTTCGGTGTAAGGGACACCTTGTGGTGACCGACGAGTCCCTTCGGGTTCCGGCATGTCCCCGCTGAGGGCTGAGTCTGAAACAAACAGACGGAGCGCTGTCAGAAGCTCACTGCTGTACCAGTATGAAACAGCGGCGACTAACAGGCAGGTGGCTAACATATGCATTCCGGGAATTTCATTCATCTGGTGCACAGCACGGTAGGCTACAGCGACCGGTATGTGTTTCCAATTACATTCGCTGACGTCAGGACCGGAGAGATAACACGGACTGTCCTGACCCCTTCACAGTATTCTTACATGCACGCGCGCGCACTTTGAAATAGACCGACGGTTCAAAGAAAGGCTATTGTCATCGCTTTGAGCGGTTTCCTGTAAGCAAGTGAAACGTTACACAGAAGAAGCAAAAATAGCACGCGCACTGCGGCGGAATGGTTGTGACTGAGAGCGTGTCAAGCGGGACAGAATGAGAAGCTGCCAATTCGAGCCAATCTATGTACTTGGGTCGATGGAGAATCAAGGCCAGCACAGATTGATGTATAGGTATAGACCTCCATAGACAAATATGTCCATCTTTCAGCTCGGAGAAACATAATGACAGGACACCCGTGCTTTTGTGCGTTATCATAAATAGTTCTCGACCAAGCTGCTGTTTTTGCTTACGAGATAGAGAAAATTGTTAACTGTTTACATAGCTATAGCTAATCATGCATAATCTATTAGCCTATTAATTTGACAGAATAATGCTAAAACTGTGCAGTGACACAATACAAACATTAGGCCTACGTTGTGAATATTCTATTATTAATAATAGCCTAGCTATTTAATTATTAATGTCGTTATATTTACATGTTTGCCATTAATGGACTTTTTATTTTCACAGCTCATCTTTTGTCTCAATAGCTTACTAAGTTCAAAATGTAGGCTATGAAAATATCTGTAAAAATGTCACCAAACCGATTTTCTGTCATAGAGGCTATAGGCATGATAACAGTTCATATGAATTATGAACGCCTTTAGGCTATTTGCAAATCCATTTGCCATCTAAATTGACTTTTTGTTTCTTTCTTTTTTTACAAATATTCCACAGACTGATTTTAAATATCCGTAAAATGTTACCATATAGGCTATACTAATAATAATATAATAATATAGGCCTATGCCTATTTGATTATCGTCAAGCTGCTAGCCTATACTTTTTAAGTGGAGCCAATTTCTTTTTCTTTTCTTTTTTTTTTTTTTTTTTTTTTTTTTTTGTTATAGCCTATACATAAAAAATATAATTGATCATACATTTAAGCTTGGAAACAATTGGATGATATAAAACAACATGTTTTCAATCCCTAATCACAGATGGTTTAAGGAATTATGAATTCGCGTGAATAAAGCGGCTCTGATCAAGTCTTGGCCTATATAGGCTACTTGGCAAATGTGACTCCCCCATGTCTAGCTATTTACTATAAACATTTACTAGATATCAAATAACAAATCCAACCAGGCACTTACCTGAACCTGCTACAGACGGAATGCTGGAGACAGAAATCAAGTCAACTTTTCCAGTCAGTGGTCCGGTTATACCGGAGCCGATGGTTGACAGCGGCGCTCTGCTGCTGTTTCTCGCACTGGGCTCTAGGCTACTCTAACTCTGATCCGCACACACCACAGATGCTGAGCGGCCGCCTGATGGGAGGAGAAAGAAGGAAAGGGGAGCTGTGTGAGAACCCGCCAACACACACACAGAAACACACGCACAGAAACTCTCTCTCTCTCTCACGATTTTTCTTTCGTTCGTTGCTTGCTACTAGATTATACTTATTAATCTGGGTGTCAACTGTCTTTCAATAAGAGCTAAAATTAAAATATGAGATTGTTCACTACAGTTTTGTTGTTGTTGTTTTTTACAAGACTTGATGTCGTGATCAATATATAACACATAGGCCTATTCTTTCTTCACCTTTTTGTCCAAGTCCATTTCACTCCGCTTGTTCATTGGCCACAATAAAGGTGTACTCTTGAAACAATGCGCTGCTGCTGGTTGGGCAGGTTCCACATGACCTGTCAGTTTTGGGCAAATGCTGGAATGTTCAGACCAGTTTCTCTTAAACTTGTTTAGGAAGACCTATACATTTACATAAACACACCATTTTTGAACTCTCTAAATGTGTCTTCATACATGAGAACAATTTCTTGTTTAGAAATGTTTGTTGAATTATTTAGTCAGAACCAAAATTACTGATAGTATAACACAGCAGATATAACTGACTAACAATTTCACCAGAAGAGTAAGAAAATGACTGTTTATTTAAGTTACACTGATTCTAAATACACATGCATACAAAAAGTTAACACATATATAGCATACATAGCTTATACACACTAAAATACATAAACTGAATTTTATATGGTAATTACAATAGGCCAAAAGTTTGATCAAAATTTTGGGGTCAGTAAATTTGTCATGCGTTGGAAGGATGAACCCAATTGCAGACAGCAAGTAACTCAAAATAAGGTTTTATTAATGACAAAAACAGAAAACAAAACCCACGATGGGGCAAAACAAGAACAGGTAGCAAACACTAAACTAAGACTCCGATAATAAACTCACAGACAAGACTAGATACACACTTCTTACAAGATGATCAACAGAGAACTTACAGCTAGACTCACACGAGGTTTGACAAGGTAAGGAAGACAATGTACCGACACAGGACAGCAAACACAAGAGGATTAAATAGGGAGAAACTAATGAGGGAAACAGCTGACACTAACAGGGCAATAATGACTAAACAAGGATAACAAGGGGGCGGGGTTATGAGACAAGACAACGCAAGCACACAGCCCAAACAAATGGCCATGTGCTTACACAGAAAACATGGTTCTGCCATGATCCTGCCACAAGACTAGGAAAAATAAGCGATGTGATGGCAGAATCATGACAGAACCCCCACCTTAAGGAGCGGCTACCAGACGCTCCTCAAATGGACACTAAGCACAAGACAAGACAGAACGAGACATAGACAAAAACCAACAGAACATAGCAAACATCAACATTGGCAAACATGAAAAAACTATAACCGGGTTCGGGTGACACAATAAAAATAACAAACACGGGAGGGGGGGCGGGGGAACAAAGGAGTTCATAGGAGGAGGTCCAGGGTGGATGGGTGGACTAGGGGTCTTGGGCTTACGGGACGAGGGCTGAGGGCGAGGAATCCGGGCAGACTTGGATGTGGACACATGAGGCACAGTCTTAGGGGAGACAGTCCGGGGTGATGTGGTGACAGGGGTGACCGGGGAAACGCACAGGGGCACAGAGGGTGAAGAAACAGGAAACCAGACCGGGGGAACAGCAGGGGACACATCAGGACACATGACTGGGGATGTTGCAGGTGACCGGGGAGTGTTGAAAGGCAATGCTGGGCTCTCGGATTCTGTTTCAGAACCAGCGCTCTCCATAGCAGACTCAGACACATCGTTCTCTGCAGTAGACTTGGTAATTGCCCTCTCTGCTGCTGGCTTGGGAGCAGTGCTCTCTACAGCTCTTGGCACAGGGTCTGGGGACAAGACAGGGACTTCCAAGATCTGGGCAAGACGAGACAGGTATTTGGACAGGGCTCTTGCAGCAATAACAATCGGTATCTCCTGATTAGCTGAAATAGAGCGAATAACAGCCTCAGCAGCAGAATCGACCGCCTCCCTCTCTGCAGCACTCACAACTGTAGACTCTGGGACGGCGCCTGCTGGAGCGGGCTCTGGGACGGCGCCTGCTGGAGCGGGCTCTGGGACGGCGCCTGCTGGAGCGGGCTCTGGGACGGCGCCTGCTGGAGCGGGCTCTGGGACGGCGCCTGCTGGAGCGGGCTCTGGGACGGCGCCTGCTGGAGCGGGCTCTGGGACGGCGCCTGCTGGAGCGGGCTCTGGGACGGCGCCTGCTGGAGCGGGCTCTGGGACGGCGCCTGCTGGAGCGGGCTCTGGGACGGCGCCTGCTGGAGCGGGCTCTGGGACGGCGCCTGCTGGAGCGGGCTCTGGGACGGCGCCTGCTGGAGCGGGCTCTGGGACGGCGCCTGCTGGAGGACAAGAGGCTCCCTTCTTCCTCCTCCTCTTCCTTCTGGGTCGTGGAGCTGAGTCCGTAGCCAGGCCAGAGAATGGTAAGGGGGGCAAAGAGGGAGACGAAGCAGGCGCTGGGAAGACCACCGCAGGCAAGGGGGACTCCGTGGAGGATGACTCCGACGCGGACTCCCACGACAAACGTCTTCCACGCTTTCCACGGGGGCTGACGAACACGGGTGGTGGGTTGGGAGTCAGGGTGGAAGAAGCTTGGTCCTCAAGTGTCACGACAGCTAACACGTGACCCTCGGGGATGATTGGAAGAGTGGCAGGAGGTGAAGATCCAGTGGGACCTAGCTGTTCCTTACGAGACAGGTAGTCCACCATGCTGCGAAATGGACGGCGGACCAAACTCTCTCGTTCAGCAAGGGGAGGGAGGACCTTGAGACCAGCGACGAGGTAGCGGTTGACCAGGGACTCTGGTAAGAGAAACCTTCTCTCCTCAATGACCTGGGCGTACCTCTTTAGGGTCAACTCACCCTGGGGAGGGAAAGGAAGCTTGCCATTGGCACTGTCGGCAATAGCTGAGCGCCACCACAGTTCCGGGTCAGAAGGCTGAAGGCAAGCGGACAAGGACTGCACGTCTGCTGGGTTCGATTTTGGTCGGTACATTCTGTCATGCGTTGGAAGGATGAACCCAATTGCAGACAGCAAGTAACTCAAAATAAGGTTTTATTAATGACAAAAACAGAAAACAAAACCCACGATGGGGCAAAACAAGAACAGGTAGCAAACACTAAACTAAGACTCCGATAATAAACTCACAGACAAGACTAGATACACACTTCTTACAAGATGATCAACAGAGAACTTACAGCTAGACTCACACGAGGTTTGACAAGGTAAGGAAGACAATGTACCGACACAGGACAGCAAACACAAGAGGATTAAATAGGGAGAAACTAATGAGGGAAACAGCTGACACTAACAGGGCAATAATGACTAAACAAGGATAACAAGGGGGCGGGGTTATGAGACAAGACAACGCAAGCACACAGCCCAAACAAATGGCCATGTGCTTACACAGAAAACATGGTTCTGCCATGATCCTGCCACAAGACTAGGAAAAATAAGCGATGTGATGGCAGAATCATGACAAAATTTATATATTAGTATGTATTTGAAATCATTTTCTTCCAAAGTTGCATGTATTTGATCAAAAATGCTGTAATATTGTGAAATATTATTACACTTAAAAATAACTTTATTCCTGTGATGGCCAAGCTGAATTTTCAGCATCATTTCTTCAGTCTCCTAAATTCTTTGATTAATACTGAAAGTTCAAAAGAACAGCATTTATTTAAAAATGAAATATTGAAATGTCTTTACTGACGCCAAGCATTTAAACTGTAATATAATTGCTAAAATATTGTATAATTTATATTAAAACTTTCCAGTAATTATTTTGTGAGAAACTTAGTTTACATTCAAGTATTTCAGTGTCATAAATGTACCTGGAACTCTACAGTGCCATGACCCGGAATAGCCTGTCAAGAATTGCTTTGTTTTGTTTTTTTTTTCCATTACAAAAGTTGATTTACATGTTACTTGTACAATACAACTCAATGACAGATTCTCACATTCTTAGACATTTCACATTAAAAAGTGATTATTATTTTTTAAAAACAAATTATCATCAAAACATCTCCTTTACTTTTTTTTCTTCCCCAAGATGAAATACACAATAAATAACAATCCAATAACAAATACTATTTGTGTAAATAACAATTGTGTTCTGGGGTGTTTTCCATATGATGTTTGGTGTTTGGATTTACAAATGTGTTCCCTGCAAAACCTATAAAAGAAGAAAGGCAAGAAATTAAGTTTATTCATGCATGTTTATTTCTAAATACTGTCTGGGCCACCAACACTCAGCACATGTCTGATTACGATTAGAACCTCTGACATTTGTGTATGTGTGTGTGAGATAAGGATGTACTGTACCTCCTTGCTGTTTTCTTGCTGGCAATAAAGAACGGCATCATGTACCGATGAGAAGAGAATCGATTTAGTTAGTTTCTCATTGAAGAAATCACCATTCTCCATACTCTCTACAACGCCTCCTGAAACAGGAAGTGAGATTACAATCAGTGATGACAATCTTGACATGCATGCTCAGTGTTCAGGTGTCTATTCAGACATAATGAAGACAACAAAGAGAACACATGACATAGAGGAGTACACTCTTAAAAATAAAGGTCCTTTATTGACATAGTTCCATGAAGAACCTTTAAAGGGTTAGTTCACCCAAAAATTATGTCATTAATGACCCTCATGTCGTTCCAAGTGCCGTAAGACCTCCGTTCATATTCTGAACATAGTTTAAGATATTTTAGATTTGGTCCGAGAGCTTTCTGTCCCCCCATTGAAGACTACGGTATACTGTCCTTGTCCAGAAAGTAAATAAAGACATCATCAAAGTAGTCCATGTGACATCAGTGGGTTAGTTAGAATTTTTTGAAGCATAGAAAATACAGTTTGGTCTAATATAATACAATGCTGATTAAAGTCGTAGTTTTTGTTATTTTTGGACCAAAATGTATTTTTGCTGCTTCAAAAAATTCTAACGAACCCACTGGTGTCACATGGACTACTTTGATGATGTCTTTATTTCCTTTCTGGACATACATTTTCAATAGAGGGACAGAAAACTCTCGGACTAAATCTAAAATATCCTAAACTGTGTTCCGAAGATGAACGTAAGTCTTACGGTGCTTGGAACGACATGAGGGGGTGAGTCATTAATGACCTAATTTTAATTTTTAGGTGAACTAACCCTTTAACATCCATGAAACCTTTCCATTGAACAAGATTATGATGTTTTCACAAAAAGAAAAAATGGATGCACTAAAAGATTGTTTGGGGAACCCAAAATGGTTCTTCTATAAAATCATTGCAAAAATAACCCTTTGAAATCACTCACTCTGGCAGCCACATAAGTACACCTGCACACCAGCCTCTCCATAATCTTTATAGATCTGCCATTAAACAAAGAGTTTCAACAGGGTTAAAACACATTACACATTGATTAAGTCGTTTTGTACTCATTAAGTACAGATCGTGTCTCACACTGCGTATAGTTTTCACGGCAACTGTATCCAGGAAGTTGACTGGGCTCAGGTCAAGAATGATGGCCTGTGGGAGCGTAGTGTCAGTGTCAGAGTCAGGCCCCGCCTCCACAGTTACTACATCCTTAGGCTCTTTAAATGACATCTCATGAACATCCCCATTTGCCCCTGTGTGTGACAACTCTGGCTCCTCCCCGCTTTCATCTGTGTCCGACAACTGCACATCTTCCCCCTGGTTTAAAGCAGACGAATGGCTCAGTCAGAATACTCAAACACACATATTATCTCACACACCCACATGCTAACACACAGTCTCTTCAGATGCAGACCTTAGTAGCTTGAACGGCGGCTTCTTTAGCTTTTTTCTTGGCCTCTTTCTTCGCCTTCTTTGCGGCTTTCTTTTCTTTTCGGAGTCTCTTTGCTTCCAATTTTTTCTTGTGTGAGAGAAGTTTAGCCACGTCTACCCCAGTCTGGACAACAACGCACATTTATTTTTACAGGATGAAAATCCTGACCTGTACTTTTTTTTTATACAGTAGCTTGTTTGGTATAAACTCACAGTGCATGTTTATGTTGGATTGTATGTTTAGGATGATTACCCTTACTTACTTTGACAAGTTAAAGCAATGTAAAAACATAAGTTGTCATAAATTGTAGATCATATAATTTTTTACAGTCTTGTAAATACTCTTTATATACGGTAAATGTGTGTGAATAAATATGTATCAGAGAATCGAAGTATGGTTTGCATATGTCTACCTTGTCATAGAGTGCATCGATGTACATTTCAGCGTTGGCAAAGTACAATGTTGCAGATGAACGGAAAATCATTATACCGGGAATCTCCTTCACCTGTAAGTAAAACAGACAGTGAAAAAAATTCTAAATGATTTGGATGCGCAAACTTTGTCAAGCATTGTTTCATAATTTTCTCAAATTATCAAAATTATTTATGGATGCAAATACAACTGAACCAAAGTAAATGTAATGCCTTCTGACTAAAGCTCTAGAACAGAAAATCCTGAAAACAAATACCAATCATTTAACAGAAGCAGATGTTGATGAAATAGTTGTTTATTGGCTGAATATTTGTCAATTAAAAAAAAATGTTTTGCTAAAGGTCAAAGACTGTGTAACCTGTGGTCAATTACATTTGATATGGAATTGGAATTTCAAAATAAAGATTTATTAGCACTACAAGAAACTGACCACTTTATACTCCTGATCACCTGCAACACTCACACACTCCATTTTAGATACTCTATAAATACTATTTATTATACATACATACACTAGGTATGCACCAACATGTTACACAATTGACAAATGAAACTGCAACACCCACACATTCAAACGCTTGCTTGTTAAGAAACTAAAACAATGCAACTACAACAAGCCAAACTATTACTGTGCGTCATGTTCTTGCGAAGTCACACGTCATTGATTTATCAGATATGTATAAATGGAAGAGCAGGTGTTTCAGAAAGTATGCTGTAATTCAGGTTTTCTTTTTTAACCATGAGTGCCAGGCAGTTTCATGAGAACAGAAATTTTAGGATGAACTATGCCCTTAATCCAGCTTAACCATTTGACAATTGTGCAACAACACCTCTGCTGTTTCAAATATAACAACATCAAAACTAAAGAATCAGTTGAAGTGATTTGGAATGAAGTTGTGGTTGGTGATGTCATGGTCATGTTCACCTGATTGTAGTCCTCTACTGGTCTGTAGATGTCAGTGCCAGGAACCTGGCCAAGGAGAGAGTATTTCGGGCTGTTGTAAGGAGAAGAAACGGGTATTGAAGGAAAAGAAAGCAAACAAAACAAAGAGGGACAGATGGAGAGTTTATAAGCAAATGCTGTCAAGAACAGGACGTTCATTATATGGCCAAGCTAAGGAAACAAAATATGACGTTCGAAAAAGCTTCTCTTGGGATCTTCAACAGTGTAAAGTGAAACAGGAGACTACCAGAAGATAACCAGTTTTACATTCTCATTTAATCATTCAAATGGTGCACATGTGTGTGCTGTAGTTTAGTCATTTAGGGTTTAGGATCATGGGAATATGGTGCATTTGTGAATTATTTAGGCTTTGTCTATGTGGTTTCTGTCACTCACAGCTGAGTTCTGAAGACGACGGTGAGGATGGAGAAGGCGATAGATGCAGCCAGTCCCAAATCAGGATTGAACAACACTGTCAAGATCAAAGTCATCACCCACACCACCTAAACAAACAAGCAATAGACACAATAATGTAACCGTCAATTCAGATCTCTCTTTTTTACTCCATTCTTTCTGTCACTCTATTCACTCCCTTTTGCCCGCAGTCTTATTTTGTTTAAATATAGGTCTATTTTGAATGTGTTGCATAAGCTTGGCTTTCTCCTCCTCGTTCTCTCTCACCATATCCACTTTATTGGTCCTCCAGAGAGAGCAGATGTCTCCAAACTGCTTCATCATGCCTTGCAGGTTTACGTAGATTATAGCAGCCAGCACTGCCTAAAGAAACCAGCAAACACATCAACAATTTGTATTGATATATTCCTATGTAATTGGACACATCCAGTCATTGTTCATGACTTCAGCCCAGATATTTTGTACTATGAATATTCATGACAGGCCCACACAAGAGCTGAAATAGGGTACTAACCTTTGGCAGCTCTTCAAAGAGTTCTCCAATCTTTAACAAGATAACCAGAATTACCATAGCAGAAACTGCTCCAGCCACCTGAAAGTTTGACAGAGAGAGGATTCACTCTACAACTTTTACTCTACAAAATAGAATTCAAACATCGATTGAATTAACCATCCCCTTGTGAAAAAGAAGTACACTTTACCGTACACTGTAAACAATAATTGTTGGTTTAACTTAAAAAATTTGAGTTAATACAATGGAGATTGGTCTAATAAATAGAAAATAAAAATATTATGTTATCTGAACCACATAAGATTTCTTTTCAACAAATCATGAACATCATTTTTTGGAGTCTAGCTTTAAAAAGTATACCAATTACATAGAAAACATTTTGGACACTTAATTGCATGTTTTATGCAATTAAATTAAAATAAATTATACACTGTAAAAAAATATTGTTGGTTTAACTTAAAAAAAATGAAGTAACCTGGTTGCCTTAAAATTTTAAGTTCATTGAACTGGAAAATTTGAGTTAATACAATGAAGGAGATTGATTTAAGCATCAGAAACTCAAAATATTATGTTATCTGAACTACATCAATTATTTAAGTTGATTTGACAAAAGAAAAAATATTGTGATTACAAATCATGAAAACATTTCTTTTACAGTGTAAGTTGTTTTTTGACACTTAAGTAAACTTGTGTCATGTATTTAACATATTTGTAATTACACATTTTTAATGGTGAATCTGAAATTTAGTGTATTTAAAAATATTAACTTTAAATGTAATAATAAACGACACTACAGTTAAAATTATAATCAGGTTTACTTATTCTTTTGTGTTATCAACACATTAAATTAAGTGCACTTTTTTCCACAAGGGTCCATCCATCTATTCAGAAACAAGTTAGGAAGAGATAGGTGTAAAAGGAAATGTCAGTTTTTATTTTGTTAATGTTCTCACCTGTGACTTCCCCCCTGTGCTGACCTGCACCATGGTACGAGACATAGAGCAGCTGATAGCAAAGCACTTGAACAAGCCTCCGATGGAGTTAGACAGACCCAAAGCTATGAGCTCCTGATCCAAGTGAAGAACACATTACAAGTAGTAAAGATGTTCAAACGAAACTTTTGGAATTGTGTGCAAAACAATTGTGGGTTGAATCAATGACTTTCGGCTTAGCGAAAAAACAAGAGACACAAACTGCCAGTTTTTCAGATAAAATTGGGTTTAACTAAAGTTCCAGGAAAATATGGTGTAATGCCAGTTTGGTAATACTTTTCTTTTTTTTTTTTTTTTTTTTTTACAGTCCTTGTTACACATTACTATTATAATAATAACAGTAAATTATGCATAATTGCATGCAACTAACTCTAAACCCAGTCCTAATCTTAACCTAAGTACATGTTGTTAAATTAACAATGCTCAGTACTTAACTGTATGATTTCCCTGTAACAATAACACCTTAAAATAAAAAGCAACTCCCATTTTTGTATGTGACCCCTTTTCCTGTTTTTCAAGGAACAGCTTTTCTCTAACAGAGTACGAATTGTGCATTTTAAAAATCAATCAGTTACTGACCTCTCTCTTTGCTAAATTCTCCCTGTTTGTTTATTTGTGTTTGTACTGAGATAACATCCAAAAACTTAAATTATATCACTTAAAACCATATTTTCCAGGCTGGCAGTTTTACTATGCTGTTGTTGACACTAAATTTGACATGAAAAGTGAAAAAAGAAAAGAAAAAAAAAGATATTAGCCATTACACCAGTCTTCAGTGGCTTCAGTGCTGCCTATTTTTTTCAGGATTATTTGATAAATATAAAGTTCAAATGTACAGTACTAATAAAAAAAAAAATGTGTTTTGTAAAAATTAAAATAAATAATAATAATAATTATATATATATATATATATATATATATATATATATATATATATATATATATATACTAAAAAAATACATCTTTTATAGCCATTTAGAGTCTCTTACCTGGTTACTGTCGACTTTGTAAGCATATTTAAGGGCAAAAATTCTACCCAGTGAGATAGCAATGCCATAACCAACAACAGCCAGTGCAAAAGCATCACCGACCATTGAACTCATCAGTGAAACAGCGGGTGCCACAGGAGCCTGCAGACTGAAGTGTGAAGAAGAGGTAGATGAGTATTATGAACATAAAGATGTACTATGGTTCTGAACATGCTTTTGTGGCTGTACCATAACAATGCTATAAAGATCCTTAGAGTGTTGTACAGTCATATTTGTGTTGCATAGTAGTGTGTTGGACGTACCCAGATGGAATTTGTCCAACCACTTCAACATTGTATTCTGTCTTCAAATCCATCTGCCATGACACCACAGTAGCGATAATAATCTATATACAAACAAGATTAAATCTTTAAGATACCCTCAAAGAAATTTACCACTAAACTAGAAAAAAATCTATTTTTGATAGAATACAATTTTTGAATGAAAGGCTATATATAATATTATGTTATATTAGTCAAAAGTATATATACAGTACCTGTCAAAAGTTCAGAAACATTATTTTTTTTAAATGTTTTTGAAAGAAGTCTGTCACCAAGGTTGCATTTATTTAATAAAAAATAAAAAAATATATAAAATACAAAATACAGGAAAAACAGTAAAACTGCTAAATTTTATTTAAAAAAATTAAAACTTTTTTTTTTTTTTTACATTTTTTATTTAAAACAATTAAAACTTTTTTATGTGTCACTGAAGACTGGAGTAATGATGCTGTAAATTCAGATTTGCTATCACAGTAATAAACTACATTTATAAATTAATTAAAATAGAAAACAATAACTTTACCGTGTAATAATATTTCACAATGTTGCTGTTCTCATTGCAGTTGTGATTAAATAAGTGCACCCTTAGTGAGCATAACTTTTAACAGGTACTATATTTATCTGCTAACACTTTACATTAAGGTTCCATTTGTTATCTACATCAATATGAACTTACGATAAAAGTACTTCTAAAGCATTTCTTAATAATGCAAATTGCAAAGTATAATGGACTAGTTTCATCTGCTAATATTATTTAATATATCAAACATGAACTAACAATGAACAGTTGTATTTGATCAACTAATGTTCACAAAAAACTATACTGTAATAAATGTATAGATCATTGTTAATTAATGCATTATATTATTGTATTACTGTATTTTATCAAAAAAGTGCAAGTCTCTGTCCTCAATTCGCTGTAAAAGTAAAGTAAATGTGTGTGTACATGTGTGTGTTAAACTGTATGAAGTAACTCACGGTGATCAGCTCAACAGGAATAGGGACAGGAATTTTGCGTGCTGCCAAAGCACTAAGTTGCTTTGCACAGATCAGGCCAATAATGGTTACAATGCTAACTACCAGAGTACCAACGTTAGTCTTTCCAAGCAATGCACAAATCTCTATGACTGTCTGGAGAGAGAAAGAAAAATAGTGAAAGAAGTATTAAATCATCCTCATCATAGCTTTCAGAGCATAAGTCATGACTCCAACCACTAGGGGGCACTAAACACAAATTGCACAAGTGGAGATGGTCCTCACTGCAGAATACAAAATCCAGGGGGAGGAGTTGGATCCCACTTGACATATACCTAAACCTACCCATCTCCGCCCCCTGATCCCTAACCCCACCCCTAATCCTACCCATCTCCACCCTTTAGATCTGGATCCAACTCCGCCCCCTGGATGTTGTGTACTGCAATGAGGTGCTACTGGAGAAGTGTGATGTCTAAGGCCTTATATGTCCCAGTTCACCATAGTCCTCAATGAAGTGTTTGGGACTGTGCCACCATGACATCAGTCAATGAGAATTGATGCTCCAGAACAATTAATCACATGCCATTTATTGTTATACATATTGCATGTGTTAATACTCACATATATAAGAGACAAAGGTCCGCTATAGCGCTGTGGGTTGATGCCGAAGGAATATTTCAGCTGGGAGACGATAACGTGGATGGCGGCTGCTGTTGTGTAAGCTCTCACCAATGGCTCTGACAGATACGTCACCACAAAACCGAACCGAACCAGACCGAGGAGCAACTACAAACACAGACAGCACACAAATACTTAATCACATTCACACCTTCAAAGCTACAATCAAATTCCATTCTCAAGAGAGAACCTACCTGGAAAATGCCAGATAAGAAAGTCACAGTGGCAGCGATTTTGACCCTCTCCGCATCACGGCCGACAGTGTCTAAGATGGTGATGTTGGTGTCATTGCCTGGCATCATGAAGTCCGAGTCTGGAGCCAAACGCTCTGTCACGCTGCCAATCATAACGCTCATAACTGCATATGTACCTGTAGACAGCAAATATTACCCACACTTTCTAATATTTCTCTGATTGTGGGGATCAAATGTCTAGATGGAATTGAAAAATTTTAAATCTATCATTATATTCTCACTCATCCTTAATCAACAAGATGAACTGTGACAAAAGGCTGTCAATCACTAAAAAAAAAGGCACTAGAAGCACCATACCTATTATAGTTATGGTGCAATTATAAACATAATTGTAGTCCATACAACAATATCTAATGAGCTATGGATATTTAGACACAAGATGATATTTTGGACATAAGAAGGTATTTTGAAAAAAATGTCAGTAACAAAACTGTTGATGGACCTCCATAGCATTTTGTCGCCACATTGTGGAAGTTAAAGGGGTCCATCAAATGTTTGGTTACCGATATTCTTTCTTATAAATATCGGAAATATCTGCTTTTGTGTTCAGCAGAGGAAAAAAATTCATACTGGTTTGAACAACTTGAGGGTGAGTAAATGATAACAGAATTTTCATTTTTATGTGAACTATCCCTGTAAGAACTTGTTAATATGATCCTAATGACATCATGCTTGTAATGATTTATGAATAGTTCACCCAAAAATAAGAATTCCGTCATCATTTGCTCGCCCTCATGTCGTTCCAAACATGTATGATTTTCTTTTGTCCGTGGAACACAAAAGAAGATAGCTTGACGAATATTGGTAACCAAATAGTTCCAGTTCCATTGAATCCCCTTGTGTTTTTGTGATTACAATGGAAGTCAATGGGAACCAAAACAGTAACCAAAATTCTTCAAAATTTCTTCTTTTGTATTCCACTGAAGAAAGTCAGTCATGCAGGAGAGTGAGCAAATTATGACAGAATTATCATTTTTGGGTGAACTATCCCTTCAAGAACAAATTAAATCAATGAAAGTGTGTGTTCTTACCCACAGAGATGTGTTTGGATGTTCCAAATATGAAATAAATGAGAATGGGGTAAAAGGAGGAATAGAGACCAAAAACAGGAGGGACAGCAGCCAGCAACGCATATGCCATACCTACACACACAAAATACATTACACGTGACATATGATTGTTTGTGTTTTTGTTTAGGTCTACAGTATCTCAAGTAACAGGTGTGCTTTGCACGTGCTTGTGTTGGACCTTGTGGCAGGTGCATGATTCCCACACTAATTCCTGATATCATATCTCCAATAGCATTTTCTCGAAATGGGTATCGCGGCAGCCATGCCAGGAGAGGAACAAAGGATAGGAAACAGCTCTTAAACCGTGGGCCTGTACATCTGACAAAAAAAGAAAATAGAACAGTTATAAAAGCAACTTAGAAGTGGGGTTTAAAAGTTGGAGACTTCTCCAAGATGTTGTTGCTTCCATTGAAATATTCTCAAATCATACTAAACATGATCATTCTTAATGTTGCAAATACAAACTGTAATGGAAAGAATGCGAAAGAAGCGTTTTCACAAGTATATTAGTAATTTAAGCTCAGCACTAAGACAGACATACGCACCTGACAGCATCTTTGAGTTTTTCTTTTGATGAAATCTTGACATCTGATTTGTCAGCAACTTGGTCGACACTGAGCTCGTCCAGTACATCTCTGTGAATGTGATATGGTACCCTCTTCCTGAGCTCTGTGTCATTCATCTCTTTTTCCATTTCGGAAAACTCAATTGAATATTCAATTCTCTATTCCAGACGTGAATGTGAACCTTTACTAAATTTCTCTCCTCACACTCACTGTTCAGATCACCTCCAGTGTATAGATCCCAAAAGCATGTCCTCACAATGAAAATGTAATTCTTAATGTTCTCCAGTGAGAGGTCTTCAGGTCTGGTTGCGCAGTGAAGTTTTGAACTTCCCTGGCTCTTCTCTTCTATCACAGGTTGTGTTAATGTGTATCCTGCCCTTTCCGATAGCAGTCTGATCCATTCACACACTTACTGACAGACTTCTAGTGTGTTCATATGGGGTGCAAAGTCCCAAAAACACAGGGGGGGGTTCAATGTTGGACACTTTCACACTAAAGATAGACGCCACCTTATCTCAGTCTGATTAGATAGAAAACGCTATACATTCATTTCATTCTGTCAAAACAATTGGTTTGCATTTGAATTTGAAATTGTTAACGCTATCTTTGAAACACATCTTTGTCCTGCCTCAAGATCTCTGAAGAGTTTTGATCTGGTGAAGTAGAGACATTTCTTATCTTTATTTGAGAAAATACATACATTGTATATGAACATTCATTGTATATGAAATTGTAAATATGTAATCATGTAATAGGTGTTCTTTCAACTTGATGTGTATATGTACATTACCAATAGTTTGGAGACAAAAGTGAACTAATACTGACTAGACAAAATTTTGGGACGTCCACAATTGTAATACAAAATTTATTTTATTAAACCAGAAATCCTAAAAATACTAAAGATTTTCTGAAGATTTTCTGTTTTAGGATTAGGGTTAATCTGTAGTGATTATGATTAGATTTATATAATATAAGCTTATATGTCCCCAGTAAACGTGTGAGCGATGAGCTGCATTAAATATTAATGTGGCCTCTCCCCAGTACCTGGCCTGAGAACAAAGTCTCTGCTAATGACATTTATGGTTCAGTTCACTGGGGTACAAGAAGAACATTACCACAACATACTTGAGTGAACTCTACATATATTAACTGAATTGTAATAAGCTGGTGGAGTTTAGTTGTTGTCAGACACCCTGGTGTATTATCTGGAGTGGTAATAATTATTTAGATCTTTATTTCCCATACTATTCGTGTTTCTACATGTTCTTCTAAAAATATTTGATTTATTTTACTGTCTACAAACCAAATTGGTCTCTAACATAAAAAAACATATGTTAATAAGAATCTGGGAGATTACAGCACCACCATGCAGTACATAAAGTTTTGAGGACAATTATAAATTATATATTTCAGCATTTTGTTTTTAACTATTTCAAACAGCAGTCTAAACTTAAAGAAGAAAAAATGAAAAAATAAACCATATAAAATCTGTTTATGGTGTCAGATATAATTTCATGTTCAACAGCTGTTGCCACATGTCACCTTGAATCCAGATGAATGCAAACAGTTGCTCCAAACCATTAAATCAAAATAGGAAGTTCTTCTCCTTTCTTGTTTTGTCTAGAAGTTTCATCTAAACCCCAGTGTTGAAGGGTCCTTTCAGGTTTGCAGGTTCATGTATCTGCTGTTTATGAAGCGAGGTCATTTAAGGTCACAGCTCTGTAACATCTGTTCCTGTGTTCTGTAATATATAGATGTGTAATTTAATTAGAACAGAAAAGGCTATTGAATTACAGCAAACTACAACAGCCCTATACAAATAAGTAAAAATGAGGAAAAAAAATAGCAAAATAACCAGACGACGCAGATATAACAGCATTTAAACACACACACACACACACACACACACACACACACACACACACACACACACACACACACACACACACACACACACCTGTAGCCCCTGGTAGTATAGGATTGCATGATGCACTGAGGGGGAAAATGAGGAATAAGAGAGAATATCTGGAAACAAACCATGGTTCTTTGTCTGAGATAGTAAACCATCTAGAAACAAACAAGAAATGCAGTCTATATGTGCATTAAACATGTTAGTTATTAAAAATAGATCAGTTCTTGGATGAACTATTCCTTCAAAGTCATGTTTGATCATGTGAGAGAGTGGCTGTGTGTGTGTCAGACGTGCTACCTGGACATGCAGCACAGAAAACGAGGTCTGTGTGTTCTCAAAGTCCTGAACAGTGACATGCAGAATATAAACTGCCATTCATTAGTTAGGAGTTCATAAGTGTCAGTAACAGGTAATCTATTTCTGTTCATCTCTGGTAAAATATCAACACTTCTACGTGTGTGTGCGTGTGTGTTCTGCAGTGTTGGGAGTAACGCATTACAAAAGTAATACATTACAGTAACATATTACTTTTTGCTGTAACACAGTAGTGTAAGGCATTACTAATCAATTTTCAGTAATATTTTACTCGTTACATGTTCAGTGAGGCTTGTATTACAGTTGTATTACAGTGTATTGTCTGCTTTTACTTCTTAAAGGCAACAGACTATGTGAAAGTTTTAAAGCAGTCTTTTAGTGCCAGTTCAGTGCGGTCACGTCTGTAACATTGTTTTTTCCTCATAAATGCGAACACGAAAACTAAAATAAAATGAATATTTTAAGTTCTATGGAGACTGCAGAGCCAACCCTTCCTCATCTGATTTGCGCAGTGTAATTAACAGAATTACAAAAAATATATTTTGCCTCCAATTTTTTTTGTCACGCATGAATGTGTGTCTTTTCCCTAATATTAAAAATAAAACATAGACTGATATTTGTCTAATGTCTGGAGTCCTTTAAGGAAGTAGCCTATATAAGTTTCAATACATGTATTTTCTGAGGCTTCTGTAGGTTTCGTGGATCTGAGTCGTGTGGCGAATCGCGATTTCGGTTTCATATTGCATATCGTTACAGCCCCAAAGTTAAGTTCTACTTAGTTATTTTGGTGAAAGTAACTCAAAAGTAATACATGAGTAATGTAACGCATTACAATTCTGAGACAGTAATATTGTAAGGTAATGAATTACTTTTAAATAACAGTAACAAGTAATACCTAATGTATTACAGTTTGGAAGTAACTTGCACAACACTGGTGTTCTGTGCCACTAACTGATTTGAATGTGCCCATGGCCACTGAGTCCATGAAGGTGACTCCACTGAGCTCCAGAATAACGCAGTGCTGCACACTCTGAGCCCCCTGCTGGTCTGGAGGACTTACTTCATGATTCTCCCTAATGCCTCTACTAACTGCCTGCACATATATATATAATAATAATAAGGAGACGCTCCTTATTATTATAAGAGAGGGTGGGAACTTTTGTTTTCAAAGCTAGCTTGCTATTGCTAGCCTCTTTGCAATTGCCTATCCTACATTTAATACAGCATGTGTGTGTTTTATCTGCATTAATCCACACAGAATGGTCAACTGAGCTGCAAAGGCCACTCTCATGCTTTCAGCCTCAATATCATCACTCTCTCCTCCGCTGCCTGGCAAAACCACATCACCCGTTACTCTACCGACCATGATGGAAAAAGGATGGAAAAAGTACCTGTGGATCAGACAGATCATCAGATAGAACTGAATGAATGGCCAATCAAATAAGAACCAAGCCACTTGATGGACTACAAATATTTATTTATTAAATAATGTTTAATATGTTTTAATTTAGTTTTTTTTATAATGTTATTTTATATTACATTGTAAATGTCATTGTAGTATTCATTACTTCAATGAGCTAATTGTTTCTGTCTTAAATTACTACATTGTTTAAATTAATACATTTTTAGCTAACTGTGATTTTGTATATGTACATAACTTTTACATTTACCTCTGATAACAGAACACTCTAAATTGTAATGTGGAGTTTTCTGTAAAGCTGTTTTGAAACAATGAGTATTGTAAAAAACGCTATACAAAAAAAAGGAGTTGAATTGAAGTTCTATATAAATATATTTGTATATTTTATTGTTATTAGTTGTTTTATATTATTAGTTGTTTATATATTTTATTTTAATATGTTTTTTTACTTTGTTATTTTATATATTTTTATTTTGTGTTATTATTAGGGCTGTGCAAAAATTAATTGCGATTAATCGCATCCAAAATAAAAGTCTGTGTTTACATAATATATTTGTGTGTACTGTATATAATTATTTTCTATATAGAAATACACACACATGCATGTATATATTTGAGAAAATGTGTTATTCATATATAAAATATTTATATTTATATAATATAGATTATGTATTTATATATATATATATATATATATATATATATACAGAATTTAAGCGCAAATAATTCTTAAATATATACATGCATGCATAGGTATTTATATATAAAATAATTATATACAGCACACACAAATATATTATGTAAACACAGACTTTTATTTTGGATGCGATTAATCGCAATTAATTTTTGCACAGCCCTAGTTATTATATTTACAAATCCATTATTGAAAAAAAATAACAACACATGAGCTTGTTACAACATTTCATTTTTTGGTTGACTACTCCTTTAAAATCCTTTAAAACTCCTTTAATAAATTAAAATTTATCTTGCAAAGTGGGATTATGTACCTGGAAAGATTTTCACGTATGTGTACTTACCCACAGAGATGTGTTTGGATGTCCCAAATATAAAGTAGATGAGAACAGGGTAGAAAAATGAATACAGACTAAACACTGGAGGAACTGCAGCCAGCAATGCATTAGCCATGCCTAAATGAACAACTTGTGTGTAGAGGAGTGTGTGCAGATCTGTACAATAGAATTAGTCATTACATCCACTTTATCTGTCTGATTTGAACCACAGTGCATTGTGAGGAAAATTATTGGCTGCCAGACGATAATGCAGATCTGTAGGTGTCTATTATGAAAAACAGGGCGAAAAAAAAATCATAATCGACCCCTCACATCACAGGCACTTCAAGTGGCTACAATCTCAGAGAACCCTAAAAATAGACCATGATTTTAATCTACGTCAACTCTGATAACATCCTTATAAAGTTTCTTGCAAGCCATATATATATTTGTAGCATATATAGCAGATCAAATATCACAGGATTGTGTGTGAAAGTCTTAAACCTTGAGTCAGGCGCATGATTCCTTCACTGATTCCTGATATCACATCCCCAACAGCATTTTTCCTGAGTGAGTATTGTGGCAGCCATGACAAGAGAGGTGCAACAGACAGGAAGCAGCTCTTGAGCTTTGGACCTGAATACCTGATGCAAAACAACAGAGAAATGAATGGTCAGCATGTATATTTCTCATGGACACTGTGCCTATTTTGTGAACACAATTATCTTAAGTATGCATGCTTCTTAAAAAAGCACCTACTCTTCTCACCAACACTCACCGGCTCTTCAGCTTTCCACAAATTGTCCGATGCGCCTTCCACCTGCGCTGGCCCTGGATATCTAGTTGTGCTTCATTTAGACCATAAACAGGATTAGTATTGAAATTCTCACTCTGTAAAAGTCTTTGATTGTCCATCTGTGAGAACAAGAAAAAGTATCTAAAACAGACACAATCCTAAAATGGAGTGTATATGGTTATGTTTCACATGTGCTAAGCTGTTGTGACATGGCCTTGAACTCAGAGCAAACTATCTATTATCATTCCTACAAGCAAACACATCCAAACCAATTAAACTGGAAGTCTATAATTGGAGAGAGAGACTGATTCTGCACTCTTTTCCTCCTCCAGACTTCCAAGGTGTTATTGTCTCAAGTGTTCACAGACATTCATCTTTGGATCAGCTTCGGTCTGACTAAAGTTTAAAAGATTTTTATCTACCACTCCTGAGAACAGAGGTCATATTACACATCACGTGAGCAAGTTTGTACTCAACAGACTTGTTACAATTTTTACTGTAGTACTTTAATAATGATCTCCAGAATCAGATAATGATAATGCAACTTCATTGTAGGAGGCAGGGCTGTATAATCCAATAAGAAGACACGATACTCTAACAAATAATGTTTATTAAAAAATTGACCTTTGACTCTCTCTCTCTCTCTCTCTCTCTCTCTCTCTCTCTCTCTCTCTCTCTCTCTCTCTCTCTCTCTCTCTCTCTTTACGTCTTGCTTATTAGAAAACTGACCTTTGACTCTATCTCCCTTTCTCACTATATATATATATATATATATATATATATATGAAGAGTTCAGATGCAAAAGCCTCTAAGTGCCATTTGAAATTTTCTTCTAGAATGATCCTTTTTATCAAGCTCAGTAATCAAGTTCAGTAATGGCAATTCATAGGTAATCTTCATTGTCATTTAAGTGAAATTACTTAACTTAAATATATAAGTTTGATAAAAATGATCATTTTAGAAGAAAATTTCAAATGGCACTTAGAGGCTTTTGCATCTGAACTCTTCATATATAGACATACGGTACATCAAGTCTACATGCAATGTTTTATTTATATCTTTATCAGTAAATGGACAGAACTGAATACAAGCAGATGTTAAACCAGAATAAATGTTGTACCATTTTCTGAAGCCATATTTATATGTAAAAGAAATTCATTTTCTAACACATAGTATTAGTTTAAAATGTATAGAAGTTACAAAAATTTTGTGGGATTACACTAAAAAAATTATGTAAAATATCTGGTTCCAAAGGCTGCAGTCTTAAAGGAATAGACCACCCAAAAATGTAATTGTTGTCATCATTTACTCACCATCAAGTTGTTCCAAACCTGTATGAGTTTCTTTCTGAAGATTTAAAAAATATCTTGGAAATCAAACAGTTGTCGGTTGCCATCCACAGTAGGAGAAAAATACTATGAGTCAACTGTCTGGTTACAAACATTCTTTTGTGTTAAAGAGAGAAACTCATATAGGTTTGGAACAACTTGATTGTGAGTAAATAATGACAGAATTTACTTTTTTTTTTTTTTTTTTTTTACACGTTTTTGGGTGAACTATCCCTTTAATAGTGTGGAAAGATATCAGCAGCCAAAACAGATAACACATTCAAAGCTCATCTGTGACTATCGGCACCTCTTTGATAGGAGCACACGTGAGGATAGTTGAGTGTGCAATAAAAGTGTAAATACGCTTGTCAATTAGTTTTTTTACCTTGTCAAGATAATTCCCTGAATTCTGTTCTGTGTGCCTGAGAAAAGCATTTTATTACCTTTGTGCACATGACCCGAATAGTTCAACAATACCTCTGGCCACCTGTGCGAGGTATCTCAGCTCAATGTCTCTCCTTAAATATCTATATTGTTTTCTTTTGTTTAAAGGCCTGATTTATAATATGACCTCATATATAATTCATCACAGTCAGATGCTGTCTCCACCCTACATAATAATCATCATGGTAATTTCCCCCAACTCTGAGTCTCATTGGTTAATATAAATTTCAACAGTGCTTAGAATTCAAAAAGGTTGTACAAACTCACAACCACGCATCCTCTAAATATACATTTAACAACCTAAAAAAAGTAGCAAAAACAACAAACACAAGCTGGGGAATTTCTACTACTCACTGTAGGTATATAGTACATATACATCAAAGAATCCTGCAAAAAACCTAAAACAGTTTCTTATAAAATAGTAAGCAGAAGAACATTTAAAATAAGAGATTTTTCTTGAGCACCAAATCAGCATATTAGAATGATTTCTGAAGGATCATGTGACACTGAAGACTGGAGTAATGAATGATGCTGATTATTCAGCTTTCTATTTTAGGAATAAATTACATTTGAAAATATGTTAAAATAGAGAAAATATTTTACCTGTATTAAGCAATATTTCACAATATTCATGGTTTACTGTAAAAAACAAAATGCACCTTGGTGACCACATATACAGTCAGTGCATCATAAAAAATTACAAAGTGCATCTTTAACCTTCAGTACAGCAGCAGAAATGTGCACCACAAACAGAATAAAAAGCCAAAAATATATCCAACATTAATCTGAAATTCTAATTAAGCATATAATGCTGATGTGAAGTCACGTCAGATATTCTGCCCCAGATGTAAACTCAGTATTGAAACTGCCTCAGGAGCACAGTGAGATCTCTGAGCCGCTCCGCTCTGCTCCGTGCAGACTGGTGAACCGGCAGCTCAAAAAAGGAAAAAGTGAAACTTCGAGAAAAACTAAGATTTGTTACTTGCCTCAGAGGGGGTAAACGGGGAGGTCTAGAGGGGTGTCTTGGTGGGAGGGGCTTGCGTTTTACTCTGGCACTCTGTCCATTCTCAGGTTCAATGTCTTTGATTTGAGAAGGGGGTGGAAGGGGTAGCGGAGGATCTGGTGCTGTGATTGGCTTCGAGTGGGCAAGAGGAAGGGGTGAAAGCGGAGGGGGGAAACTGGTAAAGGAGGACTCGGAGTGGGAGGAGCCTTCCCAGGGTGCCATGCTGTCAGGGGCCACAGATGAGATGGGAGGATGACCACGTTTTCTCATGTCGTCCTGAGGAGGATGCTGGGGAGTGGATAGAGAAGGCCTTGCTAAAAGCAGAATAGATGAAGAAATAGAATCAGAATTTCCACATTAGAATAAAAAAAAATGTGAGACTTTATTTTTTGTAATAGCGGCTACATATTTCTGAATTGCGACATTCTTACAAATGTAATTTTTTTTTAATTATTGTGATTTTTTCCGTAATTGAATCTATTATATTTATGTAATTGCAACTATTTTTCATAATTGTGACTATTTGCAAGTATTACAACTTGTATTTGTTGGAATGGAATTTGCAACTCTATTTCTCACAATTGCTACTTTCTCAGATTTGCGACTTTATATCTTATATCTTTATAGATTTAATTACCTGTTTTGCTGTAAGAGACAGGATCACATATATTTAACTTTATCTCACACACGTTCAGTTCTAATTATCCCCTCACCTAACAAGTCCATTACAAAGGCACATGTTGGGACAAAAGCAGCTAATTAACATAGCACCTCCTGAATATCCTTGAGTTTATGCATTGTCTATTGATGAGCTCAGATAACATTGTGTAGACAGGAGAAACAAAGATCAATGTAAACACACAGTTTATATGTTATGCATGAGGACTGATTAGCAAGTTATGAAAACATTTTATTTCCAGTCAAATCAGTTAATATCTGACAACATCTTGCCATATCCTGTATTAATGCAATGATTCCATGTAGACTATAAAAGTCATTTAACTAGGTGATGTATTTACTATACCTGCAGTTCTGTTGCCTGATGAACCAATCAGAGGAAGCCTATCTTTCGAGATCAGTCTATTGTCCTGTTGGGTGATATCACACACATGATCATGACTGTTTAATGAATCAGTGATACTGTACATTCACTTGTGTATTCAATCCATTTTCAAGTTATTTTTGTGGAACAGCCATACCGTGTCATTTTCAGCTTCCTTTTTCTTTCGTTTTTGAGGCATCTTAGGGTTCTTCTTTCCAGATTCGTCCTCTTTAACGGTTTTCCTGAACCGTGACATCCTTTCTCAAAAGATCAACACATACAGTAGGCTACACACAGTGACTCACTTCAAACAAAGAGACACATCAGCATTCACCACAAAACATTAACTGAAATAAAATAGCATGCATAAAGACGTTTTATTTCAGCTACTTTCTAGTTGTTGATGTAGTAAAATAACTCAAACTAAAATAAAAATGAATAAAACATAAATAACAAAAACACACAACGAAATGACTAACTAAGATTAAAATAAAAATCAAAGAAATAAAAAATAAAGACTAATTCAAAATATCCATAAAAACTTAAATGGTATGTCAATTATACTAAAGCAACATTGGTTGCTATTGCAGAATTTTACTCACATTAGTCATTATTATACTCACATTATCCTTTCAACTTTTGTCTTCTCACATTTTGTCACTCCTTTTTTACATCATGTAATCAGAAAATATTCGCATTCCTTTTTCAAATTCTGCAAACCTTGTGGCTTTATATCTTTGACTCTCTCACGTGTTTCCTTTCATATCTTGCTTCATTCGTTCAGCTGTGGATTACAGGGACGGGCCATCGAGCTGCTACGATGATGAACAAAAGGGAACTGGAGAAGGGGGTGAAATATTTATACTTAGTTGCACAGTCAAAGCCCCCCAACACACTGTGTACCCTCTCTCTCTCACTCACCCACACACACCTGCTGGCTTGTAGCCCAGGAAAAGCATTGATCCATTACACACGCATGAATATCTCTTCAAGCCATAAGCCACTCACACACGTACACAGTCGTAACACATTCGGTACACCTGGACACCACATGGACACCTTCTCATTCTTTCCATATTCAATAATATATTTAGCATTTTAGAATAATAGTCACCAAAACCAGAACCCAAAACGTGTAGCCTACAAACCAAATCAAAACGATCCATCAATCATCTTTAGGTTCTTTTTAAACAGTATTGAAGGCGTTCACACGGCTCGGCCCAGTTCATCGATTTCATTTATTACAATTTTATTTGTCATTTATTTTTTATATATAATTTATATTATTACAAGCACAAGAATCTTTTTTAGCAAGCATATACTATTATAGTTTTTTATTAATGTTTTTAATTGGCTTTCATTTTGATATCTTCCCTTTTAAATTTAGTTTTAGTAATCTTATGTACTTTCGTCATTTTTATTATTTAGACTAATTGTTTATATATATATATATATATATATATACATATATATATATATATATATATATATATATATATATATATATAATTTTAGTACTTCAATGATCAGTGTAAGTTTTTCATTAAATATTTATACTGCAGTCAACATTTGAAGTGGATCAAAACCTTTCATCAGAGTTATACATGAATTTTGAACAATACCCGTTCTTGTCTTGGACAACTTTGATAAACTTTTTGATCCACTTCAAATGTTGACAACTGTATTTTATTTCAGATCTACTTCAATTAGCGAAAATGTTTTTTAATAGTTTTACATTAGTTAACAACAACACTAGCTTTATATCAAAATGTCTGTAGGATGATGAGAAACAAATTCAGTAAATCGCGTGTTCAAAATGTGACTGGTCCTGCACAGCTGTATAGACATTCATTGTTAGGCTATATTGATAAAATACTTTCTCTGGCACAGTAAAAATTTGACATATTAAAAAGATCTTTATTTGAATTTATTACAATTCTTTGGTATCTTAATTTATATATCATAAAAAAGAGTGCTGATAGTCAGTGTCATGTCCTTGAAACACGATGTGAAAATATCACTTTCTTTCTTTCCTCTTCTTTTGCACTCCTGTTAACAGTTTCATTTGGTTCATCCATCTCTCTTTCCGTTAATTGAAACAATTGTAAACCCTGGCCACAAACAACCACCCAGGCACCTCCTTCTTGTCCCACCCCAAACCACGCCCACAATCCAGCAGCATCTGCGGTGTGTGAGAACAGCACCTTCAGTGGGAAGAGGCCATCGCTGTTCACACTCCACAAACACAAGCGTTGGTCTGCCGAGGTGGACACCAATAGGGTTGGGCTTAGAAAACATAGCCCAGTGAGAGGGGAAGAGTGTGCCAGGGGCACTGACCTATGAGAAAGTAGCTGTAGAGACATGCCACCATTCTCCTGATCTTTCTGTTCAATCTTGATATTCAGTAGAGACAGCTTTCCATCATCTCCACCACTGGCCAATGAGATCATGTTTTCCTCAATTTGCATCTCTCTCTGTGTTGACAAGGCAAGTGTATTGACTCCACTTTGATGGACAGGTATAGAAAAGAAAGGGGCTGATGGGCCTGAAGCAAAGAAAGGGTAAATCATTATTGACAAACACATATTTTAAAGTATTATTACCACCAGACTCGTGGCTCAAGGCACCCGACACTTTGGGGTTTTGGGACACCTTCAAAGTTTTTTTTTATACATAAAATTTTGTAATACTCTTGGGTTTGTAATTGATAAAATAATATTTGTTTATTTATAACAATACACATACTCCATTTTTGAATCAGAGAAAATGACACTTTTGGAGCCTAATAGCTGTGGTCACAATGAGATGTTGTTGTATGTAAAAGAGTTGAAAAGGAAAGTCTAATAATAATGAGTAAATAAAGAAAGTTTTTAATTTTAGAGTAAACTATACCTTTAACATATACAACAAATAAAAACATTTTTTCTTAACCAAAGCAAAAAACAAAACAAAAAAAAAAAACAGTGTTTATGTTCTGGTGCATGTATGACTCACCCTGCCAGCTGACACCAGCCTTACTGTTCAAAACTGCTGTTAAATCCCACACAGATATACAACCATCTGTAGTGGCACTGAACAGCAACAAAAGCCTGAGACCGAAAGAGATGGACACATGCAAATAAGTGTAAGAAATAATGTAAACATGGAATCACAAATGTACAGCGTTTCCTTACTTTCTGCCCTGGGATTCCTCCAGCTTGTAGGTGGCGACACTGAGCACACACCTCTGATGGTAAAAACACTCCCAAAGCATGTCAACACTCCTATTGCTCTCAGTCACACTGAACAGCCTAAAAGAGAAAACACACAGTCTCAATGCATTAATCACAGAATGTAAAAACATGTTTTAAACTAATGTTTTTAATCTCAAATCAAGTTACCTTACTGCACCATCACTACAGCCCAGAGCCAGAACATATTCAGTCCCATTACGCACCACAGACATAGACATGTACCTGCAAACACGAGAAAGCATTTGCAAAGTAAATGGGAGTACATTGTATTGTCCGCTCTCTGGTGGTCATACATTTTCAAAACAACTACTACCAACCATCAAACAACACTGGACACCCCTAAAATTCATACATGTTTGAAACAACATGAAGGTGAGTAAATGATGACTGAATTTTCATTTGAGAGATATTCCTTTAAGACAACACAAATGACTTCCCAAACCTAACTCTAGCTCAAAACTAGGAAAGTCTTTTGAGAAACACATTCGTACCTCGTTTCTGGGTCCATTTTGATGGTCTTGTGTCGATTCCGCTTTCGTTCCCACTGCTCATCCAATCGATGGCCAGCTATTTGAGTGACCTGACAGATCGGCTGACCCTGCTGCTCATCCAAACTAATCAAGAGCCGGTAACACTGCAGCTGAGCCCGGCCACCCGCTGAGAAAACCAAAGAAGACAAGGAGGTATCTGTCCGGTCACCTCTCCCTCTTTCATTAGTTTCTTCTCTTCTGACGGCAGCCAGAGCACGAACATTTGAAATATGGTCTGTTAGAACTGTAAGCACTTTAACAGTTCCACTCTGTGGATTGACGGCAAGTACACCCACTGTGGTATCCTCCCCTCCGGTAACAAAAATCTCCCAAAGTTCTGACAACTCTCTAGTCTTTGTGAGACTACCAAGATGACACACACAGCTGATGCCTCGCCCATGTAACCCCTCTTTTAGGGTGTGTCCATTCACATCGGTATCTGTGGACGCTAATGAACGTGATGCCATGACAGCTCCATGTTTGATGAACACAAGTGTACCATGTCCGATTGCATGTGCATGAGGATCCGTGTGGGTGTGTATCGGGCATTTGTAGGCCCAGGATCGATGGCCGCCTCCACAGGCAACTGATAATAGCTTCTCTTGTCGGTGAGGGTCCCATATAATGAAGTGGACAGAATGGAAGCCAACCATTGCAAACCGAGCCTCAGCTACGCTTTCACTCTCTTGATCGATCTTCCTCTTCTCAATTCTCTCATTCGGCATCTTTCCTTGTGCCTCTGGTTCATCCAAGCCCAGAAACAGAACCTTCTCAAGCCACTCCATGCCACTGCAGGCCCGCTGAACTCTACGCACCTTCAGGACGTTTTCTTCAACAGTTAGTATTCTTACAGATCCATCTCGACCTGTACTGTAACATAAGTCTTGATACTCACACACGGAAGTCACACCTTGCTTCCCATGGACTCCGTAAAGGGTACTGATGGGAGATATAGGCCCGCCAATTTGCGTTTGTTGGTTTTTGGTTTCTTGATCTTGTAAGTCCATTCTTCTTTCTCCTCCATTTCTTGTGTCATTCTTTTCTCTTTCGGCATAGAGCAGTAGTGACCCTCTCCGGTCACCACACAGGTATAACCCTTTTCTTTGTGGCAAGGCAACTACAGCAGTCAGCCAGCGTTTGGCACAGGGTGGCAGCAGGAATGGAAGAAGAGTTTCCTCTTTCATATGCAGGCCTGATTCATCCTCCATCACCTTTATTGTCCACCGGTACACCAATCCCTCAGAGCCTGAAGCCAGAAGACACCAACTCCAGGACCCTCCAGACAGTCCCTTGACCCAAAGTACAGAGTGAACTTTACCCTGTCCAGCTTTTAGCAAGACTCCAATGCCTGGCTGCTCTATAAGGAACACTTGGACACCTCCGTTCAGATTAGCCACTGCACACACCCACACAGTGCAATTTGAATTCTGGACTTGGATGCTTGTGATCTCCATCACACAATACGACTGGAATTCTGCTCCTCCTTGCCAGATGACATCCCAGGTGTCACCCTGACTAAGGCACACCTCTCCTTGATCAGTACAGACCAGAACTGTATTCGATTCGTCCTCACCCACTAATCGAACCACTTTTGGACAACCTTGCCCTTTAAATTCCAGATCCAGCTGAGTCTCTGCCTGAGTTTCCTTGCTATCTTTCATCTCATCTGCCACTCTCCACACTCTTACCCCACCATCTGCACCTCCAGTAGCCATCCATCCCTCCCGACAGCCTATACTTCCCCCGCTGACAGCAAGAGCCTTCACTCCACCAGACCTATGTCCTTTAAACGTACATCCCACCTTCCCCTCCCCTCCCCATTCCCAGAGCAGGCATGCTCCATCTTCTCCTGCACTGAATACACGGTTGGGTGTAAGCTTGACACAGAAGACCCGTGCCTGGTGCCCGTAAAGCACGCGAAGACATGTTGGTGTTTCCTCTCCACAACCTGCATCTCCACCCAATGTGCCCACGCTCCACAAACGAACGCTGCGGTCATCCGAGGCAGACGCCAGCCACCCAGATTTCAGATGGTAGCAAAGACTGAAAATGACTCCACTGTGGCCCAGTAGACGTCTCTCCACCTGGGATTGGCCACTGGGTTTGGTCCCTGTGGGCCTCCACAGCACAAGCTGGTTAAAAACAGTCCCACCCACCAGCACTAAAGAGTCCCAATTTGGACCAATCATAAGTGCCGAGTAGAGAAGACAGGACTCTTCACAAGAGTAGAAGGAGAGAATGCTACCAGATTCTGCTTCTAGGAGCAGCAGGGCATTGTGGGCCAAGGCTATGCCTAACAATGTGTGGGGTTGTGCTTTCAGCCACTGAATGTCCAGCACCCAGTCTTGAAGCTCCAAGAGTGGACCAATCAGCTTCAGGCATTGTCCTGCAGAACTGAAGCTGACAAGCCGAACTCCTTTTCCTCCAAAAACAATTATCTTCTCCTCGTCATTGTCCCAAACAGAAATTTCAGATGAAATTACACTGTAGAACTGACTCTCTTCAGACTGATGTTTTCTACCAGGTCGTATCCCATGGATGCGGTAGTTATGGAGAACATTTAAAGATGCACATTTAGTAGATTCTTGAAGACTGTAAACAGAGAGGATTGGTCCCTCACCTAAAAAATGCCACAATTGCAGGAAAAAAATCGAATTAATAACTTGTTAATAAAGATAAATACACATTATGAAAATTGAGAGACATTTCTCAAGCACCTTATTCTTATAATAAAGGAATGAAATTCAACAAAGGAAGAAAACCAAGACTCTCTTTGTCAAAAGATGGAACCTCTGACTTATCCCATTTGACACTTACAGGTGCAGTGGTTTTGGAAAACCACCCTTTTTTATTTTGTAGTTGATATTATTAAATTTCAATTATAGAATTTACAATAAAATATTGTTTCTGTAAAAAAAATGTGAGGTTATATTTTAAAGAAGGTACAAACCAGTTCAACGCAAAAGACAAGTAGAAAAAATATGGAAGGTGAATTGTACAGAGACATTATTATCTCAGAATTGTGCAAAATCACTTGACAAAAACAGTTCCAGTACCCATTATATGTTTGATGAAAACCAAGGTTAGGGGTAACAGTATACAAGGTGTTTAATATTGTAATACATGTGGCCTACATATCAAACTCTTATGATCTGTATGTCATGCAGGTTTTAAAGACTTTCTAGTCTCTAACTACATATGATATTATAGTTTTTAATGTTAACCAATGGATTAAATAAATGTAAACTAGATCAAACAAGAACATTTGGAGAACCTTATGGTTGCAGAGAGAAACCATCTCAAAATTACCCATGAGTCATATGCTGCATAATTGAATCCAAAATGGATGTTTAGTTTGATAATTTGTTACCTGTTCATTAAAAGAATGAATGTCAGTCACCTGTCAACAGGAAATCCTCCCCCAGGAATTCCAGCGCAGTCACTGGTGCAACAAGCACAGCGATCTCCTTCACAGCAGACCCCATAGGAGATGCCATCTCACCCGTCCACAGCACAGGCTGAAGACTTCTAGAGCACAACAAAAACATTTACAGCATTTTTTTTTAATTACTGTATGACTTCCTGAAGTTTTTTTACATGCAGAAGTCTCTAACAAATAAATAAATAAATTAGAATAAATGTATAATGCTCACAATGGCCTTTACTATACTATTAAATCAAATAAGTGTATGGTAAACATAGGTGAAATAATTGATTCTGGGCCATTGAATTATAAGAAAATAAAGCACATGACATTGCACAACATTCCTCATGACATCTGCCAACATTCCATGTGCATTCGGTTTCACTTTATTTGGATGGTCCCTTTAACACATTCAGTTGACTATAAGTAACGCTGCACCTAACTCTCACTAGAGTGTTAGTAGAGTATTAGTAGACTGGTAGGGTTAGGGATAGAATAAGTTGACATGTACTTGCAAAGTTACATATAGTCAGTAAATTGTCTGTTGGAAGAGCATCATAAAGAGTTGGCAGATATTAAGCAGACAGTCTACTAATACTCTAATGTTTGTTGTGTTTAAACAATGAATGTCAAGTAAACAAATACCATTAATTGAGTAAGTGAACAGTACTAATCTTACCCTAATGTGTTTTGGAACATGACAGTTGGTTCTAACTGGCCAGAGATTAAAAATGGTCCAATCTTTAACATTATTAACTGGTTTAAATGGGAAGTTTAATTTAAATGGTCAGCTAACGTACACGTTCCAAAATATAACAACTAAAGTAGGTTTTGTACCGGTTTGCTACCTTATTGAAAGTAAAACTTCAGTCTCCTTTTAACAGAACACGGTTGTATTTTCCAGCAGGGATAATCTCCATGATTTTATCATCGTAACAACACCTCTATCGAGCTTAGTTTCACTTACGCGTCCCCTGTAGAGATCGTGCCTTTATTTTGAGAGGAAGTGAAATTAAAAACTCGTGTATTTTTCTTTCATACTAGATCCAGACCATTAGCCACAGTCGCATCTCTGTTCAACATGTTTCGTGCATGTGTTTCTCGCTTCCTCGTTGAGATCGCGCAGCGTCCAATCGCGCGGTTCAATACTGCACAGACTGCACCACACTGGCAGTCAATTGGATGAAACGAGTCCTGCGCTTTCGACTGTTTAAACGCGTAGATTTGTATATTTTGCCTGATGCACAAACCATATGTGTTGAACAGATCTAATGAGAATGGTATACAAATCATATGAAATGCACAAATGGGTGAATTGCCTTTCTTTTTTTTACGCCCGGAGCGTCTTTTTGCGCATGTGTCTCCAGTCTGTTGTTTAAATTTCTTACGGACCGCTTAAACCCAGGGGGTGGGGACAAAGTGTAATATATTCGGGATAAAATCGTCAGACTGATGATTGCATGTAAGTAGGGTCAATATAAATGATATAATATCAGTTTTTCATAGCGGTTGTGTAATGCACGAGAGCTTCATTAAGAACAGTCAGTGAGCTCTAGCTTTAGTCTTACGTCGCAGATCGCAGCTCGGGTTTACTTCTGTAGTGCGATGCTCGGGTTTAGCGCTGTGGCTAACCAGACAGTGGATTCGTAATTATAATTATTCAAATAAAATGCAGCCTGCTCCACCCACACCTGTAGTACTAGACAAGTCATGGATTTAAAAGCTTATGTTTGCTTTGTGTAAAAGCTTATGTTTGCTTTATGTTTGCTCTTGCGTGTAATAATAGCGATGCGATTCCTATACGAATTATTATTTTGAGTCCGATCGATGCAATGAGTCGGTTCAGTCCGGTTTTGTGAACTGATTCACAAAACCGGACTGAATCGTAGTCAAGAAACGAGCCGAGAATGAAAGCATAGGATTTGAGCTATATTACTTAAATAACTAAACAGCAGATTTGCTACAAATAAAACTGCGCATGGAAATATGTGTACTAACTATCAACACAAAAATATAATTTTTTAAATGCATAAAAGTAAAAAGCTGCAAAAACTTTATTTTTAACCAAGAGATGTGAATAAATTACTTATTTTTAGTTAATTAAAGAGCGAAATAATGGTTGTTAAAAACTTTGACAAATAAAATTAAAATGAAGATTAAAGATATATAATATTTACAAAATGTAATCGAAAAAAGCCAGAAATATACAGCAACATAATAAACGGCATTATATGTTTTAACGACGACAGAACTGTTGAACGAACAGTTCAAAAGAACCGATTCTCAGAAATTAACTCATGGAGCACATGTTTTTTCCCCCCAAAAATCAAATGTTTCATTCATTCTTTAAAGAGTTGGAGCAAATATTTAGAATTAAAAAACTAGTCCCTTCATTTTGCTTTCTGTCTGCTGAATTACAGACTTCACATGTGTGCCTGGTGACCCCTTGCGCATCAGGTGGACCCCAGATGCATTTCCGTTGAGCACCGATGATCAAGCAACCTCACACACTCGTATTTACCTGTGGCATCCAGAGTTTAACATATCACTGCACCTGAAACTCTGGAAGCGCACTGCACACAACGGGACCAAACCGACCTTACCTTCCTGTAATGCTGGAGTGTAAAACTCAAAAACTGACACTGTGATACTGCCAATGTTGCCATCTAAAACTATACATGCAACACTTAAAGTTTTTAAACTAGACTGTTCTGTTGAATATAAAAACAAATAGTGATTTTATAGATTTTCTATAAATGAAGTAACACATAGTACCTCAACATAAGCCTTTGTACCCAGTAACACACAAATACACTCATGCTGACCACCATGACATACCGCATGCCAAACTTCACTCTGGAGCAAAAGCTTTTCCTGCTTCGGAGAATCCATGCGGTGGTGGACACAGTCCAGGACTTTCGGAAAGACACCAACACTACTGTGCACCGGAACGCTGTATGGGCAGAGCTGGCTCAGGCCTTCAATTCGGCGTTCCCTAGTCGACCGCCCAGCAGCATCGGGTCTCTGAAGACGCTGTGGAAACGACTGAAGGTGGAATGTCGAGTAGCGCTGCAGAAGAGACAGGAACAGCAGGCAGCTGGGCATCCTGTGTCTGCCCTCACTCAGGTAAATTGAAATATGTTTAGAATTCAGTTAAATGCTTTGGAACTTCGAGTCGCAGAGTTCCGTTTTTCCGAGTCAACGCAGTGTGGTTGTGTGTGGTTCTGTCAGGTGCAGAGAGAAGTCATTGCCCTGGTGCCAAACCTGATCTCCTGTCTGGAGGAGGTAGATGGAGATGGGAGCTATGCCTCAGTTAGGAGCGGCTCACCTGGAGCAGGTAGTTAATAGTCATGTCATCTCTACTACAGGATGAAATACTACTCCTCTGCCCAGCTGTCAACTCTGTAATTATACATGGAAGGAGATTAATTGAGGCATTCTCTCTTTTGCAGTGATGGGGCTTTCAGGCTCTAATGGGAGTGAGCATGAAGATGCTGACCACAGTCAAAATGATGTAAGACAGAAATCGGCCTTGAAATGATTGCTAAAATGCCTCTTAAGCTAAATGTTTTCTTTTATATTGCAGATTTTCTTAACAAAAAACATGATTGACGATGTGTCAGGCATGTTAAAATGTAAAGTGTTACAAGGTCAATATTTTACATGCATTTTGCATTGGAGAAAATGAATACATATATTTATATATATATATATATTATAAGGGTAAGTATTTTTTTGAGGAATTCATACTTTTAGCTTGGATTAAATTGATATGTGACAGTAAATGCATTTTTAATGTTACAAAAATGTGAAAAAAAAACTCTAGAAATAAACATAGTTATATAATATTCTGTATTCCATACACTATTATTTTCACCAGTGTGAAATATCCTGTTTACTTCATGTACTACATGCCTTTTTGAATTTATTGCAAAAATGTACAGCAAATATGATGCTGTTCAACTTACTTTTTTTACAGGAAGTAGACAGCAAGGAGAACTTAGCCATTGAACTTGGTTTGGCTTCACCTTCTCACCTACTTTTCAACTCTGGGATTCCTCCTGGCACTGTGTCCTCTCCTCTCTGCTCACAATCAGTCTCTTCCAGGTCCAGTCGTCCCTCCCTCATCTACCCAACCCACGCAGGAAGCACCTCAGGGCTGGCATCAGGGACTAGGGGTGAAAACTTTGAGATCATACACAGAGAGCCTGCGGTGCCACGTGCTCCTGCCAGAGGATCAGTTGAGAATTCATTGCCGCCGACGGACTCTTATACCTCAGACTCAAAATGGGAGTCACGTCGACAGGAACTGTTTGAGCTGGAGCATCAGCAGAAGATGAGTCTGTTACTGCTGCAGCAGTGTGTGTGGGAGGAGAAGAGGAAAGCAGTGAGACAGAAAGAGAAGGCGGCACGGGCCAAGAAGAGATATTATCAAGCCAAACTACGGAAGATAGGCGCGGATTATCTGCCCTCCAGTAGCGACAGCGAGGAAAACCAACATCCACAGACATTAACACAGATGTTTATGACATCTTAGCTATTTTTACTTTCATTTGGAAAGTCATTTTTTTTATTCGATCAATGTTGTTTATTTACAAAACAATATATTTTTTTGAACTTAATTGGTGTTTAGGAATGTACCATGTGTATCATATGGAGGGGGAATTCACTCGAGCAGGCTTCGTTCCATTGGCAGATAGAAATCTCATCTCCTTTTATCCTCTCTCTCATCAACACTGGTGCTGCATTCCATTCAGTCAAAAGTAGGATATTTCTACTTAAAGGGACCAAAATTCCCTAATTGAAAAATTCATCATTTACTGACCGTATGAGACTTGCTTTCTTGTTTTGAACACAAAATAATATATTTCAAAAAGAGTATAGTTTGTCCTTAAAATTAAAGTAAATCAGCTCCTGTGTTATTTTGGACCCCATTGACTTTCACTGTATGGACAAAAACAATTTTTGATTATAAAAAAAGACACATCCATCAAAAAAATACATTCTGTGTGAACGGCCCTAAACCCTCACATAGTCAGGCCAGAATTGAGCAGCGATATTCAGTCCTGCTTGATGGGAAGAGGAAATGAATTGAAATGAGATTTCTAATGTTACTGTATAGCATTTTAATTTGATGATTGTATCAGGATCAAACCAAGGATGGATTAATGTCCTGCAAGGCCCCCTTTTGATGCAATTGTGATTCATAATGTCTAAATAGCAGGAAATTATTCTGCAATTATGAGGAAAAGTCAATTTATAAAAGTGCAATTGCAAGAAAGCTATTGTCAGACCAGAATCCTTCCTTGGGTTTAACCGTTTTAGGACAGTGTTTTCAGGACCAACCATTTGATTCAGTTTACTGTAGCTGATTTATACTATGCAGGTTTTTTTCAGGTAAACAAGTGCTTCTCATAAACTTTCTACTCATGGACTGGTTGAATTTAGTGTTGTTCACTTGTCTTAAACAGTGTTTGGCAGATCCCTCTGTCCTTTTCAAGTTATGAAAAACCGTAATTAAAGGTATAGTATACAGTGTTTGGCAGATCCCTCTGTCCTTTTCAAGTTATGAAAAAGCATAATTAAAGGTATAGTTCAACCCCCCATCCCTATAAATTGTTGCTTTGATTTTTGGATGAACTGTCCCTTTAAGGAGTGTTACAATAGTAGCCTGGAAATGGAGTGTGTAAATCAGTGAAACAAAATGAGAACTAGTGGAAAAGCAGATTCGAAATTTAAATGTAGATGTAATTTAATTTGATTCGATTGAAATTTGACGTGTAATGTGACGAACAAGTTAGACTTTTTTTTAACTAAAGAAGTGTTTGTCTTGAATATTCAAAAAACACCAGCATACAGAAGCATGGTAGTGTTAACTCTTTTATTGACGCCCATCGGGTCTCGTTTTCAACTCCCATTGGTAGCAGATTTTTTTTTCTGATAACCCCCCCCATCAGTAAAAGCAATACAACATGTCCTGTAATAAACATGTTGAGCCATTATACATTCCCCTTTTCTCTCTTCCACCCAATCATTGTCTTCCACTGCTCTCTCTCTCTGATGGACAGAGGACATTTCTTTTCCCAGAAAGCATTGTGAACAGAAGAGGAGGGGGACATATTAGACAGAACATATAGAAAAATTTCACACATAAAACATTTGAAACAGATGAAATCTCGCTCTTATAAAAAACATAACTCCCACACGCACTTCTTTAGAAACACTTCGGCGATGATTATGGTAGATAAATTAATTTCAATAAATATTAATAAATAAAATAAATTAATTTAATGTCTGTACAAGATAAAGTTATGCAGTCATAAATAAAATATAAAATCATGATTAGAAAAAGTACTGGAGCACTTTATGACAGGTAAGAAGAGGTATAAAAGGGGTGACAGGGCACTCTTTTTGGCAAAACTCATGGTAATACTATGACTAAAGAAATAAAGTCATATGATGAAGCATGATTTCCCTTTTTAACAGGATCCTGATATTTTTTAGATGATCTTGACTGTTTTTAACTCATATCACAATGTTCCTTTCTCTGAAGTACTGTATATTCAATACTTAACAGTGACCAATATTTAGGTATTTTAGTTAGAAACCATACAGTAGATGGATTAAACAGTTTCTCAATCGCTGATTTGGGATTTTTGAGTAATTTTGAGTCACTAAGCAGTATTTGAATTATGATAAGTCTGGATATGAACAAGGTTTTATGAATATAGTCTTGAATATGCTTGCAGGCTAATAACACAACTAAATAAAGGTCTCTTCACACAGCTGCAACAAACTTCAACAAATGCAGAGCAGTTTGGCCAAAAATACTTCAGAAATTGGTCAGGCATCTCATACAAGTTTGTTGGAGTTTGTTAAAGAAATGTGTTTAGAGAACCCTAAAATCGTCCAATCAAGTCACCCTTCTGAAAACAATCTCTTGATTGACAATCATTACGGTCCAATCATATCTTCTGATTCATAATTCTTTAGATTACAATCACTGTCTCTGGAGTCTCCCACCAATCCCATGTTTGGGCCAATATCTTCCACATTTACATGAACCAATCGTAGACTCTCTCCCAGTTTATCAGTGGGCGTGGCTTGTTTGCATAAACACATGTTGGAATATAAAGATTGGAGTGGGAATGTTTGGGGCTGTTTTGGCTCGGAATGGGTTTGAAAATGTTTTTTCGATCCTACCCATTTAAACATATATCCACACAATCATCAAAAACATCACTAGAGATTTTCTTCTTTGTTCTTTGATGAAAAAGATACAAAAGTATAAAAATGTTCTGTACAGTTTTGTTTCTCTCTCTCTCTTTCTCTCTGACCAGTCCTCTCAGCTGTTGGTCTGAAATTTGAGGTTTGCAGTTTGGACAAATGAAAATCATGGAAATCATCACCTTTGGTTTGATTTCCTGTCTGTTCTGAGGAGGGTGATATCTCAAGCCCTTGATGAACAACTTCACTCTCATGCCCTGAACACTTTCCAGGGTGAAGTGGGAGTCCTGATCGCTCCGGCTGGCTATGTCCTGTGATTCTCTTGAGCCCATCTGCATAGGTGCATTATGGGACTGTGAAGGAATCATCAAGATTGTCCGTCACTTCTGTTAACTCTACAAAGAGACAAAAGATGAAAGATGTCAACATCATGTACATACTTTTTTTAAAGGGGCACCAGAGGCAGTCCTAGCTCACTTAGTGCCCTGTGTGAGATATTGTGTGTATATATATATATATATATATATATATATATATATATATATATATATATATATATATATATATATATTAGGGCTGGGCAACGATTAATTGCGATTAATCGC
The DNA here is from genome assembly GCF_988280905.1 of Pimephales promelas. Classification (NCBI taxonomy): domain Eukaryota; kingdom Metazoa; phylum Chordata; class Actinopteri; order Cypriniformes; family Leuciscidae; genus Pimephales; species Pimephales promelas. Next base: position 21,902,951 of record NC_142782.1, read on the forward strand.
ATCCAAAATAAAAGTTTGTGTTTACATAATATATGTGTATTTCTTAAATATATACATGCATGTGTGTGTATTTATATATACAAAATAATTATACACACTACACACACATATATTACGTAAACACAAACTTTTATTTTGGATGCGATTAATCGCGATTAATTGTTGCCCAGTCCATATATATATATTCATTTGTATACACACATTACTATTTTATTAATATTTTGATAGCATTTATCATGCTATATATTTATATATATATATATATATATATATATATATATACACACACACACACACACACACACAATTTGCAACTGATCACCATGGACGTTTGTTGCATTTTGTAAATAGCTCCTTTTGTGTTTCACAGGGAAAAGTCATGAGTGTTGTGAAGTGTGAGAATGAATAGATGATGATAGACAGCAAACAAAGTTGCATTTTCATATCATTATCAGGAGAGAACTAATCAGTTTTATGAGAACAGAACCAAAGATGACCATAAAACAATGTGGAATATAAACGGACGAACAGCGAGACAAAAAATGGGCTGGACTTACTCAGAGTCAGGTGACACTTCAGAGACGCTCTGAGAGGTTGCAGAGAGAGGAGGCGGGGAAGGGGAAGGGCCAGCTGAGGCAGGGTTAGGGGGCGGGGTTAAGACAGAGGAGCTGAAGGAGGCGAGTATGGAGGAGAGGATATCCAGGTGTTCACTAGAGGGTGGGCGACTGGATGGGGCTCCGGGTGCAGCTGCAGATGACGGGTACCTACATGATGGGGCGGAGTCTAGGCGACCACGGCGCGAGGGCAGGGTTTCTTGGGGTTCCTCTGTGATCGGTGGAGGGGGTGAGGAGGGTGGGTGCGGTTCGGGGTGTGAGAGCTGTCGGGGCGGCAGGGTTCTCAGCCACTCCCTGCAGGGCTGCGCTCCACCGCTAGACTCCAACTGCTCTCGTGACCGACTGCTCATGAGAGCCCCTCCGAGGTGCTCCCGAGAGGCCTGTTGCCTCGTTAGAGTGTTGAGCTGTGTTCTCGAGCCACTCAATGAACCCTCTGCCCCCATTAAACCCACCATACCACCCCTGCCTACCAGATCCTCCCTGGAGGCATGGAAACTGTGGACAGGGCCCAGCCTCTCTCTGGACTCACCCAGATGTTCAGCACCAAGTTCGCGTCGTCGCGGCAACAGGTCGAGGTTTTCACGGGAACGCTGTCGTCGTGCAAGTGAATCCAAGTGTTCGCGGGAAGAGTATCGGGAAGCGGGTTGGGACAGCGAGCCAGTACCGGAGTACATACGACCGTAGGAGGCAGCTGGGACGCCTCTGTGACCCAACGTGGAGGTTCTGTACCAAGACATCTCGCTGGGAGCGCGACCCACGGCAGACAGGCCCTGCAGGGCAGGAGGGCAGCCCAGACGATTCTTCAGGATTCCTGAGAAATGGAAGCAGAGAGCTTTAATATGGCGTTCTAAGCCTTATATCGATATAAAAATTCTGGCTGATAACAATAAACCGATTATTGTTTTATTTCTAAAATATTTAAAATTAAAATACCATTATTCTTTTTTTTTTCAAGAAATTAAAAATAGTGCAAACACTAAAAGATAAAATGTAATTTTAAATACTACAAGAGAATATAGACATCACAACATTATAATGCACAGTATGGAAAATGGGTATTTATTCTGAGATTTGCTGGAGTGTACATTTTACATGTTATTACATTTTAAGATTAATTTTAAGAGTGAGATAATCAAAAAGGTAAATAGGGGAAATAAGCTGATAAAGAAAAAATGTCATTTTTTGTAAATAAATGTCTAATATCAAAGTGTTTTTAGTACCATTGAGACACAATTAGATTTGTATAAACAATTTGAATTGGTTTCCATTTTCATACACTATATTTTGATTTTAATTTTAGTTCAAGTTTTAATAATTTAGTAATTAATTAAATAGTAATATTTTAGTGTGTTTTACCCTTTATTAGGTTTTTAATGTCTATATACTTTTCATATACTTTCGTATATCAAGTAAAACTACATTAATTTTTTTTATCTAATTTTCCAGGCTACCTTACTCATTTTAAGTTTTTTTTATATTTTATTTTTAATTTGTTAATTTTTTTTTTTCAGTTTTAGTTAACTATAAATAACTCTATAATTGGCCCGTAGCTTTTAAAGAATTTGTAAGTTTTTAAAGATTAATTTTAAGAGTACATTATGCCAAATTAAATATCATCATAAATTGGCCAATACTGGAAAACATCTCAGATGAACGTGTGCCTCACCCTTGCGGTGTCTGTGTGTGAGCCCATTCTCATCTCCGCTGGTCAGCGCTGCATCTGGCTGGTTGTTATTAGCTGCGTCCTTGCTGTAGTCGCCCCCTAGGCGGCGCTCTGAGCCCCATTTCTGCAGAGAGTGCGCCTCACAGCCTTCCAGCGCTGGCCAATAGGAGAGCAGGTCATTGCCATCCAGATCTGACACATAAACAGTTCCATACACTAACAGTTGGGCATCATGAAACTAAGAATGAAACTAATGTTCTGCACTCGTTTGGCTTCACTATCAATAATATAGGCACCTGCAACAATGATATCAGTACCTTTTCCACCGTTGTGGGAGGGCTCTGTGAGTAAACGTTCACTATGACCAGTCCGTTTGAAGCGTCGCTGGATCCGTCCACGCAAGCGCACATTGTCCTCACTCTCCGATGACGGGATGGACAAACTTCTCTCCTCCTCCAGTGAGAGATCAGAATCTGAATCTGAGTCTTCACCTGACAGACAGACAGAGTAAGAGCAATAAAAGAAGAAGAGATAATGTCACTAATTCTGACAGAGATTTGTCACAAGACATGGCCACTAGCGAATAAAGATTGAATAGCGAGTAGTTAAGGAGTGTGTAAGTGTTGTGTGTGTGTGAATACGTACATGCATGCAGGTTATTGTGTTTTAGTGTACCTCCGTTGCGGTGGAACATTGCAACGTCCAGGTCAGTGGCCCCTGTGTGAGCTAGATTGTGTTCTAGAGTCTGCCGTGCCAAGAGATTCTCCCTGTCAAAAACATAAAGTTTGTTACATACAGATACATACACAACATGTTTCCACAGTTACAATAATGTACACTGTAAACTAATAAAATAGTGATATAATCTACAGATATTTACAATTTAGAATTCGGTCTGCACAGTGCTTCTAGGTTGCACGTCACATGCATCACACACATAACCAGCGTCAGCCAATAGTGAGCCTACGTTTGACGTACAACCCAGAAAAGCTGCGCAGTTACATTACGTGAAATATCTCGAGGCTCACAGAGAAGGAAATGATTAGTTGTAATAATAAAGTCGTTAGTTTTGTTTGTTTTTTTGCACACAAAAAGAATTCTCATCGCTTGATAAACTTAAGATTGAGCCTATTTTAGTAATTTGGACTATTTTAACGATGTCTTTAATAACTTTTCTGTGCTGGCAGGTTTCATGAAAGCTTATGGAGGAGTGATCCAGCTCTCAGATTTAATCAAAAATATCTTAATTTGGGTTCCGAAGATGAATGAAAGTCTTACGGGTTGGAACAAAATGAGGGTGAGTAAATGCAGAATCTTCATTTTGGGGTGAACTATCCCTTTAATAGTTAACATAGTTAATGAGACCCAATGCATTAACTAATGTTTACAAACTGAACCTTATTGTAAAGTCAAAGTGTTACCATGTTATTCCTTAATTACGTTTACATCGTAATCCTTCTTTGTTCTAAAAGTTGTTAATTTTGAGATATACATTTTGCTAAGAATATTAAATCTAAAATTGATGTGTTGACAGACCTTGCACTGCTGACTGATGAGATCGTTGAAGTTCCGAGTGTGATCCGATGTAATCCGCTCTGTTCCAGCAAGGAGGCGCTGTTGAACGGGTTTTGGCCCTGCACACATAGAGCAGGTTACAATTCCCCATGCTTATTTTCACTCCATGGGTTTAAATATAGGTGTGTGTTTGTAACTGTGCACAGAGTGGGGGGTCACATGTTAATATACGTGTTTATGTTCACTAACGGTAATCTGTGGAGGTCTTTGAGGATCTTCACTGGGGCTTTTCTTGCCCAGACAGGCCAGTTTCCAGGCCTCCTGCACCTCTGAGTTCAGGAGAGTAAAAACCAACAGAACTGCTAAACCCTGAGACAAGCGAGTAGGAGAAGAACATTATAATACATTATATAGGACACAATTAATCAAATTTACAGCTAAAAATGACAATGACAAACTCAAGCACACACACAAAAGAAAAAGATGTGTAAGAGAGCCAGTACACACACTTACCTGTACGCAACAGAGGACAATGAACAGGTAGTGGAACACCAGGACACTGTTATTAACAGCCATAAGACCAAACAACCAAACACAAGAACTCAACAATAACAGGAGGAAGGCACTGCGGATAGTAGAACTGAGAGAGAGAGAGAGAGAGAGAGAAATAGAAGAATAAAAGGAATTAATGTAGAATTAAGAGATGAAAAGCATTAATTCTGTGGTGAAAACACAATCTGAGTTTTATTAAAAATACCCTAAGTTCCTAAGATTTTGAAGCCCCAAAAAAGTGCATCCATCTGAAGCAAAGCCCGCTTTTTTGGGCTTCAAAATCTCAGTTACTATTCACTCCCATTTTTTTTAAATGTAACTCCGATTGTGTTTGGCTGAAATAAGAAAGTCATATACATCTAGCAAGGTTTAAAAGTGAGTACATTAATATGGGATAATTTTTGGGTGAACTACCCCTTTTAGTCAGCTATTTAATACTGTATTCATGAAAATATGTTTTATAATATCCTCTGTCCCACTTTCCATTTTGAATGTTCCTGAATACATGCATGTTGTACTTACATCACAGGCAGCTTTTTTATCTCCTTCTGAGTGGGGTTGCATGTCATACGCAGGACCATTAAGAACATCCCACCATTCATCTGTAAAACAGAGAGAGAGAGAGACTAAGACCATCATTCCTGTACCACATACATCCAAAACACACAGAGAGAGAAATAAAAAGATGAGATACTTTAAATGTCACAAACAACACACATAAACACACAGAAGAGCACAATACCAGTATGACGACGCTAACTGGTCCCGCAAAGCTCCACATGAGCTTATCGTACATGGAGATCCAGCAGAAATCTGGGTTTCCGTACCCCTCTGGATCCAACCCGACTGCCAGCCCTGCAGCACACATACATGTCACAGAACATATATAAAAGCATACATTTGTGTACGTGATGTGGTGATGGTGCAGTGGATAAGACACATGCCTTTGGTGTGAGAGACACAGGTTCGAATTCACTGTGAGACACCAATGTGTCCCTGACCTCTGACATATATAGCAATTGTAAGTTGCTTTGGATAAAAGCGTCAGCAAAATGAATAAATGTAAATGTAAATGTACGTATGTGTCTGTTCATACCTGTAATGATAGCAGGGACTCCCCAGCCAATAGCATAGTAGAATCTCATGGCTCCATAGTTGATGTTTCTCACTTCTGTCTGCATGCGGTAAATATGCAGAGCTTCCACAAACAGCCACGCAAACGTTGACATGAAGAAGTAATGGAGCAGAATTGCAACCACTGTGCACAGGAACTGCATCAAGCAGAGACAATAAACTATTTAGTAAAAAGAGAACATAAAACAGCATATTGGATGTTTATATACTTGATAAAGGGCTTCAAAAATTACAATATGCATAACATTTTCAACACTCATTTTAACCCTCTGATTTAAAGTCACCATGAAATAAAAATTGTCAATTTTTTAGTTTTCTGTGTTTATTACAAATAATGTATCTTTTTTTATTTTATTTATCCATGTGCCCTCAAATTCTTTAATCAAAATGACTTCCCCTCCCTCTTGCAGCAACATCTCTTCTCTTCTCTGATGAAGTGTTTACTGATACGAGGGCGGGAAAACCTGTTACTCACATAAAATTAACCAATAGAAAACCACAATGATCCAATATAATCCATTCCTCACGGACAAAACCAAAGTCCCACCCACTGATCTATATAAATGTCATTTATATACAGAAGATCAGAGGTCCCGCCCAAGATTTTGTCTTGTTCAAGAGGCCATTTCAATCATATATACATCAGCATAGGGAAGAATCCACATCCAGCTCAAAACAGTTCCTGATCCCATTCCTATACTGAATGGGCTCTATGCACGGCGGTATTTCCGGTGAAGCATTAGGGATGCTCGATAACTTCCGCCGATCATAGAGTCCAATGCAATACCGAGAATTTATATTGAATTTTATACTCCATGGTTATACTAATGAAACGTTAGTCACAAAAACAGATAAAACAGACACCCCTCGTTGTGTTTATGCTTCTTTTTAAAATTATATTAAATAAATATAACTATATATAAAATTACATCTAAACGTGTGTACGTTTCGTTTCAAAGATGGGAGGACAGTAAATTTTGAAGACTCTGCCATAATCCCGTTTTCCTCGGTTCTCCTCCGCTTAAATCTACACAACCGGAAATGGACGAGCATCCTTACGTCAAATGCGGAACTTATGCGTGCATATAGCCCATACTATCTGCTGTAGTACCAAAAAAAGAGAGAATATGAGGTCTAAAATCAATACACGCAAGCAAAGTGTTAGTCTGAGAGAGAAGATGAATAATGAATGAACACATACTCTATCACAGATACACACCCACATCCCAGTCCAGCAGTTGAAATTAATGAACTCAGCAGTAACAGGCTTTTAGTGTAAGTGGTTTGCTCAAAAAATGGCGTTAAACGGCTTTAGAAAGAGATATAATGTGTGAGTGTCTGTCTGAGGAAGAGAGACACGGAAAGAGTGTGTGTCAGAAAAAGTGTTTAATAATGTCGGATTCCCAACTCACTGTGTGGTGTAAGTGGTTTTTGAATCATATTGCGCTAATGGCTGTAATGTCTGTTTCTGAATGACAAATGATATTCGAGCTGCTTAGTGCTTTATCCTGACAACCATCTTGATACTGAAATATTCATGATTTTAATACCTGCTGTTACACTTGGCTTTATAAAAGCTGTAAAATGTAAAGTGTAAGTGGGCTCCAAAATACTTCAAGTCTAAGGATATTGGTATTTTAAAACAAAGAAAAAAAAAACATATGAATTACTATGTTTACACAGTATAATGAAAAATTTGTGATAAATCATAATAAATAAATCTTTATTATGCTGATACACACACAATATTTTATATATATATATATATATATATATACACATATATATTCTTATTACTATAAATGTTGATTACTAACAGTAGTGCTTGTTAATATTTTTGTGGAAACCATGATATATATTTTCAAGGATTCTTTGTTGAACAGAAATTTCAAAAGAACATAATTTATTTGCTATAAAAAAATAACATTATAAACGTCTTTACTGTCTCTTTTGACCAGTTTATTTATTTACTGATTGATTGATTGATTCAATCTACAAATACCATTCAGCATAAAGGAGACTACACAGACTGTGTTTTTGATTTTTATAGTGTTTTTGTGTTCTTGCCAAACCAGACTTTCTTTGTCTGTTTTACTAACCCACATTTAGATTCAGACACACACGCAGACATCTCTCTTCTCTGACCTGTTGTTCCGTCTGGTTGATGCCCAGCAGGTATGTGAAGTGGGAAAGTAGAGTAGCGGCAGCCATGTTGGAATGAATGCTGCGTGTGTTTGATTTTAGTCCCCTCAGGCACGATAAAACCACGACTGTTAGCAACAATGCCGCCATGGAAACTGAGAGCGAGGAGTACGTTACTATGGCGAGGGTCTCCAGGTCACCCTCTAACTGCTGCTTAACAAAGAGAGAGAGAGAGAGAGAGAGAGAGAGAGAGAGAGAGAGAGAGAGAGAGAGAGAGAAAGGAAAATATATATTAGCAGTGATGATTGTGCTGAAGGAAATTGTCACTATGGAACATCCTGTTGCTATGTATTATTGAAAAACTTGGAAAATGTGAATCTTTTTGTGAAAAAGAGCTGTATAGTAGTTATGTGGCCTTGATTGTTCTGTGTGTATCTGTGTGTACTGTACCTCTCTCTGTGAGCTGTCCATAAGGACTCCAAAGGTTCCCAGTCTGTGGCACTGGCAGCGAACATGTGACATGTTCCTATAGACCACACTACAGTCCCTCACAGTCCAGCAGCCTCCTGTTAATACACTGAACACACGTTCAGAGTATTTACCATGTATTCCATACAGTTACAATATACACAAACACAATAAACAATTTGGGTCAGAAATATTTTATGTGGTTAAAGTCTGTTATGATCACTATGACTCCAAAAAATACAGTGAAGTCAGTAATATTATGAAACATTGTGACAATTTAAAATCCTGAAAGCTGAATTTTCGGCATCATTCTTCGAGTCTTCATTCTAATATGCATCTAATTTGCAGCACAAGAAACATTTCTTATTATTGTCATTCAATGTTTAAAACGGGTTTTGCTGCTTAATATTTTTGTGGAAAACTTGATACATTACCTTTCAAAAGTAATATATAAAGTACAAAGATTTCTACTTCAATTAAATTCTGTTGATTCTTTATATCCATCAAATAATCCTGAAAGAAGTGTATCAGTGTTTTCCCCCAAAAAATAGTTTGATCACCAGATTAACAAATTAAAGGGTTAGTTCACCCCAAAATGGAAATTACCTCATAATTTACTCACCTTTAAGCCATCCTAGGTGTGTATGACAAACCAAATTAAAAAATATCCTGGCTCTTCCAAGCTTTATAATGGGAGTGAATAGTAAGAATTTGTGAAAGTGTAATGTCTTATGCACGTTTTTTCCTATTCTACTTGAATGCTTTTTTATATTTTTCTTTCAAAAACGATTCGCTTCGCTTCAGACGGCCTTTATTAACCCCCTGGAGCCTATTACTTTTATGAAGGATGGATGTGCTTTTTTTGGCCTTCAAAAAGGTTACTATTCACTCCCCTTATAATTTTCATTTTGGGGTGAACTAACCCTCTAATTAAACAAAAAAAATATTTTGACTGGTAGTTTAATGCAAGTATAATGCAATTTAATGATTTGGTCAGTCGAGTTTGTCCCAAATAGTGGTTTTATTTGTTTTTGAGACATAAAATTGAGTAAATAAGGACAGCAAACAGACTCACGAGCTGCTGTGATTCCACTGCACACACAGCGGTTTGCTGCGGTTGCTGGTCTCTAGAAGACGAAACTCCAGCAAGACCGGAGTGTCCAGAAAACCCTCCACGAAGGTCTGGTTATTATACACAGACACACTCACCACAGGCGAGTTCAACACAGGGTGTCTGGGTAACCTGCAGAGATGAACATACATGGTCAGAAAGAGGATCAAACTCACATATATACACATTATCTGACTCTGAAGTGATCTTTAATTTAGACCATTTCTAACCTGACGCCGCGACGGTCTGTGTGGTATTTAGGAGGAAGTGCGGCACCCAGGCTTCGATAGATGAGGAGGATGACAATAGAGACAGGCGCCTCTTGTAGGGACAAAGAACGGCGGGGTACCGTCGCATCTAGCGTCTGATTGGCCAACAGGTTTACAGGGCCAGCAGGAGATGGAGCTGAAACTAAACACAAAGTAGTGCTCAATAGTTTTATGCCTTTTATGCGATCTTAAAGATAAGAGACTGTGAATGTGACTTACAGATGTTGCGTTGTGGCACTAATGCAGTAGGGGGCAGCACAACATGTGTGTGAGCATCCCAAAGCGCTTGACCTCGGAACAGAGTACTGTGATACCGTGGAAAACGCCGCCGCACATGTGTGTGGTTGTCAACACGATCCAGAGTCATGACTGCAAAACACAAACACACACTGTGTGAACTACAGGATTCTTTTAATAGATCTGCTCTCTGTAGTGCTGCAGTTGCAGTTTCTGCAGATCATTCCGAAGGTGCACAGTGCAGGTGTTAGTCTCACATTGATCTTTCTCGGCTTTAGCTCACACTGCACACGACATAATATTTCCAATATTTACTTCACCATCAGCTGGCTAAGCCTCTATGTCCTCCAAATTTGAAGTGCTTTCCACACACCATTTACAGTAATATGTCCATCAACGTAAAATGATCAACAAATTATTTAATGATTAAATTAAATGTATTAAGAATATAATTTTAACAGGATATGTTTAAAGTGGGGATTGATATTTAATATCTGTTTTTATATATGCAGTCTGCTCTATCGTTACTAAAATCCTTTTGATTTTCACAATGTTGTTCCATCAATTTAATTTTGATGACTATTTTATTATATATTATAATTCATAATTAGTTTGTGTGTGTATGTATATATACTAGGGCTGTGAAACATTTAATCGCGATTAATCGCATCCAAAATAAAAGTTTGTGTTTTCATAATACAGTACATGTGGGTGCACTGTGTATATTTATTATATATATATATATATATATAAATACACACACATGCTTGTATATATTTAAGAAATATTTACATGTATATACTGTATATAGATTTATATATAATTTATATATTATATATAAATATAAATATTTTATATATAAATAATATTTTTTTGTTAAATATACATGCATGTGTGTGTATTTATATATATACAAAATAATTATACATACATTATTATATATATATATATATATATATCATTTGTTGGTCTTGAAACTTTCAAAATTGAAAGGTTCCTTCACAAATAAAAAAATAAACAAATCAACAGAAATGCTTTAAATGTTATAAATGCAGTGAAAAACATTTTGTGTATTTCAAGAAAAAGAAAACATTTGATCTGAAAACAATTTTCAGAGAGGTAGAATTTTTACCTAACTTTTCACCCTCTTTTCACTTCAGAAATACTACTAACATGCTGATTTGGTACTCAAGTAATACCTACTATTATCAAAATGTACACTTATTGTTAAAAAAAAACAGAATTGATGTGAAATTTTTTGTAACATTATAAAATGTCTTTACTGTCACTTTTGATTAATTTAATGTATCCTTGCTGAAAAAATTTCCTTTCTTTAAAAAGAAAACAAAAAAAAAAATGAACCCCAAACTATTGCATGTAAGTGTATGTATTTGTTGTGTATTGATGCTGACCGATGTTTGAGGCGACGAGTGCGACAGGATTGAGGTAGGTCTGTTTCATGTTCTGGGCTAGTATGCGGGAGTACTGCTCCAACAGATCAGCCAATCCCGCCGCTCCGCTCTGACCTGAACTTTGACCTCTCCACAAAGCAGCGCTGCCCGGACCCAACAAAACACTACAGCCCCGTAACACATTCTTCAGATAGAGACACAGTGTGAGAGAGAAACGAACAAGACGTTAATCAACTAGTCTCATTTATCTGAAAATGTGAATTTTAAATTTCAAGCTATTCATCGGTTTCCCTAAGGTAACGCACACCTCATTGAAATGTGCATCCTGAGTGGCTGTTAACCCAAAGCCTGACTGGAGGCTCTCAAAGGTTAAGAGGCGAGACAGCAGCCGCTCGGCTATCTGAAGGTCATTTCCATAGAGACGGGTTGTTGCCTCTGTGACATCACGAAGCTGATGGGCCAGTTTCTTCTCAATGATGGTACTGAGTTCTGTCTCATTTCTCTCTAAGGCCTCCAGCTACACACACACATTGAAAAAATGGTTAAATAATGTAGACAAGCAGCTCCAATACTCTATGCATCACTGTGAGAAAGTTATGGACCTTAGCTCTGTTTTACACTGTCTAAATGAGCTATGTGTATTCAATTCATTTATGACGATTAAAACGTTTCAGCAACACTTTTGAGATTTGATTTAGTTTCATGTAGATTAATGATTTGTAGATGTTATATAAATATATGTATTACATGTGTTTGTAATTATTCTTAAAACCAAATCCTAATAAACATTTTTATAACTTGCAGGCTCCATTAAAATATATATTATGGATGCATAATGTTTCGGAACCATATCAGTTAGATTTTTTTTTTATCATTCGGTCGATATTGGACATTAAAAAATAGTGCATGCTCATTTTTCTATTTAAATTAGCTTTGCCGTAATCAAAAATCACAATCAATTAAAATAAATCTTTAAAAAAACAAATAATTTATTAAAATGTTAAAAGCAATCTTTAGAAAATCAAATTATAAATAGTATAAAAATAGTGTAGAACTTTAATATCAACCTTTTTTTAGTTATGAGCCCCAACATGAAAATAATAAGTGGCAATTATATAGAATTTTAATATCCACACATCCCTACATAATTTTCAATATTATAACAAAAAAAAAACACACTTTATTTTCTGGAAGATGAAAAAACGGTGTTAAACAGCCCTTAATATAGTAAATGAATAATAATGAAATCATAGCTTCTCACGGCTGTGTTTAGCTCCACAAAAGGAGGAGAGGTGCAGTTGTACAGATCAGGGTCCAGCCATCCTCTCTCTCCATCACAGTGCCGGATTGCAGTTCCTTCAAAAATGAGATGGACAGATGGATTAGATGGGCTCCAAAAAAGATACATAAGACACAGATATGAATCTACAAGCTCACCAACTGATCCTTTGGGACAAGGGACAGCAGCAGGCAGGTTGAACTTTGTTCTGGGCCACCAGATTGCTGATGTTATGGTCTTAGGACAACCATCATAGATCACTGAGAAAAGTGGGTGAGGAAATGATTAACAAATATCTGTTACAAGGAGGCATTACTGGTTGGTTGGTTGGATGGATGGGTATGTACCTTCACAGCCTGTCTGTGTGACCTCAGCAAACGGATTGTCACAAGTGTTGCACTGTCGGCCAATCACGCCGGGTCGGCACTGGCACTGGCCGCTCTCGGGGTCACACGACCTAGAAAAGGAGCCCACTGGGTAGCAGTCACATGGCAGGCAGACGTCACTGCCCCGCCGTCGGTAATGAAACTCCTGATACACACAAAAACATCTATATGAACACATGCATTTACACAATACTGATTAAAAATAATAACAATATATATATTTTTAAATCACAAACCATAGTAAAATTATAACATACACAAATATTGGCATGCATGTTTTAAACATAATAGCTAGAATTATAATAAAATAATTTTTAAAAATAATAAAAAAATTTCCTTTGCGATTGGAGTGTAATACACGGATATTGGAGAGAGTAATACATGGATAATGAAAAGCCTGATGCAGTACAGTGTAAGGGTGAGTAATGCTTTATTATAGCACCCCAGAGTGGAGAAACATCTCTAATCCCTTAATTACACTTAAACACACACACACACACACACACCAATTAACACTTCCCTGACCAGCAATTCTGTATGCAGTAGGCATTTACTCCTAAAAATAGTACCAACTCAAAACAAGTGTTCATATTTGAATACATGTAAATACATGTTTGTTTTTGACTATAACTAGTTAGTCCTATATAAAGAGCAGAACTGGAAGATATTATCTGTAAATGGCAAAATGAGTGTTTGTGAAAACTCTGAATTTATGTTATTTGGTAATGCAAATAAAAGAGGAATGTGTATATTAAATGTAAACTGTGTGTTTAAAAGCTCTAACAGCAAAAATACACATCGAAAAATCAGGCTGATCCTGAGAAAGTCTGCTTTCACTCCCCTGGAACTCGGAGAAGGACAGGAACATGAAGTGCTCTCTGAGGAGAATAACACTAGGCATGCTTATGAAGCTACTGTTGTTGGAACAGCTTTCATGTCCGTGACAGCTGATCCTGAGAAAGTATGGCATGTTCTTATGCAGCGTGGATAGAGTAGTCTTGTGCATCTCTAAGAAGGTTTAGGAATCGAAGAGGATTGACTAGTTGCAGGTAAGTGTAATTAAATTATGTTATTAAATTACAAAATGAATGTAATTGTTTTTAGTTGTATTACTGAGGTAAAATATGTAATTCAATTAGTTACTAAACAAATTAAAAGGAAATTGCTTTACATTGATAAAGTAATCCAAATAAAATAATCCAAACCACATTTATAATGGGTGACTTATAACAGTGAGCAATTACATTCCCAAAGTAACCTTCCGAACACTGAATATATGTGAGATTCAACACATTCTTTCTGTTGTGTGACTGTGTGGAATTTCTTTGAATTGCCATGAATTTAATTCCACTTCCTGTCATTCCAATTCCAATTCAACTTCCTGTGGGGTGTATAGTCAATTCAATTCAAATTCCAATTCATGAATTAAATGCAGGCCAATTCTGAAATTCAGAATTTTGCACAAGCCTGGATCATATTTATTATATTATTATTTCTTAGGTTGACTATTTATTTGTGTATACCTTGCAGTGGCAGTGTCCAGTGGTCTTATTGCAGTCTGTGTCAAAGCCTTTACTTGCTTCACAGTGGCAGGGTCCACATGTCGGGCTGCCCCACCATCCACGAGGACACTGCTGCTCGATCCTACAAACAGACGCACAGTTAGATTTGATCAAATACCTATGTATCTAGGGCAGATCAGACACAGACAGCGAGCCAGCATGACACCAAGATAGAGAGAGATGGAGCCGACAGATAAAAGAGACCAGATTGCAGAGATTGCCGCTGTTGTGAAGGATTTGGCTGAGCGTGTGTGTGTGTGTGTTTGAAGTAGGGGTTGATTTAGGGTCATGAGTCACATTCTGTCGGCAAACTTAAGTCTACTTTCATCCGTTCAAAGGCATCAAACCTTAAGCACACACGCATGCATGTGGTTAAGCAGAACAAATGCATCATTAACATGAACACAAACCTACACGCCATACACATCCAGCCTTTTGGATAAGCTTGAACACTGGATTAGTGTGACAAAAAAAAAAAAAAAAAAAAACTCACACACGCTCACAAATTCGTCCGTAAATCTGAATGCATCTATAAAGTCTTTGTCCATCTCTCACTGATTATCTTACTGGTACATTTGCTTGTAAACTTATTAGAGATTACAGATCAGAATAAGAGTAACTGGGCTAAAGGACTGAGGAGGAACACGGCAGAAATCCTTTTCAGTATTTTTCTCTTGTTTCCCATCAAAATCAACCTTATTACAAAGTTACATTTTCTTGATAAAACTGTTAATTTAAAAAGATTTGTTTTCAGAAAATATATCTTGATGTAAATATATTTCCATTAACCCATTGGTATGATTCAAGTATAAATCACACTAAATTTGGTTACATTTCTGCTTAAAACAAAGGGGGGAAAAAATGGGGGAAAAAATTAAAAGGTAAACAATACGTAACAAAATTTGCCTTGATTTAGGTGTGTAGCAACAGGACAATGTTTAAAGGGGTCATATAATCCCATTTTCATACAATTTAATTTGATTCATTAGGGTCTAAATAAAAAAATCTCGCCATTCAAGTGTCTTTAAATGATAATGAGCATTTCTCACCCCGCCTTTCTGTTCTGTGGGGCGTTTTGACAACACACGTGGAGTGTTGCCTTGACAACAGTTGAGGGTATATTTCGGAGAAAGAATGGCAGCGGGAGTCTCTGAAGACGCATCTGTGCAAACGTATCAGTTTGAACCGAAGTCGAACCCGGAACAAGATGACGCCCGAAAAAGTTGGACAATTAAGTCTCGAACAGGGCGTTTCTGAATGGTTGGTTAACGTAATGTCACTTTGATCTATCTTTGTATGTACCGGCAGGGTAGAGCAGAGAAATACGAATGCTATGTGTTTACTGATGTATACATAGACAGTTTGTAATAACACAATAACCACGCGTTCATTATAAATGTGGGATTATGAATTATATTGAGAAAGTCGTACATAGAAAACATGCCGTAATGTACCCTGAGTGTAAACCTTAGTCCAAAATTTTAAAGGTTAATAAAACTTTACACACTTCTTCTGGAAGTGCACGAATAGTTGGTACGAATTTTTTTTTCAGGAGCAGCTTCTAAGCAAACCCCCTTGACCCTCGTTTAGAAAGCAGTCTGGTGAGAAACGATTTGCATAAACATTAACGCATTGACGTTGCTTGTGGGGAATATTCCCTTCGAAAACAAAACTCAGCCACTGTGTCTTCAGCGGTTTGGATTTAGGAACATCAACATGACTGCTGTGTTCGATATTACACCAAAGAACAGAACACCACAATCGCTTAAACGCCATTCTGCTCTATGGATCAACAATGGCGGACTATGATGACAGCTTGCTCAGGGCGGGTCTATGTTGAAATGCTGCTGTCAATCAACAATCGTGGGAGGGGCGTCCGACCATGTGACTCGATTTGAGAAAGGGGAAAACATATAAGGAGATTAAAAAAAAGCACTGGATGGATTTTTATCAAAATATGAAGGTTGTGTACAGGCACTGCCAACACACATTTCAATACAGTCAACTTGAATAAAGTGCATGTACCATTATATGACCCCTTTAAGAAAATAGGAGAGCGTGAATTCAAGTAGTGATGTGTTTGTTAGTGTGTATTTGCGCGCATTGTGTGAAAGGGTTAATTACGCATGGTTTTGGTGTGTATAATTGTGTACCTGTGTTGGCAGTACTGTCCGTAGTGACTGTCCTCACAGTCACAGATATATCCATGAGAGGAGCTGGGCTTCCTGTGACACTTTGCTTGATTCTCACATGGGTTCAGCTGACATGCATCCATACAACTTTTACCATAGAATCCTGTATTTAAAAAAAAAAGTTGCAAAACAAACCTCAAGTATCATTGATATTTAAAGATTAGGTGAGTAATTTTTTCATCTTAAAATGCAGAGAGGCTGTAAGTAAGCTATTCATATGTTTATTTCACTGAAAAGTATGATCACTGTGACTGCTATCAGTTGGCTCAACCAATGATGTGAATTTGGGGGATCACCATCTGTTTGACAGATGGATGGAGATGGCTAAAAACACTTTTAGTGCTCAAAAGATCATTCATTGAAGGTAAACTTCAACTTTCTGACTGATCACATCAATTCAACCATGACAGTTTGAGCGACATGCTTCAAAGTGAAATGTTTTGTGAACATACAAAAATGTAATGCAGAATGAAGCAGTGCCAAATATATCGAATGCGACAGCAAACCCTCAGCTTATGCTGTTACTCATTTCTCATGGCTTAAAGGCAAAGCAGCAAAAAAAAAACATGCCAGTTTAAAGAGTAAAAAGGAATCAAATAAAATACAATTAACATAATTAAGTTAATATCAGGGGGGTATTTCAAATTATGAAATCCAATCTAGATAATGAAGAAAATTATACATATGCCCAAATGAAACCTACAACTAAATAAACTTGAGGGGAAAAAACCCTTCACATACATATTTATTTGAAGGCATAAAACAGATAGAAGCTGACTGGCCAGAAAGTATTTCACTCTCGACTCATAACAACACCTAAAACAGCGCATGCAGCCTTGATCTTATCTTCACCAGAGTATTTCACTCTTGAAAAGCCTTTATCTGCACGACCACTGATCAAAAAAGACATGTATAACCAAAAATAAAAAGAACCTCCTTTCTCTCTCTCTCCCTCTCTCTCTCTCTCTTTCAGCAGAGAGATGTTTGTACTACTGAATATAAATGTGTGAAAACCCTATTAAGATGAATGAAGAAAAGCTCATCAGAAACGGAATGCAGTAATACAACCATATGCTCTTCCAGTGAAGCTGTCCATTATTTTAAATGATATGGAAATCACTACAAGATTACAATAAAGCCCTCAGAAAAAGTGACTTTATTCTAGCACTAGCACACTGCCGTGCATAGACATATTAAGAACGTTAAATTACGTATGGGAATCTAACAAACAACAGAGCAAGAAGGACAGAGATAGTTCTTAAATTTAGGCACTCTTGTGCATGTGTGTGTGAGGTTGTACGTGTGGGTCTACTCTACCAGGAGGGGGTCTGAGAAATTAATTCAGAGTTTATGAGGGGAGTCTTTGATTTCTTTTTCTGCACAGCACTATTAATAACACTGGGCTGATGCAACTCTCACAGCATAATAATGAAGTGAACGAGTCTGTATCTTCATTTAGACATGATGGGAGCTCATACAAACACAGGCAGATCTTGAAAATGTAAATTTCTTATCTGTGTGGGTGAACTATCAGACTGTTAGCATGGAAATCCCTGGCATGCTCAATGTATTATTAATACATATTATATATGCAGGCATCTAACACCACATTGAAAATATGTGATTAAAAAACTTAAATCTGGTTAAGTTTACTTACAAACTTAAAACTAAAAAAAGTTTTAGGATACTGAGTGATTTATTTATTTTTTAAATTGCAAATTATTTTGCTGGTTATATAAATTGTAATGAAAAATTGCGTTACATTTTAAAAATGCAAGTTCATTAGTGAAGATCATTGTATGTTTTTGAAACATTTTCATTTTCACAACTCATAGCTTACCTGGTTCACAAATACAGTTGTGTCGATCCCATTCGTCCGTACATTGGCTGTGGGCAGGACAAGGGGATGTGCTACATGGGTTTCCAACATTACAGCCAGTCTCCACTTTGATGGTTCTGGAAGGGCGGGGTAATGCAGGGGAATCAGGACGCACCCCCAGACGCACACCCTAAGGACACATGCCAGCACACATACATTAAAAATACACCCAAATGAATGACATTTAAAAAAAATTAATACATATAGAAACATACAACCTTCAGATCAAAAATATTACTGTTCAAAGTTTTTTTTACAAGAAATCAATACTCTTATACAGCAAGGATGCATTGAATTGATCAAAAGTAAAATTAAAGACCTTTATAATTTTAACAAAAGTTTTCCATTTCAAATAAATGCTGTTCTTTTGAGCTTATCAAAATGTAAAATGATTTCCCACAAGAACATTAAGCAGCACAACTGTTCTCAACACTGATGATTATAATAAGAAGAAATAAGACAAGGGTAAAAATAGAAAACTTAAGTAGAAAATTACATAAAATAGAAGTTAATAAAAAATATTATATAATACTATTTAATAATATTCTCAGTATTACAGATTTTACTGTATTTTTGATCAAACAGATACTGCCTTGACATGGCTCACAAGTAGTGTTCAACAGTTGACCTTTGACATTAGCTAAATAAATATTCCATTAATAAAATTAAAATCCTTAGTTTACAGTCTGACTTTTCTCTCGAAGTTCTTATTACCGGTAATTATTCAACTAATTGCTGAAAAATGAATGACCCCGTTAGGAATTGATAACTATCAATAATTCATACATTAAAGAAGGTTACAGAAGTGTGATGAGTACAGTTGAGGATACATTGGGTTATAAAAACAGACTGCAAAAATGACAAACCTGAATACAGCCACGTATCCCATTTTGCACCTCTCCTGACCCTAAAACTCCACCCACATGCAGGTGCTTCACCTTTACACCATTAATCTCATTCCCAACAATGACTGTTCCCTGTGGCAGAGAGAGAGATTTGAAGAGATACAGAGAAATAAAGTGAGATTAAATTAGTCCATTTTAGTGACATCGCATGTATTTCAGTGTTTGATCACTGGACCAGTGAGCTGTGTCTGATTTGTAATTTAATCCACAAAGATTAAGATCTGATATTCCAGATTATGGATTACAACACGGGATTATAACAATGAGTCATAAGGGGTTAGCGGATCACTTATGTGTGGGTGTATGTGTTTGTGTGTGAGTGTGTGTACCTGATACAGTCCAAAGTCCAGTCGTACTGTAGCAATATATCGAGTTTCTCTGCCACTCCTGACATCACGGAGCTCGAGCTGTAGGTCATGCCAGTGTCCATCACACACCTGAACCTGATCCAGTCTCAATCTGACCGGCCGAGTCGAACCCCGTGCCACAGAAAACACCAATTGACCAGAAACCACCTGGAATCAGACACATACTCATTTCTCATAGGATATGCGAGTTATATTTGATCAGCTAAGTATCTGGAGCCTTTGGAGTTCCACGCAGAATTGTCTACTTCAAAGTGCTATGGGAAGTCAAGCTAATTTATGTAATTAACACTGTGCTTCTAGTGAAGATGTTTGTTTCATTCCCTCTTAATGAATTAAGATATTTCTGGGAATATTTGAAGGCAAACAAGGCCAGGTTTTTCCTTATTGCCAGAGAGCATCAGAATACCACAGGAAAAGCTTGGTTCATAATTCATGGAGGATTCAATCCTTTGATTTTACTTAGTGTTTACCTTTAATGAATATTTCTTCTATTGTTTTATTACAATTAAAATGAAATGCTTATGAAAAAATAGTAGCTAAACACATTAAGAAACTACAACTACAATTGTATCAAAATAAAGTGGACTTCCTCCTTCCACCAATTAGATCATTTAATGTGAATCTACAAAACTTCTGTTTAAATACCAGTTACGACAGTAGGGTTATTACGGTTAAATTTGATTAAAATTTAAATGAAAAAGAAGTCAAATTTAAACATGTAAATGTAAACTTAACGAATTAATTTAAAATAAAATATGTTTGTATAAACATTTCTCTTAAACTTTATATATACATATATATATATATATAAATTAAAATATGTTTAGGGCAAAAAAAAAAAAAAAGAAAACAGTGCAGGAAAATAATGCATCTCTTTAAGTTCTTATTAGTAATGAGATGCAGAACAGACCATAACTTTGAAAGGGTTAAAGCTTTTCTAGTTTTCCTTTCTGCATGCATTTCTATAAGTGAGCATACCTGAAAAATCAAGTTGGTGTACTGTCCAGCTTGAGCCTGCAGGAGAACTCCCTCTTTTGATCTGGTGCGGAACACCAGGCCCATGTACCAGGGTGTGGTGATGGTGACTTCATTCTTCAGGTCCCACCACAGTGCACTGCTTCCAAGGAAACGATGGGGGTGGGACATGACTGTGGAAGAATCAGTCCAACATTACCACCATAAGCAATGCCATCAAGACATTAACATTTAGTAATAGTTCCTGTTTGATACGGGCATCCTGATTTAAGATTTACGTAAAGATCAACAGAGAAATCATTTATGTCGGTCTCACCTAAGCTGCAGTCCTTCCCTCCAAATCCAACAGGGCAGTCACAGGAATACGTCTCCCAGCTCACCCGACATGTGCCGCCATTCTGGCACGGGTTTGATTTACAGAAAGGCAATTTGGCGCTGCAGCCTAATAAAGACAGAGCATTACATCACTAATGCTGCAGCCAATCACAGAAAAAGACAGTCACAGCAAAATCACCATGACAGCACACAATAACAGGCCAAAAATGACAAAACGCTACACATATACACTACCATACAAAGGTTTGGGGCAGGTGAGATTTTTAATGTTTTAAAGAAGTATCTTATGCTCATCAAGGATGTATTTATTTGATCAAAAATACAGTAAAAATAGTAGTATTGTGAAATATTATTACAATTTAAAAGCACTGTTCTCTATTTTAATGCATTTTAAAATGTAATTTATTTCTGTGATGCATTTTCAGCATCATTACTCCTGTTTTCAGTGTCACATGATTCTTCAGAAATCATTCTAATACGGTGATTTGGTGCTCAAGAAACATTCTTATTATTTTCAATGTAAATAACAGTTGTGCTGCTTAATAAGTTTGTGGAATCCCAAACTTTTGAACGGTAGTGTATGTTGATGTCATTACAGGGATACAGAACGTCACTATCATCACATAATGCCCACACACCAGGTACAGTGCCATTATTAGCGATGAATCCTGCCATATCCACTGGTCTGTTATCAATGTGCAGGTCTTTCATGCAGCCAATAAATTCTCTTGTGCCAAACGGGAAATTCTCAGGCAGGTTAGGAACTCCACCCAAAAACAACGGGCCAGTCAGATCCAAAGACCTATGAGAGAAACCATACAGAATGAGAGAGATGCTATACGAGTTTTCCTGAGCAAAACCAACATGTGCAAAGTGAACATATAAATGTGTATGTGTGAGTGTGTGCACGCTCACTTCTTGCTGCTGGTCTGTCTCCCCTGTGCAGCACAGCTGTAGTTGCCGAGCTGAGTGCCAAACCTCAGAGAAACGGCCGTATCACAGTCATCTACACTCAAGACAGCGACCTTCTCATCAGATGGACCCTGAACCTCACCGCTAACACTTCGCTTTGGCTAGGATAAATACACAAAAGTTTCCCCATGAGTACACAAATACAAAGCACACAACTGCATTCTGAAGATTAGGAAACTACCAAAAGTTCTAGACTAAAAAAGTCTATAGTACAGAATAGTCCAAGAGCATTTCACTTAATTCCAAGTGCATTTTCTCACCTTGTTGTAGTAATGGATGTGAACGGTGTGCCAGTTGCCATCACTCACTCCACCAGGAAGGAACGGACTCACCAGAGTAGACGACTCGCCTGTGGAAAAGGAGATCAGAAGTAGATATTAAAGAGACAGACTCGCAAAATTCACACCACAACCCTTTCATATCCCAAATTTGGACCATAGATGGGTCCAGTATTTATTGTAAAACTCTTTACCTGTGGAGTATTTAAGAACCATTTGTCCATCCAGTATCTCCAAAGCAAGGAAGTCGTGCTTCTCATTAAACCGGCCATTGTAGAAGAGCAAACCATTACTTTCCAATGTGGCAAACCTACAAAACACAATTAAAGCTCATCAAAGATCTGGAATGAATCAGTACAGGTCCATTTAGAGTGTCATAAGCTAATGCCCACAAATTGTCTTAAAGTACACTCAGCAGAAACTGATCTCTAAATGTGATTCAACTCAATTTCCAGTCAACATGGGATGGTTTCATAGCAGCCAGGGAGATCAGCAAACAATATCCATTAGAACTTTCAAAGTCAAAAAGTGTGCACATTTAGAGCAATATTGATGGGTTCTTATGAGTTCACATTTCTGTAGAGAAGGCTATTAATCACGTAATTCTTTTTAATTACATTATGCACTCTGAACCAGCGTTATTAGTCAACTAAAACCGACACTAAAACCGTTTCGCCAATTATTTTAACTAGTTGCCAAAGCAACTTTTCTCATTTTCATTTAGTTTAACTTGATCTACTAAAATAACTAACACTAAAACTGGAAAAAATAATAATAACTAAATAGACCTCATGTTAAAAAACTATTAAAAAGGACAAAAACACACAACTTTAATTAAATAAAAAAACTGATTCAAAATATTAATAAATAAAAACAAATAAATAAGATTTATTAATGTTAAGTCAAAACTCCTCTGACTGCATGTTAAATAAATAAAATGATAAATAATTATTTGTATTTGCGATTTGCAAATTTGAACAAAGCCAAAATAATAATACCTCTTTTTGGTACATGCATTTATAGCTGACATGCCTCTGGATGTCCTCTGTGGAAAGCAAAACAATTCACAAATGCACTAGTTTGGTCCAGACAAAACGCTGACAATAGGCCTGAGCTGTAAAAGAGATGGACCCTGTTTACGCTCTCCTGAGCAAAGACTTTTAGATTTAAAAGAGTTTTTTTAGGACATGGACAGTTGGTAAATTGCACACTGTAGCACAATGGTTATCTTTCAGTGCAGAGAGGCCAGGCTTTAACCGAGAGAGAGAGAGAAGGATTTAATATTCTGGCGTGTCTAGGGAGATGAGAGAAGGCTGTGCCCTTTCTGGATGTGTTGATATTTGACCATTTTAATAAATAATATAGCTCTGTTTTAGTCACCCTGGAGATTACAACAAACATCCATTATATTACCTCTGTGCCACAGCAACCAAACCCTGACCAATCACATCAAACACATGACCAGAAAATAACGCTCACAAGGGGAAGTAGGAAAAAAACGGGATGAAAGAAGAGTGCTAAGGAGCTTTTCTAATGAACGGAGCATGAAAGAGAGAAAAGAAAATGCAAGAAATAGAATACAGAAGGGAAAATACGATTTATGATATATAAATAGTTATACATTCCTATTTGCATTTATAAACAAAATATTAATATTTTTACTGTCTTAAATTAATCTCTCCTATCTCAGGAAAAAAAACATCCTAAATTATTTATTTTTTTTGTGTTTTTTTTTCTGTCATAGTTTTGGACTTGACACATGGCTGAAGATCAGACTACATACCGGTCCATTATACAACGTGTCCATGTATGTACTTACGAGAGAGAGATGGAGAGGTGGAATCGTTGACGGAGCCCCCTGAACATCATGAATGATTTTGGCAGGAAGGATCTGGTGGTGACAGAGCAGTAGGGCTTCTCATAACCTCCCGCAGGACACTCACACCTGAATCCCCCTCCGGAGAGCTCGCGACACGTACCACCGTTACGACAAATGCCTGCCACACACCGTCCACCACGCCGGTCAAACTCACAACGCTCGCCTGCGACAGACAGAGAAAACACATCCAATATACACATGCACACATTGATATTTCCTCAATTAAATTTGGCTGATAATTAGATGCTGAGGCGCTGATATTTTGAAGATAATTTTTTTACAAACCCCAATAACTGTTGAATGTAATCTTTAGTAAATCTCAAAAGAAATATCCTTTTTTTGTAAATTCAGCTGAAGCATTTCAAATGATTGACCTTAATTGTTAGTATTAAATTTTGATTTATTTAGACAAAATACTTCATAATTTTAGTTTCGGCCATTTACATGTATCAGTTATTGGCCGTAGCATAAAAAAAAATGTGTATTGGTATTGAACAGAATTTTTATTTCAGGCATAAATACTTTAAATAAATCTAAAATGTCAAGTTGTCGAGCCTCAAAATCTGTCCATTTTTAACACACACACTTATTGTGATGAAATTTTCAATTATTTATTTATTTAAAGTTAAAGGAGTAGTTCACTTTTAAAAAAAACTTTTGCTGATAATTTACTCACCCCCATGTCATCCAGATGTCCACATCTTTCTTTCTTCAGTCGAAAAGAAATTAAGGTTTTTGAATGAAAACATTCCAGAATTTTCTCCATATAATGGACTTCAATGGGAACCAAACGGTTCAAGGTCCAAATGAGAGTTTCAGTGCAGCTTCAAAGGGCTTTAAACGACACCAGACGATGAATAAGGGTCTTATCTAGTGAAACGATCGCTCATTTCAAAAATAAATAAAAAAGTTTAAGTTTTATAAGCACAAATGCTCGCCTTGCTCTGTTCTGTGATGCGCGTTCGTTACTCTCCTGTTCAAACTCGTTCATCAAAATGAACAAATCTTTTTTCGAGTCATCTCTTATCCTAGATAAGACTCTTATTCATCGTCTGGTGTCATTTAAAGCCCTTTGAAGCTGCACTGAAACTCTCATATGGACCTTGAACCGTTTGGTTCCCACTGAAGTCCATTATATGTAGAAAATCCTGGAATGTTTCCATCAAAAACCTTAATTAATTTTTGACTGAAGAAAGCAATACGTGGACATCTTGGATGACATGGGGGTGAGTAAATTATCAGCAAAAGTTTTTTTTAAAAGTGAACTACTCCTTTAAGTTGGCATGAAATGAAAATCTATGGAATCTATTTTCTACACGTATGTTATTGTGCAACATACATTTTTATTATATCTTGCTGTGAATGATTCATTAACGCAAATCTTTTTTTTATTGCTAAAATTTTTTGAGCTAGTAATTTTTAACAAACAAGGCAAATAAATCTTAGAAATATCTTGATCTTCTAGTAATACAACAGACTTGCCAGACTTCTTCGATCATTTAGAGCGCTTAAAACCCCCTCACATTCAGATTGGATTTTACAATACCAAATGTGACAACAAAACCAGCAACAAAATGTAAATAATACTGGTTAACACTCCAAAATGAGACCCTAATAATTATTCATACCCTAGTGCATGCTGGGAAAAGAGAGCTAATGGAACTAAACCACATTCCGAGTTTTTTCAGAGTTCTATTTTTACTTGATCCATGAATCATTTCTCACAGCTTTGTGTAAAATTTGAAAAGCTGAACATTAAAGTAACTGTTTTAAATCATTTGATACAATTGTACCATCACTGTATCAGCAGTGATCTAGCTTACACACATACACATTCTAGCAATGTGTATAAACCTGTAGACGGGAAACCCCCAATGGACCAATAACAGACAAACACACACACACTCCTTCATAAAGCAGCTTGTTGTTTGGGTTTTGAAACATCAGCAGATCCTGCCCTTGGGCGTTATGTTGCTGAGCCAAATGTGAGCCAAATTCTGGCATTGTGATGTTCCAGCATTGTGTTGGTGGTGAGCCTCTGCGGCACTGGTTAAATAAAGCACATTAACGGGCATGCATGTACAAACCTCTGGCACAGACACACATGTAGACATCTCAGCCTCCCTTTAGTGGGAGTATGAAAATACTGCCTTTAAAAGCACTTCAAACTTTGACCCACTACAGATACATACACACATACAGCAAAATGCCTTTAGGACACACATATGGACAGACACACATCACATGCAAACAAACAATGTTTACACTACAGTAACTGCTCAGTATGAATACAAACCAGCCACACACACATATAAACAGACACCCAAACCCACAAGACACATGGACTTGCAGATTTAAAGAAGCTCCGTCCAGCCTTTATCCTACTGGGTACTTAGTTCTCTGCATATTCAATATGAGGCATTAGCATATTCATCATAGCTTACAAACATATCACCTGCAAAGGCAAAAGGATTTAAGCACACATTCCTCTTGAAAGCAGCACTGAATATTCAAAAGCCAATTTAAAATAAGTCGCTATGCCCAGAATAAAAATATATAAGAACACCTTACACCGGAACACATGAAACCAAATATATTACCAACTAAAATATATCATAAATTTATTTCACAAAAGAGAAAACCCTACATTCATTATTTAATGTTACATGAAGTAATATAAATTATTGTCATGGCCTATATGAATACAATTTGTGTGATATTTAAATGATTTTTAATAATTTGCTAGGCCGACTTTTTTGTGCAATTTGTGATTATTACAGACAGACAGTGAGCATAAAATCAGTTTTTACATTTTTATTCATTTAGCTGACGCCAAAGCGACTTGCAATTGCTATATGTCAGAGGTCGCATGCCTCTGGAGCAACTAGGGGTTAAGTGTCTTGGTTAGGGACACATTGGTGTCTCACAGTTGATTCGAACCCGGGTCTCTCACACCAAAGGCATGTGTCTTATCCACTGCGCCACCACCACCCCAAATCATGGCAAATTTCAATTCAATACATATGTTGATAATTCAGATTCACCCTAACATAGTAATCTATTTACCAGTCTGTATAAGAGACTACTTATGAAACGTTTAAACTACTAATTAAAGTGCGTCTTGAAAAATGTTTTAAAGTCGAAACATTTCGAGAATACAGTCTTCCGTTGAAGCTGCGTGTGTGCTTGCCATTGTCTCACATTGCCGGACACACATGCATTCATAATGGTGCATAGCGAGTGTTTGACACAGTGTGTGTGTGTGTTTGTGTGTGTGTGTTTTGTTTCAACAAAAGAAAATTCAACAGGTGCCAATCTACCAGCATTAGGCTACCATTATAGGACGTTATTAAATATACTGGGCCGGAATATACTTTAGCCTATAGGAAAACCAACCCAGAAAACACTTTTCAGACTGGATGGAGATATCCAGCTATATCTTCCGTATAAAGATTTAAGAATGTTTTTGCAAATAAATGTGTGTTTATCTTCTCCTTAATTATACACTTTTTTAATGTAAGTAGACGTGCTGATGTATAAGAAAGAGTTATTATTGCAAGATATATCATAAGAATGTAAATTGCTTTTAGCATGTTTTATTATTATTTAACAAGTTTGCCAATTCCATTTTCAAAGTGTTTCTCCGTCCCTGGCCTAGTTAACCCATATGGACTGTTTGACACGAACACACGCAAAACATTTCACACTGACTGCTCCTGCTCACAGAGCACTTACTGACACCAAGACAAACAGCAATATCTTTAAACTTCCCAACCAGAACTGACAGAAAACACACACACACACACACAAGCTCAACAATACAAACACGTTCTCACAGTTCACAATTACCCCTTTTCCACCAAAAAAGAACTGGTTCAACTTGCGAACCCATCAGAACCTTTTTGTTTTTCCACTGACTATAGCGCCCAGGGAACGACGTCGTTACGTCACTGTGTACGTCGCCTCTTAGCTAGAAACGCACTGTGTACGTCACCTCTTAGCTAGAAACGCTTGCAAGTACAACATTACTTTTATTTAATTTTTTTATTTAATTTTATTACTTTTTATTTGGGATTATCTCTAACTCGTGTACCAAGAAGGCTTTAAAAACAATTGAAATACTATGTAAGTCTTTTAATCTTTTCGTTTGATATGTAATCTTTTCTGATAAGTTATGTAGGCTACCCCTGTCTTGTGTCTTTTTTTCTTTCCATTTATTTGTTCTATATTGTGACTGTTTTCTTCTTTGCATGTTTTCAATAAAAAACATAGAAGCACTTGCGCCAACTTAAAGCATAACAATTACAAAGGCGGACTCCGTCGTGTTTCTGCAAATGTTTCTGCTTGCTTTGCGATCCTATATAATGGTCAGAAAAGATGTTTAGAACGCATCTAAAGCCGCCCCCAGCCCCCGACGTAAGCATGACGTGGTAAAAGAACGGTTCTAGTCCAGGAAAGAGTTGGTGCCGCTTTGGAACCAGTTTTCCCGGCCGAGAACCGGTTCTTTGGCTGTCGAAACACAAACAACTGGTTCACGGGCAGGCACTGAACCGGCTCTCAAAATGCTTTGGTGGAAAAGGGGCTAATGAGGTATACAAGTTCATCTTAAAGTCCAAAAACAAAAAAAGAATTGTCTTCACTGGCCACAACAAATACAAGTGGCAGCAAAGATAGATATTTATATAAGCAAAGAGAATTCAAGTGCGCTTATCTAGACATGGACAAAAGGTGAGCTTTTAAGGTCATACACATGCTCTCACACACACCAGCACACTTAAACAAATCTCTATTGATTCTAAGATGCCTCTAAATCACTTAAAAACCAGCAGGGAAAGGCTCTAAAACCCTCTCTGCAAATATCTCTCCATCTTTAGTCTGTCTATCTTTAGTCTCTAGATACTTTTGTCCTTTTATATTTGTCTGGTCCTCACTTTCTCTCTCTTTTCTCCAGCTGTCCACTTTCCTGACTTACTATTAAGAGCACTTCACCCTCTTTCTTCCTCTCTCTTTCTCTTTCTGTTTCACTCCACTCTCTATACCTATCCAGAGTATTTGGTAATGTATTCTCTCCCCTTCGTTCAAATGATGTTTAATTCATCAAAGCTATTCTTCTCCTCTTGGGCTAAACCACCCTGCCCAACCCCCACACACATGGTACAGCCCTCGGGGGGATCCCGCATCTGCCCCTGCTTTCATCCTTCCGTTGGATTTCTTTTTCTTTCTTTCACTTTCTCTCATACTGCAGCGTTAGTATTACTAAGAGTTGCTCATTTTACTTCAGAATGACTTCACTGCTGAGAGTGTAGGTCTGTTTAACCCCAATGGCCACACACACACTGAAAAACAAACTGGCTGTTCCACCAGGCACCACCGTCTAGTCTCAGCATCAGATGGTGCGCCCACGGACCGCTCACAGCCCCTTCACTGGCCATCTGATGCATACTGAACAGAAAACTGGCAATGTTAGATTGGCAGGCTGCTGCACAATTTGAGTGCTTCTTTAAACAAAAAAAATAGTAACTGGATTTGGAAATGTTGGAGGCGCACGTGGCCAGGGCTGGGTTAAAATATTGATTCTATCATTAATCGTGATATTCATTTGAACGATCTCAAAAAAAAAAAAAAAAAAGATTTCTACTGATTATTCAATAATCAATATCGAAAATCCGAAGATTGATTGCCCTCAGCAAAAAAAAAAAATCTATTTATAGACTACCAGTATTTTAAGTCCAAAAATTACCACCTTATTTTTACATAAGAGCGGGCGCGATCATTTGTAAATTTAATGTTCCTGGCTTCCGGGGCAAACTGGTATTTCTTATTTAATTATAAACACAATGGTTTGTTGCGCAAATAGTTTTTCCATAAAAATAAAATGTTATATATTTAAAACAGTTTGTTTAATTTAATCTTTTGAAATGTAGTTCAAATAATAAATTAATAAATCTTTTTTTTTGGAAAAATGTGTCAATCAAGTTAAAATGCCATTGAACAATGTAATCGTAGAGACAACCAATCAACCTGTCACTAGTAGTTCATGTTCATGAGTTTAATGTATTTATGTATTTATGTATTTATGTATTTATATATGTATTTAGTTATGAAAAACATTTTTGCATTAGAAATGCAATTTAAAGTTTACTTGGTATCCACAGAGCTGTTTTTTTTTACCATTTAATATTTTTATTTAATATTTAATATTTTAATATTTTTATTATATTTAATATAAATAAATAGTAATCGAACCCCATAGTTTGGACCCTGTTTTACCGTAAATTCATATTTTTACCAAGTATATTTGACCTTAAATAATTTAAAGTATTAGTTTAGAATTTCTTTCATATACATACTATATATATATATATATATATATATATATATATATATATATATATATATATATTAGGGCTGTGCAAAAATTAATTGCGATTAATCGCATCCAAAATAAAAGTCTGTGTTTACATAATATATTTGTGTGTGCTGTATAGAATTATTTTGTATATATAAATACCTATGCATGCATGTATATATTTAAGAATTATTTGCGCTTAAATTCTGTATATATATATATATATATATATATATATATATAAATACATAATCTATATATATATATATAAATATGTTATATATGAATAACACATTTTCTTAAATATATACATGCATGTGTGTGTGTGTTTATATATACAAAATAATTCTATACACCACACACAAATATATTATGTAAACACAGACTTTTATTTTGGATGCGATTAATTGCAATTAATTTTTGCACAGCCCTAATATATATATATATATATATATATATATATATATATAATCTATATGAAAGAAATTCATAAAAAAGAAATATATATATATATATAATATATATATATATATACAAAATGGACATTACAACTGATATATCTGAAAATCAAATTTCAAATTTTTGAAAGATCTATTTTGTCCTTTTCCTGTCTAACCAAGAAACATCAAAAGCCAAAGGTTGTTGGGTTTATTTGATCCATTGCTGTCTCTGTTAGGCAGTACGAACATGATTCTCACAATTCTACTGTACATCCAACAGCCAAATTTAGTGCATGTTTGAAATGTTTGTTTTGGCAGTGTGAACCAGACATAAGTGGGCGATTCTTGGCCAGAATAAACCGCAAAGTGCGTTCTTTTGCAAGTCTTTGCAAGACTCCCCATCATCTATGAAGACACAATAACACATCTCTTACTGAAACACACAATCCCACTCTCACCTGTGTAATCCTCCCGGCAGATGCAGGTGTAGCCTCCCTCTCTGCGAGCGCACACTCCTCCATTCATGCAGGGGTTTGAGTAACACAGGTTTATTTCAATCTCGCAGTAATCTCCGGTAAATCCGGCTGGGCAGCGGCAACGCAGGCCTGTGATGGGATGGATGGGCCGGAACAGCGTGGAAGGGGAGGCGATAAAGGGAGCGGAGCTGTTGAAGCGGAGGACGCTGATACACTTCATGTAGTTCTGACATGGCTCACGCAAGCACACGTTATCATCAAACGGGAGAACCTGCCGTAACACACAGCAAAAGGTGCTTTTAAGTGCTTTCAACTCAACTGGCAAATGGATAAATAAAAGTATTTGGCAAAAGGATGAAGAAAATAAATTTGTAATTGCAAAACTGTTTTAAGGAACATTTATGTTTTAATTTATTGTTTCATTTAACTATGCATTGAATAAATAACTTTAGATTTACCTTTTTTCTCAATTTGAAAAGTACTACCGTTCAAATGTTTTGGGTGAGCAAGATTTTTTTTTTTTATTCAGCAAGGACACTTTAAATTTATCTAAAGTGCCAGTAAGCAATTCAAAAATTCTTTTTCAAATAAATTCTGTTCTATTGAATTTTCACAAGCAGCTCAACTGTTTTCAACATTGATAATAATAAGAAATGTTTCTTGAGCAGCAAATCAGCATATTAGAATGATTTCTGAAGGATCATGTGACTCTGAAAACTAAAGTAATTATGCTGAAATGTCAGGAATAAATTAGATTTCAAAATAAATTAAAATAGAAAATAATGATTTTAAATTGTAATAATATTAAATTTCACTGTACTTTTTACAGTATCTTTTATAATATAAATGCAGCCTTAACAAAAGACAACCAAATTATAGATACACGACATTTACTTAAAAAAAGATTTGTATTACATTATCTAATACAATGAAATTGATTCGTTAAATGTGGTTTAAATGTCTAAATACTCTATTAGGCCACTCATAGAGAGTGTATTTGTGTGAGTGTTACCTCCATATGTGCAAGGGTGTTAAGTCTAGGTCTGTTGAGGTACAGCTGTTCCTCCAGAGCCTCTGATGGGAAAAACTGCCCTCCCGGCATTGCCGCGGAGAAACTAACATTGAGCACCTTTCCTGCATCTGCATCCGGCTGCACGTTAAACACAAACACATCATAAGGAGAGACTGAAAGCACTGCTGACACCCCTTCCAGGAAGTGAGTGAGCAGCGGGGACAGGAAGTGCTCCTGGGACATGTTCTGCAGTCGCACAGTGATGCTGCTGCTGAGCATCTCCTCCGTAATGATGAGAACCCGCAACACACACTGAGCGCTGACGCTGTGAATGCCATCTGAGAAACACAGAGAATGAGACAAAGGGAAGATGAAGTGAGTTAAGGCCTGATAATAAGCATAAAAATGACAACATCACAGTATGTGTAAAAGCAGAATGTCAAATCACTTTAGTATGTAAGTTAAGTGATAAGAACATCTCTGACAGCTCAATCAAAACATCACTTCAGTTTCTCTGATAGTCACAGTCTATGTTTTACTTTATTGTAATGTGAAACATCTCAATGCTGCTGTGAGAGTTCAGGGGTCCATCTCAACATGAAGTCGGGTCGGTGTCACTACAGCCTGACTTCATCTACAGCTCACTGACTGTGAAATTAGCAACATGCTGCACAGTGAATCATGTGTCCATCAAATGCACACGTACTTCATGCTCATACACTCAAATGCATATACACTGCATACAACTTTGGATATACACAGTCACAGATTGAAAAGAGAGCAAACTGGAGAGATGAAAAGAGAAAATAATGAAAAGATTCAAGGTTTTCTGTGACTGATCAGAAAATGTGTGGGTGTACCTAATGTAACGACCAGATTACATTTCAGACACTATGTTTTGAAACATAGTGTATCATGTATTTTTTGAATGAAAGATGCATATTTATTTTTACAGCCAGTTTTGATCATATTTACCAGGGGTGCCATTAATTCTGAGCACGACTGTATTTAAATAATATGTCATTGTTGATGTTGGTCTGTTTTAAAGTCATGACTGTTACGGGAAATTGTATTAATTATCATGAAAATAATGCCCCAATGCAAAATTTGGGCTTTTTATTTCTTTTGAGAGGTTGGAGGTTGAAATATTACCCAGACAAGTCCTCAGGAGATTCAGCTTTATACATCCATATTTGTTTGGGTTTAAATATTACAGCCACAGGCTTAAATTTTGGCCCATGCACCACTTATTGGGCTGTGAGTTTGAAAATACACACCATTGCACTATTATCATTACAGTGACCAGTGAAGCATGCTAGTGTT
The DNA here is from genome assembly GCF_988280905.1 of Pimephales promelas. Classification (NCBI taxonomy): domain Eukaryota; kingdom Metazoa; phylum Chordata; class Actinopteri; order Cypriniformes; family Leuciscidae; genus Pimephales; species Pimephales promelas. Next base: position 21,936,679 of record NC_142782.1, read on the forward strand.
TGACAGACTTTGATACTCCAGTACCGCTAACCCCCTGCCAGTCCAAACAATTCTGAATCGTGTTATTCAGTATGTCCTTGTACAACTATGATGACATTTTCACAGTTGCTTTTCCATTTTCTAAATGATTTTTCCCCCTCAATACATTAAAAATGTCTTTCCAATTAAGTGCACGAATATGGTCTCACTGTAAAGTCGATTTAAATTGAGTGAAAGAAAAGAAGAGAAGAAGAGAAGAGGAAATGATTCAGCAGAGATTGAGCGGGAGAGAGAGATAGAGAGAGAGAGTTGGGGTGAGGCTGCTGGATGCTGGTGAGGAGTCAGGGATGGGAAAGAATAAAAGCACAGAAGATGAAATAGGGGGAGGGGTGAAAGAGAGACGTTAGATCATAATGTCATCCACTTAAAAGTCATACCTTTCATGCTGATAAGCATTTCTCATAAAATACACCTTCCATCCCCCACTTCTCTCTCTCAAACACAGAGAGAAACAAAACATGCTTTCTCCTCAACCACACCTGCCATATTAATCCATAACCCAAATTTATAACAAATTGGCAATTTTTAAAGGTAAAGTGTGCAATTTCAGTAGGCTACTTCCATGATGTAAAAAAAAAAAAAAAATCCTGTTAAATTTAGGGTACAAAACAAATAGCTGTGGTTCATCTACCAGCTTGGGTAAAATAAGACGTTATTCACAGGTAGCCAAAGAAGATCCCAGGCTGATATTACAATATTACGCAAATGTGTTACATTGTTACGTATGTAATAGGAAATAAGACTCATTGCAGCAGTTTAGACGCGATTTCTTCTTTTAGGAGGCAATAACTTTTCGTATTTGATCTTTTACATTAACAAACAGCTATTATACACTGCATATAAGGTAATCTTCGAAAAAGCATAATTGAGGCACTTTAAAAATCCTTTAATCTGGCTCACCACACCAAACACTGATTGTATGTACTGTTTGTAAATTACAGTTTAGCTCAAAATATTTGCACAGTTTTTCCACAGTGATGAATTGTTTAACTGAACTGCTGTGGTAGCTGGAGAAAAAAAGTCTTGTTTGTCAAGCGCAGTGTGTGAGCATCTACAACGCGTGAGGACGACAGCCGTGGCTTGAAGTTTTTAATGTCACTGGATGTCTCAGTGTCTGAGGAGATTAGATCCTCCTTTGATGAAATGCCACCCTGCGCGACAGTGAGAGAAAGAGAGAGATGGAGAGAGTAAAATGGACTAGAAGAGGAAGGATGGAGGCAGGGGAGCAGGAGTGTTTACATAACCGTCAGAAAGATGAAGGCAATATCAAGCAGACAAGAGATCTGGGAATGCGTGTTTGTGGGAGACTGAGATGAGGAAAAGAAGGACAGAAAGAAGGTGTGTGGGGAGAGAACGAGGTATGGAGAGGTAGGGGGAAGGGTGCAAGGAGGCAGCTGGTTTGATTACGGGATTATAAGGCAGTGACTCCCTACTGACCTCCCGAAAACAGTCCCCATCTCTCTCTTTAACACACCATGCAGCCATTAAACTAATGCACTACAAAAGCACATGGCGCAAAACACAATGGAAGCAAACCACCAATTTCTTATCTTATCTATCATTTTTCTGTCATATTCCAGTAAGCACTGAGGTCAAACAAATAATATGGCAAATTGACAAGTAAATAATTGTAATTACTCTAAACGGCCATAACATGTAACCTAACACACCGGTAACTCATCATATAGGCTAAATAAAACTAAACAAAACATTATTTAAATGATTAATGAAGCTTACAACAGGAAAATATTATTAATCATGCTGATTAAATCAACACATTCGAGCTCCCACAGAGGATAAGTCAAATCACCAGCATGTGTGTGTGTGTTTACTTGCTCTTTGTTTAATATCTGTTTATGACATCTGACATTAGCAGTCAGTGGAAGTCACCGGGATTTTGCCAGGCAAGATATATAATTCTGAACATATTATTTTGTTGATCCTGAAACAACATTCCTGCCCAAAAATGTAGTGCCAACCCACTCCCTACCCATAACTTCTCATGACATGTGAATAACACTGAGGTAGTAGTCCCTTAAACCTTGTTGTACACCTAAACTTGACATAAACAGTAAACTTGTCCCTCAAATCAGATTGGTTGATGGAATGTTGTTCCAGGATCAACAAAGAAGTTGATCCAGGGACATGTTGTACATATTGTATTGTTGTAAATACTAAACTCAATAAACTGATCTACGCTTAGATCAATTGAACAGGTCCCAGAGTAATTTTTTTTTTTTTTTTTACAAAAGTAAAGATTGCTCTTCACTGAAAAGAATACTGAAAAATGTATCAGTTTCCACAATAAAAAAATAATAATAATTAAGCAGCACAACTGTTTTCAACATGGATAATAATAAGAAATGTTTCTTGAGCACCAAATCAGCATAATAGAATGATTTCTGAAGGATCATAATGATGCTGCAAATTTTTAAAATATATTAAAATAGAAAACTTTAACTTTAAATTGTTATAATACTTCACAATATTACAGTATTTGATCAAATAAATACATCCATGGTGAACCCAAGGGGCTTCTTTTAAATTAAAATAAATCACTTTTTTTTTTTAATCTTACTGTCCAACTTTTGAATGGTAGTGTATGTCATCTTTTGGTATCAATAAAATGGTTATTCTTTTTAGAGAATATAACTTAAATTAAGTTTTTAACCTGGTTGACAAATTGCATGTGTATGTCTTATCAATCAAATTTTTCAAAAGGTTGTGAAATGTATGCTTAAAACAAAAAGAAAAAAAAAAAACTATTTGTCAATTTTCTTATATCATACATTTCAATTTTAATTATATTTATCTTGTTTATAAGATTTTTTTTATATTTTACTGGAAAACCAGATTCAAATACTGGTTATGAAGATGATTGAAAGTGCAGGCACAAATAAGCATTGCATTCAATATAAAGTATATTAAGAGCTGGTTGGTTTCAAAGGGGGCAATTTTCAATTTCTTTCATCTGAAACAATTTTCCTTCAGCTGTTCAAAGCGCAGACCTGAACTCAGTGAGTCTTTCCTCTTTCTATTCCATCTATTCAATCACTCGTCAGTCATTCACCTCCCTCCATTTCCCAAGTCTCTATTCCACACTTCAGTATTTTATTATCTTCTCTTCCTCAGTCTGTTTTCTTCTTCCTCTTATACACATTCTCTAAACCCATAATTTCTCCTTTCTTCATTGTATTTCTCTCTACTTCTCTCTCAGACCCTTTTAATCTTTTATAAGCTAGCTCCCTTACCCATTCTAAAGTGACCTTTATTTTAGGCTTGTTTTGCACAAGGGGATTGTTAGAAATAACTTTCGGTGAAAGTGTGTTTGGTGTAATTCTTGCTGGGGTCGTAAGAAAACAGGCAAATGTCTTTTTACCAGCTCACAAAAACACTACCTGACACATGCACATGCTGACAAATTCTCACAACAGTACCTCTCACATTTGACGTACTCCCGAACATTGAAATTACATTCCAAATTTGTAAATTACAAAATTACTACTGTAGCATGTCCAAAACAGGCACTAGGTGTCATGGGTCATTGTTTGTGTGGTTTGTACACAAAAGGAAAGTGAAATGCTTAGATGTGTTTGCCCTTCATAGTTAGAATTAGTCACATGGAAATATATTTCTACCCCATCAGCCAAATGGCACTCAACTACAAACACTTACCCACTCACAAACAAGTGTGTATAAACACAAACTTAATATATGCTCGAACAAACAGATGTAGGCATAAACAATGTAGATGGCTGGATGAACGAATAATAAACCATCTGATTACACACACACACAATCTCGGGCACTAGTTTGACAGCTGATTACTGTGCTCCGTTTGTTTCCAAAGCCAGGCTTCCCCTAAGGACGTCCTATTACACTCAAAGTAAAGTAGAACAGAGAGAGAGAGAGAGAGAGAGAGAGAGAGAGAGAGAGAAAGAGAGAGAGCGAGAGAGAGAGAGAGAGAGAGAGAGAGAGAGAGAGCATGCGAGATAAGAGGGCTGTATGTAATCCTCTATTAAACTATATTTACCAGTATGCACACACACACTTATTTTGAAACATGCATTATCTGAGACCATCACATCATTACATGTGTACATTTGTACATCACATCATTAAAGGTATAACAAAATAAACACTACAACTAATCACATGCAAGCCTTGCTTGGAGAAAAACAAGATAAAAGTGACATTGAGCTTCAAACCATGTCATCTCATCTTACAGACAATGAGCTGTGCTCATTAGGAAACTAACTGCTGTTTCTCTGGGTGAATTGGAATACAAAGGAATAATTTCAGAGGAAATTCCTTCAAATTAACCTTCCGTTTCCCTTGGGACATTAAAACTCTGATAAAGCCAAACAATGCATAAGCTGTTCCGCTCATTTAGAAACACATATTTATACTATTTAACCCAACAGCAAAAAAATAAATAAATAAATAAAAATATTTGAGAAAAAAAGGAAAGAAAGGGATAGAAAGCAAGGAAGCAAAAATGAATGAGGAATGGAGAGCAAGTGGGGGATGGAAATGGAAGTGTGCTTTCCTCATAGGAGAGAGAGGTAGAATTTTACCAGAGGGTAACTGAGCTGTCCAACACTGCAGTCTTACAAACTCCCCAATCTATATGCCCAACACACACACACACACTCACAGCCAGGTAAGGTAAATAAAAAATCAAATCAGCAATATTTTTCAAGTCAAGTAGGACATTTTTTCTAAGTGCTAAATAAACACAAAACAGCCACAAAACCCCACACATCTTGATAAATTTACATTTCAAAAGCCACAATTATGTACACTTCCCAGCAATGCCATCAACAACATCAGCCGTTGTGGCCAAGCAATGCTCTTCTCAGCACTTACACTCTCTCATGTTACAACTGAAGGGTATTGTTACCTGCTAATATCAGTAAGAAATCGTGCCAGCATAAAGTCATTTACATTGATCGCTAAATGTCTTTAGAGGGAAAAATGCAAGTCAAGGGTCAGCTCTCTCCAAAGATATCTTCTATTCTTTCATTCCATTTTGCCACTTACATAGTCTCTGCACACTGACACATTGCCTTCAGGAATATTTCATAATAGAGCTCTGAAGAAAAGAGTTAGCAAAACCAATTTGACCTGATTTGATTTCATCCTCGTGACCTTAATAGCCCTTGCCTCATTTCCCCATTTCATCCTTTTCTTTCTCCCTCCCCCTCTCCCTCACATCTTTCCCTCCGTCTTTTGGTCTTACCAGTGACAGTGATGAGCATCGGGGCCACCAATGGTCGGTTGTTGTCCAGTTTCCGGCTAAGGCGGATCTCCCCACTTGTGTGGTTCAACAGCAGCAGGTGCAGCTCATTTCCACGATCTATAGTGTAGTAGAGACGATCTGAAACATCTGGGTCGTGGGCAGGAACTTGTCCAATAACCCCACTTGGGAAGGTGTTGGATCGATTGGATACAAAGTTGTTAAAGATGATTTGAAAGTCTTGCATTTGAGGCCCATTATCATTTTGGTCAACCAGTCGAATGCGCACAGTGGCACGACTGACTAGTGGCGCTGACGTGGCCTGGACAACGATTACATATTCGTTCCGTGTTTCATAGTCAAGGTCAATCAGGGAGGTGAGTTCTCCTGAAAAAATGTCCATCTGGAAGATTTCTGGAATATTGCCTTCCACAATCTGATACATAATCTGAGCGTTCTGGCCCTCATCTGGATCAGTTGCTGTAATTTGAGCTACGACGGACCCAACGGCGCTATTCTCCTTGACTAGAACCTCAAAATCGTCCGCGGGGAACACGGGAGCATTGTCGTTGACATCCATAACACTGACTTGAATGTGTACAGGCGTACGCTGAGGTGGAACACCGCGATCCACGGCAAATGCAGTCAGCTCGTAGAAGGGAACACTTTCACGGTCGAGCCTCCTGACGGTTCGGACTATCCCAGAGGTTGGTTCAATAGTGAAATCCCCATCACCATCCTCTCCATTTTGGAATGTATACTGGACACGGCCATTGGCATGAGCATCACGGTCAGTAGCAGAGATCTGCAGAACACTAGTGAAAGGTGGAGCATCCTCACTGACTCCACCCTGATACCTGGGGCTCAGGAACTGAGGTGCGTTGTCATTTACATCATTAACGTTGACCTCCACATATGTAGTGTCAGATTTCTGTGGGATTCCGTTGTCCCGAGCAGTGATGGCAAGAGTGTAAGTCATCTGGTCTTCGTAGTCTAGTTCGGCTTGAAGTGTGATCGCTCCGGATGCAGGGTCGATACGAAACTGTGGAATATTGTCCTCCAGGTAGTAAGTGATACGTGCGTTTTCTCCAACATCATCATCTGTGGCACTTATGACCACCACGGTGCTGCCAGGAGGCCGGTCCTCATTCACACTTACTGAATAATGAGCGCTCTGGAACACGGGCCGGTGTGTATTGGCATCTGTGATGTTGACGTGCACCTGACAGGTGTCGTGGAGAGTTCTGTCAGAAGCAGTGACTGTTAGCACGTAACGACGCTCCTGTTTGTAGTCCAACGGCAGTGCTAGGGAGACAAGTCCTCCGCCACTGGCTGTGCTAATGGCAAAGCGGTTACGTGTGTTTCCACCAGTGATTTGATATGTGACGGCGCTATTCACATCACGGTCAACTGCTGTTACGCTGACCACACTTGTTCCAACAGTTGCGTCTTCATTTAGTCTAACGTAATACTCTTTTTGTAGAAATTCTGGGCGGTTGTCATTAACGTCTATTACTGTGATCGTAACACTTGCTGTGGCGGAAAGAGGTGGGGCGCCATAATCTCGAGCCTCAACCCCGAAGAAGTAGTGCTCTACCGATTCACGGTCAAGCTCTGAGCTCACTGTGACCCAACCAGTGGCAGCGTTGATCACAAACGGTGTATCTGTGCCAGTCCCTGTCAAACGGTATTCCAGACGTGCATTGTCGCCATTATCTGTATCAATGGCTTGTATGTGGAGAATGGAGTGACCGATAGGAGCGCTCTCCAGCACTGAAGCCTGGAAAGGTGTGGATACAAAGATGGGTGGATTATCGTTGACATCGGTGACCTGCACACTCACAATTCCAGTGTTGTTGGAGAGAGGGGGGCGTCCGTTGTCCTGAGCCCGCAGTCGCAGCGTGTACTCACGTTCTGTCTCAAAATCCAGCGGTGCAACCACCTGGATTTCTCCAGTTACACTGTCAATAGCAAACTGTCCTCGGCTGTTCCCACTGATTATGTTGTAGTGCACAGCAGCGTTCCCATCTTTATCCTGGTCCGAAGCACTGACTCGGAGGATTTCGGAATGTGGTCGAACATCCTCTCTAACTGCAACCACGTATCGCTTTTGACTGAACTGTGGAACATTGTCATTCTCATCCAACACCGTGATATGGACGCTAACAGTGGCTGACCGTGGGCCCGGCTCTCTCCCCTGGTCGCTTGCTTCCACCAGCAATGTATAACGCTCATTTGCTTCTCTGTCAACAATACCTCGTGTTGTGATCAAGCCTGATCGTGGATCAATCTCAAAAGCAGAGCGTGCAACAGGTGCACTTTCTCCAATAAATCTGTAGCGTATATTGGCATTTGTCGGTGAGTCAAGATCTGTTGCTCGTAGCTGTAGGATAGGATATCCCTCTTCCACATTCTCTCGAATTGTTTCGCGGTACTCTGTTTGCTCAAACACAGGAGAGTGATCATTACGGTCAGCCACGGTGATGGTCACCATAGTTGTTCCAGAAAGGTGCGGTGAGCCGTGGTCTGTGACTGTAACTCTGAAGTAGTGCAAGTCCATGTGTTCACGATCCAGAATGTGTGTGGTGGCGAGAAGGCCAGTAATTGGGTCGATTTGGAAGTAATCCATGGACCTGCTGTTCATTAAAGCGGCCATGCTATAACTGAGTCTGCCTGCCTCACCAGCATCAGGGTCCTCAGCTGTCATAGTTATGACTGAGGTACCAGGAGGCTGGTTCTCAGCAACCTGAACCTGGTAGTTATATTGGGGGAAATGGGGATGTCGATTAGCAGCTCTACGGGAGCGCCCAACAGGAGGGATACCTGTCTGCTCATCGTTGTACTCCTGCTCCTCTCCTCTCTGCACTTCAACGCTCTCTACTGCTTTTAGTTTCTCAATGTACTGCTTTTTTTGTGTGTTTCTCAGCCCATCTACACTATAAGCAAGCTCATTTTGTTCAGTATACAGTCCCCCTTTGTTTTCATCACTCTCTGTTTCAGACTGAAAGGTGCCATTGCCTTGACCTTTTTCTTTTTTTCTCAGTAAATTTGTCTCTTCTAACACTGTCTCTTCCTTTGTGTCTTCTGCAATCACCCACTCTATGCTTTCCTCCCTTTCTCCCTCTACATGCTGTCTGCCACCCTCCCCCCTTCCCTCCTCTTTCACCCCGCCCTCTATCTGTGCCTCCCTCCTACCGCACTCAGCCGCGGCTTCCAGCTGCCCTTCTTGCTGGCTGACACCCTCAGCTTGTAATGACACCCGTTTACCGGACTTTAATTGCGGCCGCGTGGCTCCCCCATCGGCGCTTAAGCTGTCGTCGGCGCTGAAGTCATCACACTCTGAACGCGCACCGGAGCAAGGGGAAGGAGAGCGTGCGCTTTCCTCTTTAACAAAATCGCGCTCTTCGGTGCCAGGAACATTTTGAGTTTCAGTTGCATTTTGATCGCCAGGCCTGCTGCTGTTGTAGTGGTTATTATTACGATTTTTGGCGCAGTTGTTGTTATTGTTACTGTTCCAATTCCTCAGCAACAAACTTTCAGTAAAGTCACTCGAGAAATGCACGGAGACCGGCGCTGTCCACTGAGCGGGTGCTGAATATTCTCTCGCGCGCTCTGTGTTATTGCCTCGCATATGGATGTGTGAGTCACGAGAACGTTTAGGAAAGTTTAGCTCGATTAAGAGGTAGATATGTGATGCATTATGACCCCTGGGAGTGCCAGTAGCAGATGAGTCAGAGTTGTGTACATCACCGATAGACGGAGCAGCGCTGATACTAGTTGATCTATTATAATGAGTCTTTCTGTGATCAAAGCAAGTCCCAGTTCTGACCCAGTCAGAATGTGTCATTAAATCCGGAGCATCAGTCCGCTTGCGTGTACAAGAATACTTCACAGGACTATTCCGATCAGACTTTGCATGCACAAATTGTACTTTTGAGTTGTTATTTGAAGATGTGGTGTTAGTATTTTCTCTTGCTTGACTTTCACAAACAGCGTAGCGCCCCAGAGAAATGTTGAACCGGTGCCAGTTACTGCTGTGCCAGGCTGGATGCCTTTCCGAACAACCTGTGATCCGGTGTGACTCGAGACAGCTGCTTGCTTCGCTTCTAAGCCCCAGAGAGAGCTGCCGCGCGCACGGTTCCGAGCACCCGCGGGTTTTTTCAAAGCCTGACCCGTTCCAGTCCTCTCTGGTGGGATCGATAACATTCAGGGTGCCTGAAAGGGGACGGTCCGCTGTCGCTTTGTGCAATTTATTGGCGTCCGAAACCACATTAGAATGAGAATAGGCTTTTAATAACGACCGAGTTGATGTCTTGGCAGCGGCAAACTCCCGTTTTAGGTGACATGGGCAGTGCTTAGGCCTGGATTTGCTGTCTGCGGGTCTAGAGTTATCCAACAAGCTTTGTACAACAACCCTCCCGGTGTTGAGGCGCGTCTGTGGCCGCGAGCGCGTTCTAGTCCTTTGTATAGTCCTTTTTTTGCCATACTGAACCGGAGAGGCGAGAACACGAGAAACAACGCCCTTCTCTCCGCTGCCACCGTTACTCCAAAAGGGCTGGGGATGACAGCGTCCGGTGTGCGCTGCCGGTTCTGATACCCATGTACTAGAATTCAGGTAATCCGTACTCAACGGACTTGAGGAGGTTCCCACTGTACTAGACCGTAAGCATTGCAAATCCCGTCCATGCGACCGTATCGTCCGTGCAGGGTGGATCTTCCAATCGCCCCCAGCCAAAGCCCCCGCTACCGTTCCGTCGGGCAGGCTGGCGATTTGAGCGTCTCCGGGGGCTGGGTGGGTGCACAGAGAGCGGCAGAACGGCCCTGCTGTACTCCCCGGGATAACAGTGAACAATGAGCTGAGGATAAGGAGAAACAACAGCGGCGAAAGCGAGCCCAAGTCCAGTAGCAGTGCAGCCATTAGTCTGGTGAAATCCTTTCTCTCTCTCTCTCTCTCTCCCCTTTCTCCACTCACTCTGAACCGAAGTGTCTTTCTTTCTTTTTCTCTCCAAACGCCGGCTAAGTGGCCAGCTCATCCACCACCGCCCGACTCCTTCCGCCGTGCTCCCCGGTCGCTCGGTGATCCCGGGAAGCTCGCATCTACTCTCGGTGTTTGGTAGAGCTCCGGCTAGCAGCGACACGAGCGCAGCATCTCTCATTCACATCCAACATGGCTCACAGCGAACCCGGTGCTACCCTCACTCCTCCCCCTCTCGCTTCTTTCTCTCTCTTCTCCCCTCTCTCGCTCTCTCGCTCTTTTTCTCTCTCTCTCTCATACGGGAATGGTTCGTTCCAGTGTGCGCAAGGCTATTTCCTCTCAGATGACGCCATGTCCATCACTGGTGAGGTAGTCTAGGCGTGACAATATCAAAATGATATAATTCATTAGACGCGTGAAAACGGATATTTTATATATATCCATAAAAACTCAATAAATCCATAGATTATTTAAATTATACTGTTAATAACAAAAATATAGGCAACTGAAATCTTCTATAACATCTGTAACAAAAGGTCACATGATGATAACGAGTTACTTTTCCCTTGATCGATAGCTGAGACAAAAATATATAAAACACAATGCAATGCAAAAAAGAAAAAAATAACTAAAAATCATAAAATGTAACAAACTCAATACAATTTTACCATTGACGAACTAGCCTGTATTAGTTGAAATAAAAATTTCATCAGCAAAATGTTAACATATTGTTTATTTTTTAGTGTGCAAATTATCATTATTATATTATTGGGGGGGGGGGGGTAAACTGTAAAGAACAAGGCTTTAGCTGTAACAATCAATTGGTGTCCACTTGTGACGTCATGCCTTATATATTTTTTTCTACCTCTACCTAAATGTACTGTTTGACATGGAGACGTTTTTTAACTATGATTTTTGTTTTCCTGTTTTAAAATCACATGGCATGTGGGAGAATTTCAGAGGCGCGTGTCACAGCCCTGTTCGGCGGATGTGAAATCCTCGCTTAGTCAGAAATAGACTTGCGCTTTACAAAAACCAATCTGTGTCTCGCAGTCTGCCTGCCACTGACACGGTTGGAACAAATCCACGAATGTTGAAAAATTCATACGGCTCAATTATACTGTGCACGAGCCCTCTCCCTCCCTCCCTCCCTCTCCCTCTAAGCTGCCCTCGTGCCCCACTGTTTTTTCGTGATGTAGTCTTATCTGAGCAGTGATGACTGTGGTAAAGACTTGTGCTTTCTTTGTGCATCTACCAGTGATGTCTAAGCAGAAAAAAATGATTTGCGAATTTTCCTCGTTGACTGTGGAGGATGAGATTCATGTCTCTTTCTGCAGGCGTGCCTGTGTGTATGTCTAGACGCTTGATGGTATTATATCACACAGTCACGGCAGACCTAAATCACATTAAGTGAGGAGGAGAGGGATTCCCATAACTGAGAGCTTCCTCTGTGAAACCTGAGTGATAGACTGATGGGTAACACGCCTGCAATTCAGCGGCTCGCCAAACACCCTCTCCCTCTGGGAAGTGCAATGATATTTAGTGTTACTCATCATCCCCCAAATAAAGCAGAGCCCATAATTCAAATTCTTGCATGTCATGAAAATCCGTATGATCTGAATTTCAGCATTTCTCAATGCCCACACTGGTGAATGATTAGACTTTTTATACACTAATTTTATAAGGATTTATATGAGCATTCCTGTAGCTCAAACAGTAGCAAGGTCATGGGTTTGACTCCCATGGAAAGCATGCAAGTCACTCTTAAAGAATGGAAAGCAAGTCATTTTAAGCATCATGATCTGCCAAATGCATAAATGCAAATGGATCAAATGCGAGTGCAACTAAGATACTTCAAATTACTCAAGGAAAAACATTTAAAAACAATAATCCCTAAACCAATAGTATGTTGGGTCCATGTTGTCAACAAACCAGAAGGTTGGTGGTTCAATCCCTGGTTCCACCAGACCAAGTATCGAGGTGTCCATGATCAAGACACCAAAACCCAGCTGCTCCAGACAAGCTGGATGGCGCCTTGCATGGCTGACACCGCCATCGGGAATGAGTCAGTGAATGGGTGAATGTGAGGCAAAAGTAAAGCGCTGGTGGACATTGGGTCTGCGAAAGTGCTATATAAATGTAGTCCATTTACCATTCATAAAATTACCCCAAACAAGTTCATTATTTTTTTTATCTAAACCAGTTACAAATTGGTGATTCTCATGAATATGTTGGATCTAATGTGAATGCAAAAATTACCCAGGGTAAAAATCTTCAGAACCAGTGAACTGTATCTTGGACTATATCTTGGAGTAAATGTGAACACACACAAACACAAATGAAATGATCTCTAATGAAATTACTAAACCTCATGATGAATATCTGGGATCAAATGTGAATGCAACAATGTAAAGACTGAAAAAAAAAAAAATCCCTGAACCAAAGGAGTGTACAGCACCTGATCTTTTTCAGACAGCGCTCATGTCCTGCTCAATTGGTGTTCTGCTGACTGCTGAGATCCATAGCTCAAGTCTCACAGGCATTGGTCTCTGTAGATTTTGAAGTTGGAATTCAAAGTAAGTGAAAAAAAAACAGTCTCACATATTTCTGTGGGTCCAAAACCACAAGAGCCAATATTACAGCGCTTTAATATCAAGCACAATCTTGTTATATTCATGCCTGCATCAACTTTGCACTAAACAGCGTTGCACAAAATCATTAATAAGATGCCTATCTACATGAGACTAAATAAAACACAGTCTATTCAGCCTTTGTGTGTGCAGGTTTTGAAATGAGAAGAGCTCTAATGGGCTGATTTGTAATCCCCAAAAATCCAGCCTGTGGATTAAAGGGGCGCACACTTCACAGAGCACACCTGGGGTCCTTTAACACACATACACTCACACACATTCAGGTAAGCTGTCAGCTTCAAGGCCAGCTATTCTATGAGTTACCATGGGAACGGCAAGAGTAGGGGGTACATTCCATCAAGAAGAGGGGTTTCTGTTCATGTCTCACCAGCACTGTTGATTTGTAATTGTTTGCATCTGGCAAACCCCTTCCCTGGCCCCACCCCCCCACACACACACCCCACACCAAACCCTGTCTTCTCTGCTAACTCCACTAACCCCTCCCCTGTGGCCATAGCAGCAGGTGTCCTCGGCCCAGTGAGCATCTGTCACGGCTGGCCCTGAACGGGCAGGCGGACATAATACATATTCACAAGAGAGAGTGATAATCGCACACATACTGTGTGATGGCCATTTTTATTGACTAGCCTGCCTATACATCTGTATAAGCGTGGGTGCATGTAGAAAGGTTTAAATAATGCAGTCTCTTTGTATATAGTACAGATCTCAAGCATTATTTTTTTTCTGACACCTACACACACTATCTGTCTCTCAAAATGCAACCGCCTCTTCAAGACACACAGACCATTTGAGATATATGGGTGAAGGCATATGGTGAAAATTGGGCGGAGTGTGCTGTGCCGAGCATGGCGAGACTGTTACCACACCAAGTCTGTGCCTGGTGAGTGAGAATTAATTAAAATGATGAGCACGTGAGCTGAACCTGAATATTCAATATGGCTCCACCACAACCAGAATCCATAACAACAAAGTAAACTCAACAGCAACACACGTCCTCACCACAGGACCCGACCACGGCTGTTGCACGGGAGCATATAGTGATGTCATTAGCAATTTTAGAGGATTATAGGATTAATACGAACTCTGTATGGTCGTTATCTGCCGCATGGTTATTGGATTTCGACATGGAGATCTAGTAATTTAACTTCCGAATGACTCTTAGAGCAGACCATTCGCTCTCTGACTCGCTGTTTGCATGAAAAGTTGTAATTAGTCCATCCGTGCCCGCGCGCGCACCCTTCAAAAAGTGTTATCATCGGATTACTGACGCATCACTCCTATTTCATAAACAAACACAGCAATCTGCTGTTCGCAGTGTTTCATGGCAGGGAAATATAAGTGCAGAGGGCTGAAAAAATGAACACACAAACACAGCCGAATGATAAAGTTATAGTAGGCCTAATGATAACATCACGATCGAATTAACGCTAATGATAAAGTAAACGGGAGCATATAAAACAGGCCTATTCATGGAAAAAGGAAGGCTCATAGGCTAATGGAACGTAAAATTTCTGACACAAATGTTTAACTTATTTTACTTTAACTTTATTTTACTAAAAATAATTATTGATATTTACTGAATTATACTGAGCTTTCAAATAGCTACAGCAAATCAATCAAATTTAAATAGATGCTCTGTGACAGAGCAGAGGGGTTGTGGTTCTTTCAGGTTCTTGGTAATATCATCTTCATTTTTCTATATAAATATTTCAAGTCACAGAAAATGAATTGATATGAAAACACAAAGGAAAAGAGAGTGGTACAGCTCATTTTTAAAAGACCCAACAAATGATGCCACGTGAGAATGTGAGAGATTTGTGCCGCTGAGTGCTGGAGTGAGAGGAGATTGTGTGTGTATGCGTGTAAACTAATGCTGCTGAAAGGGGAAGGTTGTTTATAGGCCAGCTGTGAGTTGTCTCTCTTAGTCAGCCAGTGACCCAAATCAGCAAATAAAAAAAAAAAAAATAGAGGGAATGAGAAAAAAAATAAATGGAATGAGAGAGGGAAAGAGAAAATGCAGGCGAATGAGCAAGCAAGTTACAGTGTGAAAGTAAGAGGAAGAGAGAGAGAGAGAGAGAGAGAGAGAGAGAGAGAGAGAGAGAGAGAGAGAGAGAGATGACATTTAAAAAAGCCAGAAAAGCCAGAGTTATTATAATGCAGCTATAAATATTTTCTTGCTTACCACCTTTCCCCAACACTCAAAAACACAAGTGTCACAGCACCAACACAGCAGATTATATGTGTATACATTCCAATATATACGAAACTGCACTCCATGCTAAACACAGAAGATAAAAATAGGAAAATCCAAATGATTTAAAGCGATAAAACATAAAAGAGAAGCATGAATCTGTGCCTAAATCTAAGAAAAATGGCAAAACATAATATTCATACATAAATACATAATTAAATTGTTAAATATAACACCAGTAACATAAAACCAAAAAAGAGTATACATATATTAAAAATCCTAAACACTAAAAAAAGAGCCCCATTCATGCCAAAAAGGGGAGTACATTTAATGAAAAAGAATTGGCTATGCGCCTTTAATAGGTCCCTAAAGATTATGCCATATTATATTAATGAGAACAAATCTTACTGGATCCTATTACATCTAAAGATGAGGAGCACTTTATATTTTCATTTATAATTGCCTTTATAGAGCAGCTATGTTTTAAACACACTTCAGTCATGGGCATCCGTCATCCCTAACATGAATCTGAACTAATCCTGTTTGAGTGTGAATAGAATGTTTGGACTGAATTCAGATCAACTGGAAGCCGCTCTAGTTGTGCTCAGAGTGAAAGTGAACTGGGATTAAAGTGGATTAGCAACAGATGAGAGAGGTACATAGCTGTCTTACTCGGGATTTAGACCTGCTTAAACTCCAATCCAGCTAGTTTCTCACCCAGCTGCTGGATCTGAAGCCTGACGGACTCAGAACTAGATGACGACACACACACACAGAGAGAGAGACAGAGACAGTGAACCATGAATTCCCAAGCCCACAAACAAAAACAAAAAAATGACCATCAACATGCATATCAAGATAGTCAAAAGAACACCCGTCGCTCATTATTTTTTCACATAGCAAACAATCTCTTACATTTTTTGAGTCTTGTGGGGACACAACTCACATTTTAAGATGTGTTATCTTCAGAAGACCAGGGAGATCATCCTCTCTGAAGGAAGATCTGTGAACATGACATGGTTAAGTAAGAGACAGGACATGGTTAGGTAATTCTAATCCCTTTTTATCAGCAGAGGAGCAACAGAAGGAGGGAGAAGAACCTGTTGCACAAGGTCCTTATCTGTTAACACACACATGCCTGGATGAGTGTGAAATACACTACTGACTGCTAGCATCTGTATTTCCTCGGCAGAACTTGCTCTCAATCTAAAACCAATTCTGCGCAACCCTGTATGAAATACTATGTCAAAGTAATACATTCAGTATGACACAGATTCATAAAGCAGACCATTTTCCAATAAACAACCTTTCAAAAACAAAAAAGGGATTTTTTTTTCTTTTGGTGGTTAAGGAAAGATCACATGAGGTTGTTCTGACACAGTTTTAAATGACAGATTTGTGCAGTCTCAAAGATCTCAACACATCAAGAATGATTTCAGCTAGTCTAAATTTGTCAAACTATCAAAAGTTTCAGCTGAGAAATCTACATCAAATACGGTGCCGCAATCTCTAAGCTTCAGTGTTAGAGGGAACCCAAAGGCTTTGAGAAAGATTTTTTTTCAGCATGATGTCGGAACACACGGCACACACACACACACACACATCTTTACTTGGAACCACTAGAAGCTTGACACACTCCAGTTTTGTTTTAATTAGATGCTGCGGTGAGGCACACTCTTCTGGCACTGCAGTCTCGGCTGATATTTGAGGGGAATGAACAGGAGAAATTAACAAAGAAATGCTAAATCGGTGGTGTAATTCATCACCTTTAGATTGATTTGTGTGTCGAGGCAATAATCAGAAACCATGCTGAGAAAAAAAAAAAAAATAAATAAAAAAATTTAAAAAATACAATACCTGACAATATTTTGAGAAAATTTAATCTGCCATTACACGTCATTTGACCATATATATATATATATATGAATGAATATTCAGCATCATTACTCCAGTCAATGTCACATGATCTTTCAGAAATCATTTTATGCTGATTTGATGCTCAAAAATATTTCTTAATATTAATCAATGTTGAAAACAGGTTTACTTTTTTGTGGCAATTATGGTAGTTTTTGCCCCAGGATACTTTGATGAAAAGAAAGTTAAACAGCATTTATTTGAAATGGAATTTATTTTATTATTGACTCCAATCAGTTGACTGGTAGTATAGGACTTTGTTACAGTGGAATTATTTAGCGCAGGTCATTGTGTCACTTGCTGCATTGGTCATTGTCTCTCAATTACATTTTCCATTTGAGGTAAAAGTCATTGGAAGACGTGTGAATTTACATCAGCAAGGTTCAGACTATAATTAGTAGAACTCTATGTAAGCCATGTTTTGAACAAGCTCCAGTCAACAGCTGAAGGGCATGAGTCGACTTGACCCTGATATGAATCAGACCTAATCCTGTTCGAGTGTGAACAGAACGTTTGAAGTGAATTCAGATTTCCTAAAAGCCTGTTAGTTGTGCTCAGACTGAAAGTGAAAGAGGATTAAAACGGATTAGCAGCTCCTAATAAAATTACTGGCCAACAGGCGAGATCCTCCATTTTAGATGCTCACAAAAGCCCATTTTTACTTCGATATGGTGCTTGAGTGTTCATTTCGGACCTCTCATGTGCTTCAAGCCAAAGGCAAAACCCGGTCTACCTAAAACTGCAAATACGAGGCCACTTTAACAAAGGACATTAACTCTGCTAGAGCGACACTTACAGATATAGTAACAGTCTATCTCCATTCTACCTGTCATTTCCCAGCACTCCACAAACCACACCCACTTCACACTGTTATTTAGCGTCTAGGGCTCCACACCAGTCAACAAGAACAACATACATCAATATCACTCTCCTCAATCATCTCCACCCCTCCTCTCTCCCTCCCTCTCTCTTCCTATCTCTCTGACAACTACAAAAATCATTCAATTCCCATGGGCACTTCTGACCTCATTCATTCATCTCGCTCACACACACACACCTATTGAAAAGACAGCAGTTTTGCTTGTAGCGATTACACAGCTTACTCTCCTTCATTCTTTGAACTCCTTTCATGCACTAGTCTCCTTTTCTTCTCTCTCAGTCCTTTTTCATCTCTCTTCCCTCTTTTGTCTTCAAGGGATGCCCAGCAGTGATGATGACTGACAGCATTACAAGCCATACACCACATTACAGGGACAGACAACGAACTAGATCTAGCTAGAATCGAGATTGCTCTCTAGTGGTTAGATTACGGTATTACACCTTCAAATAACTGTTGATATCCGTGGGTGACTTCATATGGCCAGCGTGGCTGATAGTATTCTGGAGTTTAAACCAATAAATGATATTACTCACTGCACTGCCATTTTCTAGCCGTGTGGCTGTTATTAATGTTTCAGTCCTGCAGAGGAGCAATTTATTACAAACTCGAGCTGACTCGAAGCTATTATGGAATGTTTCGTCATGCCGGTCGTGGTCATAATTCTGGCTCCACTTCATATTTCATTAATAATCAAATCATACAACGCACTGATGAGTTCCGATGGCAAAACTGAAACAGTTCAGCTAAAGGAAAAGCGTCAGTTAGATGACGCGGGTAGGTTTAGGTCTGGGGTAGGGTTACACGCGATCATAGGGTGTCATCTAACTGACGCTAAAGGGCGCCTAAAGCGTCAGATATTGAAGCATGGTCAAAATGCTTCCCAAGGCATCAATTAGGTGCACCTTGGGGGTGAGAATGGGCTGTCAATGATGAAAACAGTGAAACAATGAATAGAATTCTGCGAAAAGTTGAAAACAGGAGTTCAAATAGGAATCTTTTGTAACACTATAAAAGCCTTCACTGTCACAATTTAATTTTATTGCATGCATCGGTGCTGAATAAAAGTATCAATTTCTTTAAACAGTTATTGGTTTAATTAACGTATTTACGTATAATATGGATAATAAATATATTATATATTGTATATTATATATATATATAATATTTTTATTTATATTATATCAATATATTTATGGCATTGTTATAAACATGAAAATAAACAATAAAGTCCTATACATTAATAATATTTCATGCAATTGTGTGAAATAAGAATGAACAATACTTACAGAATTTGCTAATCTAGGTAATTTTCATTTCTACATACACCTAAAAAACTAATTTGAATGATATAAATTAACATTAGTTGGTGTATTATGAACAAACATTAATAAATAAAAATATTGTTCATTGTTAGTTACCTAATTAAACCTCATTGTAAAGTTGCACCATTAAAATAGCTTTGCACAGGTGAAAGACTTGTGTACAGGTATAGTAGTCACACATTTGCATCCGTTCAAAGGTTGAGGCAGACACTCTTTTAATTAGACATTCTTTTAATTATTAAGTCTCTGTGGGTTTATCTTTTTAAAATACATTGAGTGAGATCACCACTATCAAAAACTTTGAAGAGTGAGAAAAACGTGTTTAGTACTCTCAGGATTTTGAATACTGTGACATATGGCACAGATCTGTGAAACACTCTCTATGGCACACAAGGATTCTCAGTAGTACACCTGTACACTTACAGTGGCACAAACAGTGATGGACACTGAGGGAAATTAAGACTTTATATTTGGTACAGATAAGACTATATTTATATTCAAGGCAGTAGCATCCCAGATCATGACATTTCAAGAATACTGAATGATTGTGTGAAAGAGCCAGCCCTGTTGACATGATTCCTAATCAGAAACAGAGGTGACGGATACCTTGTTGTGTGTGCATCTATCAGACTGTGAGAACAACTGTGCTACACTGTCAATATGTGTTCAGAGTTGAACAAACAGAGCAGGGCTCTTACACTCATTAAATACTATTACATAGAATACATTGTCATGCAGGAGGGCAGAATCTATGAATATGGTACAAGAGAATTCAAATTCACTGTGAATGAAAGCATCTTGCTTGTTGACATTTGCAGGGGTTGCAGACCATTTGTCATTTGCAGACATTTCCCCCCAAAAAAATGGTTAAATCATTTTT
This sequence comes from Pimephales promelas, assembly GCF_988280905.1. Lineage (NCBI taxonomy): Eukaryota > Metazoa > Chordata > Actinopteri > Cypriniformes > Leuciscidae > Pimephales > Pimephales promelas. The sequence continues at coordinate 21,956,770 of NC_142782.1, forward strand.
TGGATGAAAGGATGAAGAGTAACAGTAATTTTGGGATCTATCCTGCCTTGTGTCTATGACATTTAAAACAACCTTTTTAGATGAATATTGGACTATTTGGACAAAGCGGTCAGGCAATTATGGGTGTGAGAAAGGAGAAAGTGTAATAACCAAGTCAAATGGAAGGGTTCTGGCTGTTAGGGGAGAGAGTTTGTGACTATTCGAGTATAATGTCTGCAGTGGAGATGCTATAGTTGGGGGATTGGGGGCAAGTTAAGGGAGTCCAGGGCGCTGTGGTAAAGTTCTCTTAATGCTCTCAGCAACAATAAACGACAAAACATTTGATTAAAAAGATGAGGCAGGGGCTCCTAAAGAGAAGGGAGAAAGAGAAAGAGAAGAAGGAGGAGCAGAAATTTAATGGCCTGAACTTTATGTGAACTTGTTTAGTTACATTAATTATTGTAAATGCTGATACACACACAAATATACAAAATACAGACTTAAAGGCCCATTCACACCTAAAGCTATAAAGATAACTATATTACATCTACATCAATGCAGAATATCGTTCTGTTTATTATAAGCACGCGGTGCAGTTTTGTCATCTGCCGCTTTAAATGCTTGAGCGCTTTGAAGCAGAATGGATTCTGATTGGCTGTTCTTTTTATCGTTCATTACCTGGGAAAAAAAAACTCATTCTGAAAGCGATTTTAACAATATAGAAACTATTTTCTGTGTCGTTATCATTATAGGAACAATAGGAATCTGCTATTCTTTTACATTTAGAACGTTTTTTTTACATTTTTTTCTTTATCGTTGACCTTGGTGTGAAAATTATTTAAATCACCTGGGCCCTAAAAAGATTGTAACGGAATCTGAATTATCCTTGGATAAATAACTACTGATTGAAATTAAACTGATTCACAAACAACCAAACAGTCTTACCCCAAGGACGTGAACTCTGTTGTAGTAAGAACTAAAATCTTTACTGAGAGACACCAAGAATCTGCACACCTGATGGACAAACAAAGAGTAATGAATGAATCGTTTTTAGAGATAAAACTCTTTACATTCGATTATCATGAAAACAAATCTCAGAGAACGGTCGACTAGGTACCAATGTGTTTTTATACCAAAGGTTCATTTTGCGCCGGAGTTCTCCTTTAAACCAGGACAGCAGATAGCATACGACTAAATTATATTAATAAATGAATTAATTTACATTACGAAAACGATCTGAGCAATCAAACATTTATAAGTACCTGTTCTGTTCTTAAATTTACTCTAGCTCCGCCCCCTTCATGCTCCAGGACCTGTCCTGATTGGTCCAGTAGCTCAGAGAATGGAATAAGGTAATTGAAGAGAAGAAGCCACTCCCCCTAATAATGAAATGGCAAAATTACCATCACATCAACAACTTTCTATGCCACCAGATCATAGAAACACTGTAGGTATATGTCTTTATACAGTACATAGCACCTTGAATACTTTCAAAAAGGGGCTTTTACACTGGGCTCGCTTGCTGCGGTCCGAGCCCCCGAGTAAAACGTAAACGCAGGTTACTTTACTTCCTGAACAAGTGTGCACCCGAGTACATGTTGCTTTCACATTCACGCGAACCGCAGCACTAGGTAGTCTCAGATTCGGTACCCCAGTGTGCACCCGAGTCCCATGACGGCGTTCACATTAGCAATTTTTCATGCAAACCGTGCCCCGTTCCGAACTAAACTGCCAGTGTGAAAGCCCCTTAAAAAGGAAAAAAATAATAACCATGTTTGAGTTTGCTTGTACAGAATTTTATTTACATACCTCCTCTTTCAGGGCAGAAAAGTCCAGCTCTGTGCCTCCAGGGATTTCTGGATAAAGACCTACGTGTTTCAAAATTGACATGGATATTACTCACAAATAGACACAATATTTTTTGTTACATTCCTACTTAACATGCAAGTAATCAAAAGGCCCAATGGAGAAAGATGGGAATGGATTTCTCCATTTCAGTCAAATCACAAAATTGTACACTGCCCTAAACATCATAACCAATCAGAATGGGCTTTATGCACAGCTGCACTACTTCCTGAACTTCAGCCAGCTCCTTGTTTCCTTTCTGCCATTATTGGACAAACTTAATTAATTCAGGTGTGCCTGATTATTGTTGTTGTGACTACTGAGGTCAGACACACCTGGATTGATCAGTTTGTCCAATAATGGCAGGCAGGAAACAAGGAGCTGGCTGAAGTTCAGGAAGCAGTGGAGCTGTGCATAAAGCCAATTCGATCACACTTTAGATGAGGGTCCAATTCTCACTATTAATTACGTTTGCCTCAAACTAATTAATAGTTAGTAAGTAGGGTAGTAGTTAATTTAAGTATTGGGTAGGATTACTAGATGTAGAACATGGTCATGCAGAATAAGGCATTAGAATGTGCTTAATAAGCATGTTACTTAGAAACTAGTTAATAAAGAGAATTGGACCCTAAACTAAAGTGTTACCTAGAATTCTGCACCTCTGTTGCCAGACTATATTATTGCCTATTGTTCTGTACATTTCATCTAGATTTTGTCTTTAGTCATAGACCACATGTATTACCTTTCAATGCTTTTCTCTTAGAACAGTAACTAGCAGTAAAAAAATAGCATTTGGCTAATAAAGTTTGGACTTTAAACATGTATACAACAGCAGATCGTTAAGATTTGGGTGTAGTCATACTTCATACGCTTTAAAAAACAACCTCTCCAAGTTACTGTCTTGACATTATTACTTTGATCATAAATCAGGTCAAAACATTACAGTATGGGTGTGTTACCTTGCTCCACCCCTTTCTCGTAGCTGCTGAAGAGTGTATGAAGACGAGCGCAGTTATACATGACAAAGACTCCACCCCTAGGGCCCTTTGTGGACACACCACTGTCCCGCTGCACATCTAAGGTCACCTGAAAAAGATTTGTCAATCAACACTGATGCAGGACAATATATTCCATGCATGCATGCAAACATACTCACTGGACTTGTGTGTACGGTGGATAGCAGTTCAAACCTCACGGTGGCCGAGGTCATGACTCTGATGATGTCATCCCATGTCTGACCTAAAATAGTTTAAGGAAGAAGTAAATCGATATCTAGCACACAGACGCAGTTGAAATCTGGTATTAACATGCATCACAAATCTTTATTTAGCTACTACATGAACTAAAATAGCTTTTTGAACACACCTTCAACTTGGTCTCCATACTTCATTTCTGAGGCTTCTTTCATTTGAGCTTTTCTTAACCTATAGCAGTACACAAACAAACACTGTAATTCTCAGACTTAAAACAGTAGTTTTTTTGATATAGAATTACGAAGAGCTGTTGTAGAGTTGCTGTTTTAAAGTTTTCCTTACTGAAGATACTGAGCTGCATTCATCTGAACGCCGGGAGTTTTAACTGGACCACAAATCACCAATCTCTAATAGAGAGGGAGAGAGCAATCATTCAATTAAACAATCCGCCATCAGAGATGGTCTAAAATGTAGTCACACCCAACTGTGCATCGTTTGAGCTAGAAATTGTGCAAAAAAAAACTACCAATTATACAGACATAAACATTGATCATACCTTTATCCAATCAAATGCTCTTTAAATGAGCTTGATCTTCACCAAAATTACAACTGCTACCAATGAGGAGGGAGCAAATCATGTTTTTTAGGCTAGCTGTGATGTAACAAATACAGAGCGCTACACATGACATATATACTCATTTTATTACATTTAGAAACTATTTCGTTCCCTCGTTTTGATTAAACTATAACAAGTGAACAAATTACAACATGGTCATGATTTTGTCAAATAAGGGGGAACCAATTCTGGCCTATTTCATTCACTCATTTGTGTAATTCGTTCCTTTGTTTTAGTAAATCGGCAAACAGACGAAGCGTGTAGAATATGACAATTTTTACAAAAGAACTTTGTGTTTTTGTTTATTATAATTTTTTATTTAGTAATTTCTGCTTTAAAAATGTTAGCAATTATTTGTTTTTTTGCATTGGGTACGATGTGGAATAACATCTTTTTTAAATAATGGATTAAAATGACCTTTTAATGTATGATAATTTCTAGATATTTAATTTAATTTAGCTGAAAAATAATTGACAGATTAATCGATTATCAAAATAACCGTGAGTTGTAGCCCTAGTGGCCACTATATAGATTTTTTCCTGCATGTCATGTGCGGGGCTCTGTACTAAAACCTATTGGGGGGAGGGATTAAACAAGTCTTTCGATATGTCCCAACCAAACTTCCTGTTACAGGACAGAATATACAGAAAACAATTGTTTAGTATGTAAAGCATGCTGATACAGCTAAATGTGTCTGTGTGAGCAGAGGGTGTGAAACCTGCACTGCCGTTACACCCGTTGCTCTCCACAGCATGGCTGTTTGCTGCTGACGAAACTCATCCTGACAGGAAGTGACATGCAGGGCTGTTGTCGTAGTGACCTGAAGTACAGAAATCCATTACAAGTGTCCATCTAAAACATGGTATACTATAATTTAAAGCAGACGGAGACAAGCCAGACAGAGGGTTCTTTTAACTCACAGGGAAATCTGCAGTAGCGCTGTCCAGCTGGGCCAGATGACACAAAGCTTCTCTCTGCACTGAAAAGAGAGAAATCACTGACTGAGGAAAACTGAGGCTATCCAACAGACCAGTCATTTAAACACTAGGAATGACTCAGTTCATCTCATCTTGATGCCTCTGGTGCGACTAGTTTGAAAACATAACTGAAAATTGTAAAAATGTTAAAAAGAAAAACAGAACAGAATGTTGTGTTCTTTTTCACAACATTAGTATGTGACAAATCAAGTTTAAACGCCAGTAGCTAAATATTATTATGTAATTTACATATATATTTTAAGTGTTGGTACTTTGCATGTCATTTATTTTCATCAAATTTAGGGATTCACATATATTAAAATCATTACTAATAATCTAGCAATAATGTTATGGCTGATAAATGACTGGTATTCTATAGTATATACAATGATATATCAATTTGTTTACCATTTCGTCTATTAAATTAAAAATAAAACACAAGCTAAAATCATCATATTATTTGTAAAGCCAAACGTGAATTTAGGCATGACATTTTTTAAATCAATACTTATTTTGAGATTTGCTAGAGATTACATTTACCACTAACAGTGTTTTACCACCAATTTAAGTATTAAGATGATTGCAGGAATAGCCTGATCTAAAAGTAAAAATAGAGGAAACAATATGCGTATTTAAATAACCAATATCGACTAATGGTGATAAAATAAAAAAAAGCTTTAATATCAAACGATAACCAACCAATATTGCTTAATGCTTGTAAAAGAAAATGAATCTTTTTAAAAAAAAAAAATCAATTTTATCAATTTTGTGAAACTCAACATCAAATATCCTCATGCAATCCTAATAATGACATTTACTGACAAAACAGACACAGATCTTGTACCCGTTACATCCTTAATAAACACACACACATGCTCAAGTACTACAACTCACCTGTGCAAGTGCCAAGACTGGGATCATAACCCTGAAGATTCTCGTCCTGTACCACTTGTTTAAGGTTTATCCTAACTTCCTCTTCTATCCCTCTCTTTTCTCCCTCTATTTCCTCTCCCCTACTTCTCCTCTTTCCCCTCTCCATTTCTCTGTCTCTGTAGGTCGAGTTCTCTAAAGCTTTTTTCATCTTCTCCTCCCTGTCCTCATTGGTCCAGCTGACAGGGACTGTCGGCCAATCAATGCCTAGTGTTTTCAGGAAGTTCACAATGTCACTCTCCTGTGGCAAGGCTGGACAAAAGGACACAGTGTACCTAAATGTAATAAAGTAAGAGTTGATTACTCTTCCCATTTGGTCAAATGTATGCCAAGATAAGGAAAGTCAAAGCACATACCCTTGTCTTCTGAGCTGTGCCCCGAGGTGGTCAGCAATGAGAACAGTTCGTAGCTGCCCCAGAGCTAGCGTATCGGGAGATGGCACGGCTTGTTTGGTGTGGAGGGCAGGGCAGTTGATGAGGACACAGCCCTGTCTCTGAGCTGCGGGTCTCAGATACGGCATTATTCCACATAAAACACGTCTGAATGCTGTGCAGCGATCCACACACACACGCAGCCCTTCTGCTGTCACCTCAGTGGCTCCTATCGGCAATACACCGCTGCCACGAAGAGAGCAAATACCACTGAGAACATCACAGGGAACCTGGACAATAAACCAAAACTTTTGTTGAAAAAATGGTTAGGTGATTCGAAAAATGTACAAACACAACATGAATGCAAAGATTATAACATCACTGTGAAATCAAAATTGACAATTATTATTATTTTTTTTACATTAGTATTTATCATCATTAATGATTTATCTGCACACATCCTTATTTTTAACGTCCAAAATGTCTTTTTAAAATCTTGACCGCCTTTTAAACTCATTGAATTATTCACACTACATAAACCAAACAAGGTTTCTTGAGACCAAATGACCAAAAGAATCAGGAAGTCGTTATGACTTTGCGGTTCTCCAAATGCGTGTTATTTTTATTATTGGCATTCCCTGACCCAGATGTCACGGGCAGTGAAGAGTTAATCATTTCTGCCGCAGGGTTCAAATGTTTTGTCGATGCGACCAATGTCAACAGTCTAGCTGGCGCCCTGCGTGTCTGTACAGAGCTCGGGCTTATACATTCTGGCAATTCTGATGCATAAATACACGTCCAAGCAAAAGCTTTATACATCCAACAGGGTGCCTCAAGCCATGCGTAAAATCCCCATGCGGAGAAGCGCATCTGTCACTGATGCAGGCCAGAAGAGCTCATAACGTAGAAAATAAATAAACGCACATGCACATATTTCAGACTGACCTCTCCACCCGCGTACAATGTCGTCAGAACTGTGTTGGGTGACAAGAAGTCGCGATTTCTCAGGTTTTTTGCGCTGCTCTCCTTGAACCATAGCTTCTCTCGCTCGCGGATGATTTCGGCTTCATTTTCAGCATCTCCCCGCAACGCGCCGCTCAGCGCTTTGACGGTGGACACGATGCTAAAAGGCACTGCTTCCTCCATGATTAAGCTCAATATGTTGACATTGTTATTAGTGCCTGAACTCGCGGATTGTTACTGAGACTTACCGTAGCGGCACTGCGGTGCTCTGCTCACATTGATCACCAATAAAAACAGATGTATGCATAGGGACCGGAACATTAAGAAATGTCGCTGGTAAGAGGGGGACACATTTTCATGCAACACTAGTTCCCGGTTGCAGTTGCGACCTTTGTAAGGCGCCATTTTGGGTGTGGCAAAATCAGATCTGTCAGTTACAGAAAAGAAAGTAAAACTGCTATTCTGATATAATGCGTTTCGTTCATAAGCTGTAGTTTTATTTTCAATAATTTAGACTACACTTTTAGATATTCCAGGGGTTACTTTCGTTATTATCCTTTTTTTCTTTGTTCTTTTTTACATTTTAATGTAGGCCCTAGGCTATTCTTCACCCAAAAATACAAATTATCGTTTTTTTCCTCTTTTAAAAAAAAAACTAAAAAACAAACAAACAAACAAACAATTACAAGAATAAGAAAATAAATAACAAGACATTTGATAGCTTTCGGTGAAGAAAAAAGCATTCATGTCATGTTCACTACAAATCTTGCTTTATGCTGACGTATGGTCACCATTTATTCTTATTTTATGGAAAACAGCTTGGACATTCTATAAATTTCTCGTTTTCTGAACTGAGTAAATGACAGTGAGTAAATGATAAGAGAATATTCAATATTGTAGTTTTAGGGTGGTGACATATTCCTTTATACAATTCACAATACACATTCCTCTAACAATATTCAAGCAAAGCTTCACTCTATTTAATATTTCAACTGCATCCGAAATATTGTTTCCAGTAGCTATAAACCGTTTTAGCAACAACAAATGTTTAACAATTGACTTCTTATGGAATACTAAAATATTTCCTATAATGTGACAGTGATAAAAAAAAACAATATTTGTAAAGGGTTTATATGAATCTTTAGAAAAATATATCAAAATGAGATCTGGTCACTCTTCATACCAAGGCATATTTTAATGCTGGTTGTTTGGTTGTTTATTTGAGTACTTCCTCTTTGTTTGAGGCAGATAACAATCACCTGAGCTGAACTTGGGCCAACATATAGGCTACCACTTGTTCCTTTACAGTAAGATTTGGATTTGGTCCTCAACTAAAACAGCAACACTGACTCAAATATTTTACTATATATCCTCTGGCCAGAGTAAAATCTACAAACCAGCTCAGTCAGCTTTTTTAAAAATACAAACCTCTGTAATTAATGTCTATAACACCATGTAAATCTAAAGAATTATTCAGGCCTAAAAATGAAAGAGTCATCACGTGATGTTATTACGAATGTTCTGAATTTATTCAAGAATTATACAGAGACAAAATTGAAATGTCTGAAAAAGATTGTGTGATTTACTGAACCCTGAAAAGTGGTAAATTCTGAAGATTTTTGATTGTCAGGAATTGATGTCAATCTTGGCTGACACGAAGTTCCCGGTGGCGTAACATATTGTTGGCGATCCGGGAGAAAACGTGTCATTCCAGAGCAACATCAGTACTTTGTCATATAAACACAGTTTGCACAGACATACATTTCAAAACAAACTTTTTCTTACCATTAAGTAACTATTAACTTAATATTGAATATAGGCATAGTTATATTCAAAGACATTTCAAGAGTAATACAGAAGTAGCCTACAATATCATATCTGAATGAAGCCAAAATACAATTGTCAACTTTAAGCTCCTGCAAGAAAGGAGGGCCACAGAATCCATAGCCAGCTGTCAATCAACCAAACAGCTGCATTATGGGTTCCGTTACCATCCAGACTGCTGTGGCCATTTTCACTGACACACCATGGATAAACACATCCAGCATACTTTGTCATTATTCCATATCAAAATTTCTACCCAATTACATTCATCATGTGTTCCTTAGCCTACTGCAAGTGAAAATGTAATGACATTGAAACAGCTTTTACCACAAAGAAGTTGTGATGTTTCCGCAAAAGAATCAAACTTGTTTATTTATCTTGCTTCATCTGTAGACTTGTATCTTGAAAAACCTGTTCCATATCAGAGAAAGAGTGGGCAGAGGGAGGGAGAGAGGAGAAGGGAGGTTAAATGCCAGTTAAATGAAGACAAGATGAAAAGAGAGGATATAAAATTAACTAAATTAAGTCACATGAAGTCAATCATAAAGAGGAACTAAGTTCTAAGAAAAATTCTCTTACTGTCTTTCCGTCTTTTATGTGAAGATTTCCTTATATTTCCCAAACACAGCGTGACAGAGTCAGTGGGAAAAATGAATCAAATGATTAAGAGAAAGCTTGTATCAATGCACATTTACATGTTTATTTTTCCATTTCAGTGGGATCAACTAACGTTACAGCAAAAGAGAAGATAAGTTAGAAAATGAAAGAAACAAGGAGGAAAGGTGAAGGGGAATGAAAGAAAACAACTTGTCACTATGATGAACAACAAGTGATTAAGAAACATTGAACATAAGATAAAAATAGACAGGTATGAAATAGATGAGACGAATAATTCTATGTTACCTGCTTCTGTCATTCCTCTTTCTTGTGCGCACTCCCTGTTTCTCTCTCTCTGCTCCCTGGCTTGTGTGAGTTTGTCAAAGATCGTTTGCGTATTTATGCCTCCTGACTTCCTCCTCAGAAATCTGAGGAACATTTTCACTTTCACTTCTTCACTAGGCTACCCACAACCTCCCCCTCCAAACATCTATGTCTTTCCCTTCTCTTTTCTCTTCTTATAATTCCTGTCATCTCTCTCTTTTGATTGAGATTTTTCTGTTAATCTTTGAACTTTGCAAAAATATATTATGGCTGATTAACTAATTTCATTGTAGGTGAAATGAATTGATGTATTAGGCTATATACATATTATTTACATATAGACACGCATATATATATAGACTTCTAAATATAAATCTATATGAGAGCTAGATATGTGATTTTTCTAATATTTTAAAAATGTTTTAGTTTCCTCAGAAAGCAAGAAAGACAATACTGCAGCACACAATCATACACAACTGTCAGTCATTTTTTGCTGTGTAAAAAAAAAGCATTAAGAGATCTGGTCCCAGCTGGGATGAGTTTACTAACGGGCCAATATCATATTTCATTTATGAGGAGCCACCTGGTGCTCTCAAGCCAACCTGTCCAGGTGCGGGTCCATTAGTGAGCATGTGTGAACGCCTGTTTGGAAAGTCCGGTAGTTTTGGAGGTGAAGGCTGGTTCCCTTGAGATGCGCTTGCAAAATGAGGAATAGTGTACCAATGTCAATGTCTAGCAGCCACTTACCCACACACCCACAGATTCAGGATTTGAAAATCAATTTATTATAACAAAAAAACACACAAACATTCAAGTCAAAACTAGGTTATAATTTACATGTCACATGCAGATTTCTATGAAGGTATTCACATGCACACACCTAAATTGAAGTGTCAGTTCTCTTTTTATAACAAACTTAACAAATCCCATTAAAATAAAACACTTCCTGTTTCACACAGATTAAACTGCACTCATTCATCTGGTTTTCTTCTCAGGACTGTAAATGTTGACTGTTTTTTTGCTTATAATGATGCATATGCAGGTATTTTTGTATTTTATGAAACAAGACAAGAGTCAAAACGTATCTGTGGCATAATTTGTATATTTTTAAACAAAACTTGTCAAATGATTACAATCAAAAACAATTTTTGACATGTAAGGCATCTGATACATACAGCAGACATTTACACACGGGTTCTCTCCTTACTAAGAGGAAAGGCGGCTGGGAAGACGAGAAAGAGGAAGCTGAGGTTCTCCGTGTTTTCGGGTGCCTGAATGTGCAAAAGCACGTGTGGAAGTTCATTAATGGGGGTTAATGTGCATTTGGCTGTGCATGTACTGGCATCTGTAGTGTCTTTAAAACAGGCGCTTCTCATAGCTGAAAGAACAAAACAAAAATCATTTTTTTATTATTAAATGTCATTTAAACGGCAAAGCAAAATTTTCTGCATCATTATTTACTCTAGTCTTCAGTGTCCACATGATCCTTCAGAAATCATTTTAATATGCTGATTTTGTTCACAAGAAACCAAACCACTTTATTGTAAAAAAAAAATATATATATATATTTTTAAGTTATTATTTTAATTTTAAAATTATTTTTAAGTTATTTTTTTAAGTAATTAAGTTATTATTTTTATTTTGTATTGAAAACGGTTTTTCTGCTTAATTGTGTATACCTTGATAAATAATTCTTTGATGAATAGAAAATTCAAAAGAGCAGTATAGATGTATTTTCTATCACTTTTGAATAAAAACTTTGAATGGTAATGTAATATATCTTCAGACTAAGAGTATGAATGTTCAACTACCTGTGTAGGCTGTGCACTCCACCCTCCATTTGAGCTGACATTGTCCTCTTTTCAAACCTCAGTTCACCAGAATACATCATTGCCCTGAGATAGATGTAGAAAGGGGCAAAAAGATAATGAAAAATAGTCTGTAATGTAACTCAAACATGCGAGTGTCTGTTTTAGCATTGCATTAGTGCGTTAAAAGTGCAGTGTATAATTTCTGTGCCACTAGTGGCATCAATCAGATTTGCAAAAATAAGAAATAATTGGTTTTGAGGAAAAAAAAGCACACTTTGCACAATTTTGTTTGGCATCACTAGAAATGATACACTGCACATATAATTGCAGGTATGCGAGTAATTAGTGTGTTTGCATGTACCTCAGCTGTGTGAGGCTCTTAGCACCGATGTCTTGGCAGGAATGCTGTATGCCAACGAAGAGATATGGAACAAACTTATGGATGGAGCCTTTATCCTGAACTGCCCCTGAAACTCCCTGAGCAACTTTAATTTTATCACTCTCACTGAAAGAGAGAGAGAAAAAGAGAATGAATTTGATTTATTTACATTCTATAGGGTTTTAGAAACCTCAAGATCCGGCTAATTATCATCATGCATTAGTCTGTATAAGCAGCTGTGAAACTGTAGTCAGCATGAGGCAAAGCAGTTTAAAAAAACATGGGGTAAACTGTAATTAGAGGGTAAACTGTAGCAGGAACTAAGTGCAATAAATACAGCATTGTGTTTGGGAGACAATATAATCACGTGTGCTACCTGAAGTATCTGCTTTGTGAGCCAAGGTTCTTGTCCATGGCATCCAGTGAGCCCATCCCTCTGTACTTCTTCAGACGGATCCCATCCGAAAAGAAATATTCACCGGGAGCTTCAGATGTGGCAGCGAGCAATGACCCCATCATTACTGAGGGAGATATTTAGTTTCAATTATGATTTTAGTCTAATACTTAAGATATAATTATCATTTTATTAAAAAATAAAACATCAATAATAATAATAATAGTGATTATTATAATTAGCTGGTGTTATCAAAGACAAACTATTTTTAAAAATTGGTAATTAAAAAAAAGATGAAAAAATAAAACGGGTATTAGATGAAAATTATTTAATGTTTAATTATTATAATAAAATTAATTATAAAATGATCTTGCTTTAACCAACTAAAATAAGTTAAAGTACTGAAAGTACTAAAGCACAAAATAAATCTAAATATAAAAAAAATGCAAAATTGACAAACTAAAACAAAGTGAAATTAAAATAAACTTTAAATAATCATAAAAGTTAAATATGAATAAATACTATAACAATATGTATTAAAACAAAAATACCACCTTCATTATTTATATATAATCTACTTCAGTGATTGCAAGTGAATCTACATGTAACCCACATCTCACCTGTAGATGCTCCTAATGCAAGTGCTTTAGCAATGTGACCGACTGTCTGAATCCCCCCATCCGCAATGACGGGCACGCCAAACCGCCGAGCATATTCGGATACCTTATACACGGCTGTTGCCTGCGGCCTCCCGCATGCCAGCACTGTGAGGACAACGAGAAATAGAGACCTGGTTATACTTGACCCTTACTTACAAATGACCATTACTTTTAACTTACTTTACACTTGCATATTCTACAAAGACTAAGTGTGCAGATTAGGACAATAATATGCATTAATAATTTTCACTAACTGTGGTTCTGTCACAGACATCCATACTCTCTCTCACACACACGAACAAACAGACTGTCACGATCAGTGTATTCTTTACCTGTGCATTCATGTGACTTCAGTCAGTGACAATCAAAATTACGAAGACAGTATTACACATGAATTTATAATTAGGCCAAAGCAAAAATGAATGAAAAAAAAAATTCAGAGTTCTAAGACAAGGTTATCGATAGATGAAATATGTGGATTTATAAAAGTGGAATTTGAGATTTTCTATCAATTGTGAGAATAATGAGAGGAGAAAAAGACTTGCAAACCCTTTGCAAGTTGACAAACATGAACGTCCGAGACCCTGAATAGACAAAACAAGGAAAATGATTTGAATTTTTCTCCTAAAATCAACTAAATGTTTTGTTCCACTACCATATCTGTATGTGTGATCTTATCCAGGAACGCAACAAAACCAATAAAACAGCAGAGGTGAGCATGTTGTATGCACACACACCTGTCAAACCAACATAATTATCACTGTTGACAGAGTAAGGTCCAAAAGACCACTAGTGAAAACACTACTATCTTGATTAATGCAACTATACTCATTAAACATTATATTAATTAATTAGCATAACAATTAGTGAAAAGTCACATGCGAGATGCATGGAGATCCATGCTCTCCTCCTCCCATCTTATTCAACAGAACTGATGCCTGGTTGCCAAATGATTTTTTGGCAATTTTGCATTTTTATTTTAGAGACAGTATGAGAAGAGACCAGAAATGAAGGGAGGAGCAAAGAGAAATGAGTCATCCATTTACCCATAACACACTTTCTATGGTCACACCATCTACACTACATACTGTAGAAATGAAAAAAAAAAAAGTGTGACTTAAATTAGCAAAAACTAAACTGAAATAGAAAACAATGACCTTTACTGCAGTAATACTTAAGACTGCAAAACACTCCGCTTTGTTAACAAGTGCACTTTATACGCTCCAGTGCTCTTTCAGAAGCTCTAAAAAGGTATTTGGACACTTTAGCCATTCTTTCATCATTTACATTATACATATATAAAACATTGAAGCAAGTGACATAGAAACAAACACTGCTATGGCTTTTCTCAGAACTAATTTTACATTTAAGTTTGTTTAAGTTTTACATTTAAGTTATTCTCAGAACTAGTTTTACATTTCATTCATCTAAGTTTGACTTGCATGTCCAATTACTTTTCCGGGCCACTGCACAAGCTAGTTCACATATGTTAGTGAGGGATTCTGGGTAACAGACTAAGATCAGAGGAAGTGCCAAACGCCATTACTGACAGGTTAGTCAGACAATGACAAGCATCCAAAACCCCAAAAACCAGCAACTACTTCTAATGATGCAGAGGATTTAACCAATCAATGCAGCAGGCTGTAGGAGAGGGCAGGCAGAGTGAGGTAGTGAGCCAATGGGGTCTTTGTATGGGGATCAGGGGGAGGGACTTACTGGAATATCCCGTAACAGTAGTTGGGGTTTTGGGGCTGTGGAGCTTTAAACCAGGAGGAACACTGAGAGGAGCTAGAGAGACATAATTATAGAAAGGAAGATAGAGACTAAGAAAGAGAGCACACTGTAGCTCTGTTGTAAAACCTAGTGAGCTGCCTCACTGCCTTCATAGGCAGCTTCCTTCTGAGGATGCATTCTTACTAATGGCTATGGTACTTCATAAGGAATTGATTTTGAATGCATAACAAAGGTTGCAACTCTGCATGCCACACAGCTAGCGCTTCACAGGAGACTCGAATGGCGATTGATTTGAATGGATTTTGATTAGCATGTTGTTAATATAACAGCATGATACAATAAAATATACTTAAAAACATTTAATAAAAATGTTACACTCAAATGTTTGTTAAGATAATACATTCGAATTACCCTGAATCAATTTTACAGTATTAAAAAATAATGAATAAAATAAGTATCATTAACTTGTCTCTTGCTTTGTCAGCCATCTTAGATTTGTTAACAATGCATATTTGGGAAATGGACTATTTAAAAAATGTTAAAAGAGGACCAGAGGAGGCACTGGACGTTAAGTGCTCCCGTTGGAGAAACTGATTGTGGAAACACAGCCTGTGATTGGTTGAGGGGCAGGGCCAGGCAGCCAGAAGTGCGATTGGTGGACTGACCTTCTTGTGTGATGCAGATGGAGCCGCTGCCCATTCCCACTCTCAAAGCATCCGCTCCAGCGTCAATCAAATTCTTCGCCTGAGCCGCAGTCACCACTACAACAGAGAGACAACTCTGTATGTTAACGGTGTGTTTGTAGATGTCATGTTCAAAAAGTGTGAGTTTAAAACTAACCATTGCCACCAATGACTTGTAGGCTGGGATATTTCTCTTTTATATACTTAATCATATTAATCTGAAAGATGGAATTTCCTTGGGAAGAGTCCTAAAGCCAGGAGAGAGGAAAGAAATGTAACCAAACAAAAATACATTGATACACAGAGAAGTATTAAGCCCAAAACAGTCCTCACCAGAACGACCACATCTACGCCAGCCTGCACTAGCAGGTCGAGTCTGTATTTGTCATCATTGTGTGTTCCGATAGCGGCGCCACAAAGCAGCTGTTTCCGAGAATCCTTTGAGGCCAGCGGGAAATCTCTGTTCTTCTTCAGATCTGTCCGAGCGATGATGGCCACCAAACAGCCCTCCTCATTTACTATAGGAAGCTTGCCTACAGAAAACAAACACTGAGCGTAAGAATTTCACATAGGAAAATTATCTCGCAGCGTTCCGACTTTTTTATGGCTAAAATAATTTTAAAAATGGGTAAATAAATTAATTAGCCTTTAAAAGTAGATAATATAAGAAAATTACACAGGTAAATTTTATTATTTTAAAAGATATTATAAATGCACTTGAGAATAAAAATACTAGAAGTTTTCCTATTGACACTTTACTAAATGCAGCGATCTTTTTCTGATTTAAAAAAAATCATTAAATTCATTAAATTGACAGTAAAGACATTCATAATGTTACAAAAGTTTTTTTTTATTTTAAATAAATGTTGTTTGACTTTCTTCCACCAAAGAATCCTGAAAAGAAATAATCATAGTTTACACAAACATTTTAATCAGCACAAATATTTTAAGAATTAAATAATAAAAAATGCTTCTTGATCACCAAATCGGCATAGAGGACTGATGTAATGATGCTGAAAATTCAACTTTACCATCACACAATTATTGAATTACATTTTAAAAAGTAAATAACATATTAAACCGTTTTTTTTTAAATTGTAATAATTTTTCACAATATTATCTATTTAAATATTACCCATTTTTATTTTGTTTTAATCAAATAAAAACAGACATTTAAATGCAGGTTAATTGAGTTGTTAAAAAAATGTAAAAAACAAAACCTTACCAATCCTAACCTTTTGAACAGTAGTATATGGTGCATGTAGCCAGAAAAAAACAAAACAAAATGCAAAGTCAAAATGCAAAGTGATTGTCTTGCAGTTATTTTGTGGCAGTGCTAAGATAGATTAGATATATATATATATATATAGATATATATATATAGATATATAGATAGATAGATAGATAGATAGATAGATAGATAGATAGATAGATAGATAGATAGATAGATAGATAGATAGAATAAAATAAAACCAACCAAACAACTCATAATATACCTTTTTTTAATTAACGTGATAAAAAAAAAATCTTAATCAAATCAAAACCTTTTTAGGCATAATCTAATCTTACTAAATAAGTCCTTAAGTGAAATAACTTAATAAAAGAGCATTCTAATTGTATTAAACCCAGGAAAGTCCAATAAAATATGTTTAACAGAGAGGGGAAAATCACAAAACATGCATAGAGTTGTGTCTTCACCTTTAAGGAAAAAAGCATGAGTCAAACTTGTAAGACCTACACAACATCTGGCGAATACCACTTGATCAGATCTAGTTTTAAGAGTCCACTGCCAAAACTGCTACATAGGTTCATAAATTTTTAACATTCATTTGAATGTTTTATTTGGTTCAATGATTACTCCAAAAACTATCCTCAGCAATAATCGGGTGAAGAAAAAAAGGTTATGGAGCACTCTTAAACGCTCTCATAAAAGTCTACCCCACCTTTCTTGCTCCTCTGAAGGATTTCATTGGCTTCTTTCAGTGTCACTCCTGCGGGAGCTACAACCAGATCATCCCTCTTAGTCATCACCTAAGTGACAAAAAGATAAGATGAGTTGAGTTCAGTAAAACTGCTTAGCCCTCACCCTCTGTGTTAAGTCATACCCACCTCACTGAGGGGCAGGTCATGGTCCGACTCTTTGAGGAAGTCGATATCTCGTGATGAAATGATGCCGACCAGACATCCGCCCATCTGTCCATTGTCGGTGATTGGAATCCCACAGAATCCGTGTCGAGCCTTAGCCTGAAAGACGTCTCTTACCCGCTCATTAGGACTCATCACCACAGGATCTGTAATGAAACCCTGTTCGTACCTCTAAGCGGGTTCAAAGTGGAGGGAAAGGAAGCGAGAAAAGCGAGGAGGAGTAAAAAATGATGTTCTATTAGGCATTTCTATTTGGGTGTCACATTAAAAGGATAGTTCACATTGAAATTAATTTTGGTATGTTTTAGTTTTAACCTCAAGCGCATCCAAGAAGATGTAGGTGTCCGTTTACAAGAGGTAAAAACAATCTAAATACTGTTTGTTTTCTCACACAAACCGCTCGTTTCGTGTCTTAGGCGATCAATGTGTACTTACATTTACAAGTCATTAAATCATGTTTAATTTTGACTCTGTGCATGCTCTTTGAGGTGGTGACCATAGACCTCCATTATATGACTGATAGACAAGAACGTATATTGAAGATATATTGACCTAAAAATATAAAAATTGAAACTATTGGGGAAACAAAGACACCTACATCTTGGATGCCCTTGAGGTAAGTTAAAACATATCAAAAATTTATTTCAAAGTGAACTATCCCTTTAATACATTTCACATAAACAGAATTAGGTGTGGATTTCTTATTCAGAAGGACAAAGCAACTGTGGGGTATGGGTCAGAAGAAAAACATTACAAATGAGTAGAGAAGAGAAATAATACACAAACATAAAAAGACAGATGGAAAGGCTCACCTTGACCTTGCGGACTTCGTTAGCCTGGAACTCAGGAGTGCAGTTATGATGAATGAAGCCAATCCCACCAGTTAGCTGTGATGAAACAACATTACATTAGGCCTTAGAACATAATCCTACTATATGCATAAAAGATCATTCTTTGTAAATTTAAGTTTTGATGAATTCCCTATTGAGGAATGAGATGTACCAAAGGGATGTACCTTTTTTAAAGCTAGTAGTTCATTCATTCCCAGCAAAAAACATACATTTGCTATTGCTAATCAGTGGCATGTGGTTTTGGGGAGAATAAGACATTTTTTATCTTTTTTATTAATCAATATTTTGCTCCCCTTTCCCGGAAGAGAAAGACTGTAAACATGTTTATGGCTGCTAAAGAGATTTTTTAATAATCTTTTAGGACTAAATTTGGTTCAAAAGCTAACAGACATAAATTTACAAGGCACAAAACTCATGTCTTAATTCATGGGTCTTTAATTGATTTTATGGATGTCAAAATGAGGCCATATGTTTGCAAATTAACTGTTCAGGTTCTCTTGTAATGGTATATACACACATAGACATTGGTGCTTATTTAAATGCCTTTGCAGTAAAACCACTTTGTGATGAATTTTGTCAATCATCCACTATCTTACCGCCATAGCAATGGCCATGTCAGACTCTGTGACTGTGTCCATTGGCGACGAGACCAGTGGGGTTTTCATTGTGATCTGTTTGGTCAGAGCTGATGTCAGGTCCTACAAGGAGAGCAAAACAAAATTAAACCATATCATCCATCCAGAAGAGAAAATATTATTTAGTGAAGATTGTTAACTTACCACCTGGTCAGCAGTGAAGTCAATGTACCCTGGCAGAATCAGGAAATCACTAAAAGAGAATGGTGAAAAGGGGCATACGGGTGTGAAAATGTGAGTGATGGTGATTAACTAATTTGAAACTTTGTGATTCTTAATACATAATGTATCCCTATTAATTGACAGATATAACAGAAAAAAGGTACCATGAGAATGAACATAGACAATAGACTTGACTGCAGAATTTTCTTTTGACAAACTAATTACAGGGTTGTTTGGAAAACCTATTTGGAAACAGTGCATTTGTTATTCAAGAAACATTAACACTATATATTTGCAAGGTTATTCTTGCAATTCGGCAGAAATCGCTGTTTGGAGTTTGATATATCATAATATATTATAATGATGGGAGTTGTTGACTCGAGAACCGCTCTAACCGATTTGGTCCAATCGCCAAAATTAACCTCTAATCTCTATGTATGATACACAGCATGTTATGTTACAAAGAGTCTTTTTATCAATGTCACACACCATGCTGTTTGTCAAGTAACGCCCCGTTTTATGACAATACGGAGTAGGCTACGTCAATGCTGCAATCTGTCCAACGTAAACACGTTCCTTGGCGTACAATTCTTATGTTAGATGGTAAACAAAGGCCTTTCTGAAGACAAAAAAAAAAACAGCTTTAACTCGGAGACGTTAAATGCTTTACATGGCACCAGAGAATCTGTAGAGAAAACAACCACAACATACTTCACAAAGTTCAACCTATTTATAGCACATTTGGAAGAAAGGAAAAAGCTGCTTGGGTTGTCATGGTTTAAGAATAGACTCAATGCTTGTTTGAACTTGGCATTATGGAATGTCAGCAGAAGACCTCAGTGCTGAATCACCCACAGTTCATCAGTACTTCCGAGTTCCGACATGACTTTTGTGAATCCACATTGCAAAGGTGACACCGCACTGACGTGCCTTCCACGAAATGGAATTGCATAATAGATGAAGGACAGTGTGCTGTCACAATATAACATGCTGGATACTAAACTAGATAAACACAGACCGACAACGACACCTAGCTCATTAGCTCTGCATACTGAGAGAGCACATCTGCAGCGCTGACTGCCAAGCCTGTTTAATGTTTAATAGCAATCATATGGATAATGCACAAGTGGGAATGTGGCACAACTTGAGGGCTATTTACTTGTAGGTAAGTCCGTCTCCGCAGTTGAAGAGCTGCTGTCCAGTTAGACCGTCGTCAGGCACGTAGCCCGTCTGTCCGCTGATTAAATAGTCCGCCATAGTGTATGAAATTAAGCGTCAAAGTCCAAATTCTCACAAGAGTTTTTCAAGACAGTGAGTTCTGTTCTTCTCTTAGCTTCAATCCGACACGGTGTTCAAAGCCCTTAATGACATTAAAAATCGCAAAAAGCACAGTTTTTTTATGAAGAAAACCGTTCTGAATAAAAAAAAAACAAAGTGTACTCTTGTTTTTGGGACTGAAGCTGCCCCGTAGTGCCCACAGGCATCACACGTGTCTGTGGAGAACGTCCTCGTCTTCCGCAGATATAAATAAGGTGTCTTCAAACGTCACTTCCGGGCTGTTGCAGGGGGGCGTTTATTCACTAAAAACAGTTTGAATCAAAGCCAGTGGATGGTGGGCTCTGGTGGTTATGTCGCGCGCATGTGTGCACAGCACGAGGGGTACTTCGATTTAATTTTATCTCGCCACTCTGCTGCTGACTTTATTTGGCATGAGTGAACTGACCTGCATATGAAGGGCCGGGAGCGCGCGATGACACACAAGTTAATGCCCCTCGAGTCTAGACTCTAGACTGGAGCACACAAACACCGTTGAAAGGTTATTTTTTTTTACTGTGAAATAGTTTTATTTTAACATTTACTTCTTTACTAACTCATTGGAATATTTAAGTCATGAACAGTCAATCTTCACTAGTTGATAGTAAAATTAAACATATTTTTTACACGTTCCAGACCTTGTCCTTTTATTGACCTTGTAAGTTTTTTTCTCTAAAAGAAATTTTGACTTTGCATCTGTTTCTTGTTCTGTATGTTTGGCTTTTGATAAATTAAAAAAAATTAAATAATGTGCCCAGAGATGAGCTAAATCACAAAGTGGTTCATAAAACACTATTGTGTTTATTCACTTCTATAAAAATCTAATGTTGTATTTCATGGTCATGGTTTGCCTATAGTAATTATCTTGTAAGAACAGTGCAAGTATTCAGTTTGTGCCAATGTGCCACCTTCAATCCAGTCTAAAACATTTAGCATAAAATAAAATAAAAGTACTCAAATACGGCAGCTCTGACATTCTAGTAGTGTCACAGGCAACTCTGGTTGAAAAAGTCTGTGGTTACACATTCATATGCCATTTCAAATGCACAAACTACATTTACTCAATGTTATTAGTACACTGATGGACTTCATCCCTCCGTCTAAAAGTACCCAGAAAAGCGTTATATAAAATGTAACAAATTATTATTATAGTTGAAAACTCTGGGATCATTGATTCAAAAAAAAAAAAAAAAAAAACCTTTAATTTAGCAAGGATTCATTAAATGAATTTGAAAAGCCAGTAAAGACATTTGATGTTATAAAAGATTTCTATTTCAAATAAATGTTTAACTTTATAAAAAATAAATCCTGAAAAAGACTGATCATATAATCAGTTCTTCACAACACATTTAGCAGCACAACCATTTCAATTGTGGTATAATTTATTAAATTATTATTAATAACAAAATAAATTAAATAATTTACTAATAAAAAAAATCTTCAGTGAGCTGATCCTACAAAATCAGCATATTGAAATGATTTCTGAAGTATCATGTGACACTGAAGACTGGAGTAATGACGCTAAAAAATTCAGCTTTGCCATCACAGGAATTACTTACATTTTAAAATATATTAAAATAGAAAAGTTATTTTAAATTGTAATACTACTCACAAGATTACACTTTTTACTGTTTTTTAATCAAATAAATGTACCCGTGGTAGAATTTTTTTGTTCTTTCCAAAACTGTAGTGTTGCGCAAATACATCTTAAAAAGTGTGTGTACACAAGAAAACACAAGAGTCACTGTCTGGTTTAAAAACTTTCTCTCAGTAACTCTATTTCTGTATTAATGTACAACCGTTGAAAATTACAGCATCATTTGTTTTTCACCTTTTTTTAAATTTTCAGATTTTTTTTAAATGATCTAACTATCAACAGCCATTTTCAAAGAAAAAAAAAACACGAGAAGAAAGCAAGAGAGAGAAGAATAGAGTTATGGCAGGAGCAATGGAGAAGGAAAAGATGAGTTAGACCATTTTGGTGGAGTGTTTTGAGTGTGTGTGGGTGCGCATGTGTCATGTGTAATGTCAGCTGACGTGGGGATGTGAGAATGCAATGTTTGTGTATGAAAATGCTAGGATACACTGTGCTATTCTCAAACCCTGCAGCCAAGTAAAGATTACAAAGCAAAAAAAAAAAAAAAAGGGCACGGATGAAGGAAAAAAAATAAAAAGGATAAAAATACAGCTTTGAAAAGAGATGCTATAAATGAGAAAAACAGAGATGGACAAAATATTTTGAGACGCAGTGTAGTTGAGACAAAAAAAGTGGAGGGGTATCTTTGGAGAGAAGGGGGCAAGACAGTTAAGAGAGGAGCGAACTTGACGTAGACTCTCTGGATGGATGTTCAGGTGTCGTGGAAATCCTTCAGCAGTGTCCGTCTCTTCTGCTCAGCAATGTGCATCTGATTTTCCAGATCCTGCAGAGAGAGAAAATAAAGAGATTAACTTGTGCTTTTATTTTAGTTCCTGTTCACAACTTCCTTCAGTCTTTCTTCCATCTCTCACCCCTCTGTCATTAGCACTTGGCTCTCCTCTCTCATAACTGTCTGCTCTCTCCACTTTCCATGACAGGTTCTCGATCTCCGCCTCCAGCTGAGCCTGCTGATACTCAAACTACAGGGAATAAAAATGAGATTTCCCATTATGACAGATCTTAAAGAGATTTGATCTTCAATGAGAGACACACTTAACGCAGTGGCTTACCAGTTTTTTGAGGGGTCCAGACTCCATGTAGTAGGCATAAGGATAGGTGTACTGCAGTGTATAACGACACTAAGAGAAAACAAATACAGTGTGAGTGTGTGGAAACATGGACGCTTGTGCATGAACACTTGTGTCTGCAGAATAGGACCGTAAGATTAAATCAAAATAAAACCAAAATCACAATATAGCTAATGTCAAGTTCAGACTGCACATTTTTTCAGACTGCATGCTGACAGGTTTTGAGAAATCGCTGACAAATGCCCGAATTCACAGGCAAATCGGCGCTCGTTCACGAGAGTGACAATCACACAGTGTGAATGAGCAAAGACGCGATCTGGGAGAATCGCCGACGAGTCGCCAACGCCTGCGATTCAAAATCATGCTGTGTGAAAAGTGTTCTGACTAAAAACTACATCGGCGATTACTGACAGCCAATGAGAGAGCAAGATACTGAGCAGCGGGGAGTTTCGGTGAGGAGTTATAGATCCCATATCAACATGGCATTGTATCAGAAAAAGTCTTCTTCTATTTGGACCCAAAAAATGGAAGAAAAATTAGTAGAATTGGCAGGAGCACTTGTGTCTGACGTTTCATCTGAGCTGTACCACAACCTCACGTGAGAAATCTGGTCTTGCACGTGTGATGTCGCGTTGTTTCCTTGTCACATCTCGTGTGGTTGTTGTGAAACGTATGTAGTTTGCGCGCTAGACAGAGTTGTCAGTGATTCTTCCTGTTGTAAAGTCATGCAGTGTGAAAACTTCTGTCGCCGATCCATCGTGCAGTGTGAACAAAGAAGCAACTGAATGCTGGCCAAAATAGTCATGCAGTGTGAAAAGAACAGCAACCCGACTGCTTTGAAAATCGTGCAGTCTGAACTCGGCATTAGTGCGACAATCAAAATCGCAAAGGTTGCACAGGGTGTTTTAGAGCGGCACTGTGTTCATTTACATGCGAGCAGCTCATAATCTGTGTTTTAAGTTCACAGTAAGTTTAGGTCACTTATAAAAGTGCATTTGGGAAAGCAACATCTGCCAACCAAACTTGTTATAAATTCAATTTATAACTCAATTTATATTAAATAGTGAAATATAACAATAATAAAAGGTCTGTTACATTGTTTATATTTTTATTTAGTAATAATAATAACCAAATATATCTTAATAGTTATATTAGTAGATATATAACCTTGGCCAGTAGCTTGGCAGCATTCTGCAGGTACTGCCAATCGATCCAGGTACCCAGATTATTCATGACTCGCTCCTGAATCTTCTCCTGGATCCGCTGGTATGTTTGTGCCTCCAGCTGCATGCTCTTATTGTGGTTCTCCCACTGAACACACACAGACAATACAAGGATTAATGCTTGCATTTAAATATTTAAAGTAATTCAAAACAGTTAAGATAGTAGATAGATGCAAGAAAATAGTACAGTCAAATCAATTATTTGCGATTACTTGCATTTAACAAAAGTTATATATATATATATACATACACACACACACACACACACACATATATACAATATATAAATTGTATATATATATATATATATATATATATATAAATAACTTGTGTTAATTGACAACACTAATATAAATACAATGATAAAATTGCTCAGTTCCAAAATCTAGTGAGCTCTCGTTTCCCTAACAGGCAGCTTTCTTTTTGAAACAGAACACTATATAGGCAGCAACTATAGACCATTTCACAAGATGTAAACAACACTGGTCCAGAAGCACTTCCTGTTTCAGTTTGTAACTGTTTTCTTTATTTCACATGTAAAGAAAACATCTTAAAGATGTTTGTTTAACTTTTTGATTCAGTTTTAAATCTTCTGTTGGTTGTATTTTATCCCAGCTTTTATGTAGTGTTAAAAACTGAAACAGGAAGAGCTTCTGGACCAGTGTTGTTTACATCTTGTGAAATTGTCTATATGTGCACCACAGAAATGGACTTGACTCATAATTCCTCGTAAAAACGATGTTTGTTGTTAGCATGTTGCTAAACTAACAGCATGCTACTCTTAGAAAAACAAAACAGAAAGAACACTTATTGTATTGTTGAGGGGGGGGGGGGTTTCCAGCGAAGTCTGTAGCGGGACAGAGAGGCGGAGCCAAGCGGTAAGTAGGTAGGTCAAGTGCAGATGATGAACACCTGTGTCTGATTGCAGTGATAGGCGTGGAGGGACCCGATAAAAGCCAGTGGGAATGAGCGCGAGGTAAATAAATCACGAGTCCAAGTCACGCCAACCCGTCTTCTTCCTTACTCAAACACTGAACCTCATCACAATAGCTTTCTGTAACGATTAAACTATAATGTTGCTGCCTACTTTTTGGAACAAACTTTTGTGTCAGGATCACTCCTGAAGAGCTCATACTAGGTTTTAGAACAAAGATAATGTTTAGCATGCCTGTCTACCCTATATGAGTGTGGCCTTTGGTCTATCCTCCTGGAGAGATTTAATTCTGATTTCTCATTTTTGTCTTACCCTCTCAAAGTAGAACAGGTATTTCTTTAGGGCCTCTCTGGCCTGGGCCTGCTGGCTCTGATTCACTATGTCTGGGTTCTCTTTGTAGCGACTGCACTCGTAGTACTCACTCCCATGAGTCTTCCAATCACCCAGACACATCCAGCAGAAATCTACACACAGCCAAAACAATGCAATTACAATCAAGACCACTTTACTAATCAAAAGGGATTTCAAGTAACAAAATCACTGGGAAGAAACATACCATGTTTACACTTTGAGCATTGCTGGAAAGAGAAAGAGAGAGAAAAAGATATGTTAAGTAAAACATTCTCAGTCTGAACATTCACTGCAATTCAAAAGTTTGCTCTCAGTTTGATTTTTTTTTTAAAGAAATTAATACTTTTGTTCAGCGAGGATGCACTCAATTAAACAAGCGACGGCAAAGATTTTTAAATTATTACAAAAAAAATATATATATATATATATATTTCTTGAACCTTATATTCAAAGAAGCCCCAAAAAAATGGATTGCAGTTTCTACAAAAATCTTGAGTACATGAATAAAATTTAGAAATGTTTCTTGGGCATCAAATCAGAATGATTTCTAAAGGATCATGTGAATAAACTACACATTTAGTATTTAAACCATTTTTAAGACAAGGGATCAAATGATAAATTATTTTATATAGGTTAAATTGATTACATGATTATAGGGATTTTATCTGCTCTATTAATAAAAATACTTCATTCGATTTGAGATTTTTGGAATGCACACTAGCTTATTTTTCATCAAGAAGTTCAAATTTAACAAACTGCATTTAAATTAGGTCAGATCGCATTGGTCTAAAGTCAAAAAGGGCAGACAGGCTGAATCAAAATGTAAATCCACTCTCTGCCAGTAAGTGGCACTACTGGAACAGCATAATTTGAGATTTTTCCCTGGTAGCCTCTGTAAATGGAGGTAAGATGAGAGAGTAAATGCCATCAAAACTTTTCTGAAGACAGTCGGTTCCCTTTGAAGATACATTCACATAATTAATTCAGTCATAAATTTAAGCAGTTGTTGTCGTATTAAGGCCGTAAAACATCTCACTGCCTTCCGCCATATTTTCACACAAAACAAAACCTATGCTGCACCAGGAGTTTAAATGGACAAATCAACAAATCTATTTTTCATAGAATATTGCAGTATTTATTATAAATAATTAGGGCTGTGCAAAAATTAATTGCGATTAATCGCATCCAAACTAAAAGTCTGTGTTTCCATAATATATTTGTGTGTGCTGTATAAAATTATTTTGTATATATAAATACCCATGCATGAATGTATATATTTAAGAATTATTTGCACTTAAATTCTGTAAATATAAATAAATACATAATCTATATTATATAAATATTTTATATATGAATAACAAATTTTCTTAAATATATACATGCATGTGTGTGTATTTATATATACAAAATAATTATATACAGCACACACAAATATATTATGTAAACACAGACTTTTATTTTTGATGCGATTAATCGCAATTAATTTTTGCACAGCCCTATAAATAATTAATCCATGCTCATCATTATTAATATTTTTAAATGAATCTCTTCTCTGATAAAGCGTTTCCTGGTGCGATGATTGGACAACCTGTCACTCGCATGACATCACAGCAATTTAGCAAACCACAACCATCCAATGATCCAATCAATTCCTGATGGCAAAAATCAATTACCACCCATCACAATTGTATTTCACCAATCACAATTTATTTCATTTCATTCCAGTATTTACTGTTTTTTGTTTGGTTTGTTTTTTAATCGTGTTAATAAAATACGGTTTTAAATGACAATAAAAAATATATAACAGTAATACTAACAATCAGGAACTTTATTGTGGTTAGTGATAGTTTCATCACTATTTAAATTGTAATAATATGACTGTTATTACTGTATTTTATTAAATAAATGCAGCCTTGGTGAGCATAAGAGACCTCTTTCAAAAACAAAACAAAAATCTAATAAAGTAGCACTCACATGCTGGGCGTTTTAAGTGCACTACAAAGTGTGCAGGTAATGGAAAAGAATGAATATACTACTCACCATGTGGTTGCAGCCTCCATTCTTCTCAATGCAGATATTGCACTTAGGGCACTGTGGACAAAATCCAAACATTAGGATAAAAGGATATTAATGATATTGTAACCATCAAACTTAACTAACTATCGACAGTATATATACATGTAATTTGACCATTCTAAATGTATTTGTGTGTGTTTTTTTACGTCTTTAGTGTGTGCACTGATGTAGTTGGCCGTCTCAGAGTCATCTGCGCATTTCGTCAGCCATTTGCGGATGATAGCACAGTCTGTGGGGGCGTGATACATCTGTCTGCACTTAAAACTGAAGCCAGAAGAACAGTCAATTAAAAAACACACATGCAATCACGTGCACTCTTTCACATCACATGTATTATGCTAGGAATTGAAGAGTGTGTGCAAGTGTAATGGTGTGTAATACCAGAAGACTTCTTGGCAGCGGCTGCATTGGACTCTACGAGCTCGAGGTTCCTGCACCTGTATAACTATCGGACAGTCGGCACCAGGACACAACTGCAGCTGGAAATGACTCTGCAGACACAAACAAACATGAACAGGTTAAGAGTCATCAGTGACTTTCTAGAATGTGATAAAACTTGAGATGTCATCATGATTCATGTTATGGCTAATAACCACTATAAATGGCCAATATAAAAATAAAACTAAATTAAATGTTTTTACATTATAATTTAACACAAACTACCATTCAAAAGTTTGAGATCTGTAATATTTTTTGTGGTTTGTTGTAAAACATGTTGTTTCCAGCATCCTTATGCCAGTCTTCCGTCACATGATCCTTCAGAAATCATTCTAATATGCGTGTTTGGTGCTCAACATACATTTATTATTATATTTTTATGGAAACCGTGATTCTTTAATGAAATGTTCAAAAGACCAGCATTTATTTGAAATGGACCAATGTGAAAGTTTTACTCAATTTAATGTATCCTTGCTGAATAAAAGTATTAATTTCTTTTAAAAAAAGGAATTTATTGACTGGTAGTGTATAATAATTCAATGTTTTAAAACTAGCTGTTAGATGTAAGCAAAGTAATTCGATATAATAGGCTAAATTAGCTCATTTTAAAATGAAAATAATCTCCAAAATTGGCAGATAACAGTTATGGTAGCAGATATGGTATGGTACCTCCACGTAGTCCCTGAAGAGGTAGCGTCTGTATTTATCTTTCAGTTCCTCGCTGGGCAGCAAAGGAAGAACAAAATCCTCTGGTATGCGAAGAGAGCATTCCTGTGCCATGCAGGAGATCTCTAAAGACAAACAAAATCCATAGAGGAGATCAGATAACCAGATCGTTCTAAGCAGCAATGTAGACTGCACACTGTGCTCAATGTAGTGCACGTGTATACTCACCGACGCCCACACCATCTTTGACAAGAACAGTGCAATGCTGCTCCCAGCATGCCTTGCAGAAGGAGTGCTGACAGGGTAGAGAGAGGAGAGAGTCTCTCCGGACCAGCTGCAGGCACACCCCACACTGCAGTGACGTCCCAGCCTGAAAACATGTCACAGACATGTCAAGAGAAGAAAGTACTTCTAAGATACAGTAATGATTGAAAACAGTCTAATCAAACTTTTGTCCCAGACAATCATTTATTCATAGTTGTGTTGGTTTCTTGTATTTCAAATCTCTCTCATATAACAAAATAAATTCAACATGAATCAATATTTCATGTCCATTTTTTGATTTGATGAAGTATAGTCAGCTGGTCATTATCACTTTTCACTAAAACTTTGTACACTGCACACACACAATACTCAATTCATTCTGCAATTTGACAAAGAACAGGTTTCAAGTTGCACATTTTTAATCACTTTAACATTGCATTTTAAAGTTGAGTGTCTTGGAACTAGGCCCGTCACGATAACCAATTTTGTTGGACGATAAATTGTCCAAGACATTATTGCAATAAACTATAATATTGTTGTTCTGAGACCATTTACATCTAAAATAATGATAATGGCATAATAATGCGGGTGCACCTTTTCAAAGATCAATTAACTTTTATTTCTAAAGACAATTTAACACTTAAAATGGAAAACATTTTAAATATCTACAATAAATGAACAAAACAACCAAAAACAATAAAAGCAATGGACTCATTCCATTAACAAAAAATGCACTTGAATATATACCAAAAACAATAAATAATTGTCATCCAGTCTCTTTGGTAGAGAGAGAGAGACGAGAAAAACAAACAAGCATGCAAATGGAAATTGCGGCCAGAAAAATTTATTTATTGACTATCGCGACGGGTCTACTTGGAACTCAGGTTTAGGGGTTTTGATATTTGATCAAATGATAATGTAAAAAGGAGCTTTAAATGGACATACATTATGTGAACTCACAATGAGAGATCTGCAGGCGCTTGTGGGCTGGGTGTGGGCTTCACAGAGCAACTGCGAAGAGTTGGACTTATACCTTCAAACACAAGAAAAATATCGAGACAGACTATTTTCAACATCAATATTTTCAGAAAACAAATATTTGAAAGTAGTGATTATTTTAGCAGTATTAGCAGTAAGGAATATTCCACCCAAAAATACTGTAAAAACAGTAATATAATAAAACAATTCAGTTTGAAATAATTGTTTTCTCTTTTAATATTTTAAAATGATATTAATAGTGATGGTAAAGCTGAATTTTCAGCATCATTACTCCAGTCTTCAATGTCACATGATTATTCAGAAATCATTTAATAAGCTGATATTTTTACAGGATTCTTTCATAAATAGAAAGTAAAAAAAAATGAATTTGTAACATAACTGGTTTTACAGTCATTTTTCATTTTCAATGTGTCCTTGCTGATTAAAACCAATAATTTCTTCGGTTACACCTTATTTTAAAGTGTGATTGTTACAGTGTAATTATGTATTTAAGTACGGAGTAATTTAACACTGAAAATGGAAAACATTTTAAATATCTACAACCATTAAAATGCAAGAAGTAATTAAACTACATTCATTAATGCATTTACTATAGGATTTGGGTACGATTAGGTTTAGGGTTGTAACTATCCATAATTTACTGTTGTTATTATTATGGTATGTATTGTACATGTAACATATGTAACAAGGACACCATAAAATAAAGTCTTACGTTTCTTCTTCTAAAAAAAAAAAAAACCTCTTACAGCCCCCAAACTTTTGAATGGCAGTGTAGTCTCTCAGATGTCATAAAATAGCATGTGTTATTATACAAGGATTTGAAAAAAAAAAGTTTAAACTTTAAATCATTTTGAGATAAAAATAATTTTTAGATAAAAAATAAATAAATAATAATTTTTAGATGAAGTTTAGAATATCACACCACTATCACCATTTAACTTTTTAAGTCAACTTCCCAAGTATGCATATTTGTGTGTGCATGCTTTGCTGTACTTAATTACCTTTCGAGTATTTGAGACACTTGCCAGTGAAAATGTACAAGGACCAGTTTGGCTACAGCTGGT
The DNA here is from genome assembly GCF_988280905.1 of Pimephales promelas. NCBI lineage: Eukaryota > Metazoa > Chordata > Actinopteri > Cypriniformes > Leuciscidae > Pimephales > Pimephales promelas. The sequence continues at coordinate 21,987,895 of NC_142782.1, forward strand.
GACACCTAAAAGGAGAGGAAGGGAGTGTCTTTATTTAAAGTTTTTAATATTTTATACATTTACAGTGTCTTTATTTACAATATTACAACTAAATATTGTCAGTCACAACACTAATCCTACTAAACATTGTCACTCACCTTCAGGGCACTGGCTACATTGTTGACTTCCTCAGTTAGTACCTTCTGACTATCTCTGTAGGTCAAGCAATTGAACTGGTACTTTTCCGGGTCAAATGGTTCTTCTACCGCCACGTCGTCATCAAGGTCTTCATAATAATCAGGGATATCGCCCTCTACGATGTCTTCATCATCTTCGAATTCCTCGTTACTGTCTGAGGCTTGGCTACTCATATCCACAGACATAGCCCTCTGGGCCGACCTTTCCCTGACTGACAGATGCTCTCCACTAATCGGCAGCTACGGAGCTGCTCCTCTGCCCCAGATTGCACCACCAATCCCAGGGGGGCCTGTGGCTTTTAGCAGCAGCGAAAAAAGCAAAAGAAATCGCACTCCCCGTCACTCATGAGGAACTGGAGAGAGGGATTAGCTCAGACAGAGAAAAAATACTGAAAGAGAGAGAGAGAAAAAAAAACACATTATTTTGTATATTATAAAATTTCTCACAACCTTATAGTGTCTAAATGTCTAAAAGCTTATGCTTAAATGGTCAACGATTCTATGAATTTCTATGTAAACCATTTTTTGTGAAATCGACCGGTTGACTGTACCTTTCCCCATTTAATACACAGCAGTAAATACATGGACATGAAATATTGATTAGAGTTTTTTATAAAAATATTTATACATTCAATCTAGCAATCGACTAATCAGAATCAAGTATTCCACTGAGCCACCTACTCAGCAGCCTTGGAACAAGAAGTATTTTTCCAATAGGGGTAGTTAAAGTCTAAATTAAGGTTATAAGCCATGAGTTACAAGGTGAATAACATTTAAAATAAATTGTCAGCAATAAATTGACAAAGACAAATGTGAGACTGTGTTGGCTAAAGCTTTAATGAGCATTAACCTACAACCTCGGGCAAGGGCCTCCGGTCAGTTTTACATCAAGGTCGATCACAAATGCGTCACACAGCTCTGAAACCTTAAAGAGCAATCGACTGGTACCAGTCAGGTGTAAACCTGGAGACTTCCTCGAGTGCCTCCTCCTCAGGATGTGGAGCGCTGAAGCTGACGTGTGGAAGTATTTTGGCTTCTGAAGTAAAAGGGGGAAAGGAGCTGGACAAGACCCACACTAGTTGTACGCTTTGTAGAATTAAACTAAGGCCGTGTTTCCACCAAAGCGTTTTTCCATGCGCCTGGCGACTGTTTTCAATTGTTTTCAATGGGAGCGCCGTGTTTTTAAACGCCATGAGCGTAACGAGGCGCTGAGCATTAAAACGAAACGATCATCACTGTCACTTTTTACCCAGCCGTCCAATCACACTGGAGGAGAGGTGGGACTAATACCACATTGACCAACTGTCACAACATTCTTTCAGTACATCTACATCAACCAACAGAGCTAAACGAGCAAAATGGATGAAAATTTAATTTTGGTATGCTTAGGCCTTGTGTCCACCAAAGCGTTTTTAGCCACCTTAAAACTCAAGATGCTCTTCTGAAGACGCCATGCTTTTGGCGCTTGAGAGCGTTTTGGCAGCGCAGCGTTTTTTTCCGTTGAGAGGTTTCGTTGCTATGATACAGAATATCCGATTCCGTAGCACAGTTTACTTGAAACTGATTTCGCAGATAATTTGTTTCATACTAAAAATTTATTTTTCATCCATTTTGTTTGGTTAGCTCAGCTGGTTGATGTCATTGTACAGAAAGAATGTTGTGACAGTTGGTCAGTGTGGTTTAGTCCCGGCCCTCCTCGACTGTGAATTGACAGCTGGGTAAAAAGTGACAGTGATGAGCGCTGCGTTTTATCCAAAGTTGAACATTTTTCAACTCTCGGCGACCAGTAAAAAACGCTGGGCGCTCGGCGCTTCAGCGTGAAAAAACGCTCAGCGCTTCGTTACGCTCATGGCGTTTAAAATATGTGGCGGTCCTCCTATTGAAAACAATTGAATACATACGCCAGGTGCGTGCAAAAATGCTTTGGTGGACACACGGCCTTAGTTTAATTCTACAAAGCTTACAACTAGTGATTAAACTATTGATAATGCCGATTAAATCGATTAAAAGCTTGCAATACATCTGTCTTTAAAGGTGTAAGTTATCATTTTTTGCACTCTATAATAATGAGTGGGTAGTTGTGTCCAAACTTGGATTGGTAGGTAATTCCAAGAGAGAAGTTAAATGGTAAAAGTGGCCTTGCAAGTGTACTCAATTTCAATGACACTCACTAAGCTTGAACCACTGGTCAAGGAGCTGTTCTTGTGAAGGTTGTACTTGTAGATGTTTGTCTCCGTATTAACGGTCACCAAGAATCTCTTTAAGCGCAAGACAATCATAAACTCACATGCAGAGCGGCTTAGTGCTTCGTTTTAACGGATTACACGGTGTACTGACACAGTCCAACCGGACAGCAGGAGCAGGCCAGGCCGCGTGTCCGCACACCAGATGATCACAGAGATCAGCGTGTGCGCGCGCGCGCCTGCTGATGTGATGACAGTCACTGATTCCAACTGAATAAGCAATCACTGCACATTCGAGTCAACGTGAGCACGGGGTCGGTGAGCGGCTGCAGCTGTCCGGTCCGGTACCGGATTGGTTGGAACCCCACAGTCATGGGACGACCTGGCCCAGTCCCACTAGCGCGGGCACCGTCTTACATTTGACCAGGGACTATAAATAGCGTGCGGCGCTGGGTGGCACGCATAATATCACTCTCAGCTGGGTTAGGGATCATGGTTTAAGTGCGTAGGTGTCGGGTGGGGGTGAGCAAAAACTGCAAACTCACAGTACGGTTTCTGCTTTGTTTACTCCAGTCAATATGAATTGGGCCGCACCAGCTGTTGCTACTCTAGATCAGCACTGCACATAGCAGCGCGATCAATGCGCAGAATCCTTTCTCCTTCTTAATGTTTACTGTTTCAATACACATATCCCGGGGTTTGAAGTGCAAATAGTCTAATTCAACGTGTTTAAGCGAATGCACAGATCGTTTAACATCGTTTTAAAGGCTTTATTCACAGTCATCCGCTAGCGCGCACTCCAACTCGGGGATTCGCATGTAAACAAGGCCATTTTTGTTCGCTCGATAAAGCCGCTGCTCTGATCGTTTAAAGCCCCCCGTCATACCCAACATACTGATTTTACTCACCTCCCGGACCGTGTCGGGTCGCCACTCGACGTCGGCTGAAGAGAGATTTTGGGACAGATAGCCGATCCGTTCGCTTAGAGGAGTCTCAGCAGAGCCGAAGATCGGAAGTACGAGGGGATTCTAGAGCGGCGTCACTTCCGTGTTCGAGTGAGGCTGTTTTCCACAGTGAGCAGACGCTGTTACTGGGGAGGGGCCACGAGACACACGAGCTCACATACTCAAAACTGACATACATACTTGCAGTCAAACACACACGCGTGCGCGAATCCAAATGTAGGTCAACAAAACAAGAAACCTGATTTATAATGTGCAACGTGCTTGTAAGTGCAAAGGCAAACAGAGAAAAGCACTCTCATTAAAAGCACATGCTTTAAGACCTAACTGCTTTAACATTGAAGATACAATAAGAAATCAATAAAAATATCGTGTATTATCTATTGTACGTATGTAGTTCACAAAATTACCTTACATATGTATTTAAAGTCAAGAGGTCTGTCCCAGTACCCACACTTGCAACATTTGTACAACTTTTCAGTATTTTCCACTTTAAAATGAAGTTTAAAAAGTCTGTTTAGTAGTCCCTATGTAGCAGACGGCACTGAAGTGAAGTGACATGAAGTGAAGGCCAAGTATGGTAATCCATACTCGGAATTTGTCCTCTACATTTAACCCATTTAAGTTGGTGCACGCACATTAGGAGCAGTAAGTAGTGAAGCCACAGTAGTGAAGTTATTCCTGCGGCTGCCAGTACTGAGAATCGTAATTTAATCGAATTAAGTGATTAAAAGCAGTTTCAAACATTCACAAAATACACACTCATCTCAGCACAGAGAACAAAAAAGGCAACACTTTACATTTACTACCAAATAATATGTAATATTTAATGAATTTAATGTACATTGGAATTCTTGAAAATGATGATGATATGCTTTGGTACTCTAGTGTGTGTGGCATTAGATATAGTTGGACATGGTTCATTATTTAAGACGTTTTGAAATCGCAGGACATTCCTTTCCTGTGTTGCTGTATTTCCTATTGAAACAGGAAGTTTGACTGAATTCAAATAACATACTACCATTATACTCATACCATATAAAGATATTGCAGAAATCAAGTGATATAGAATTGTGCTTTTCTGAACACAGGAAAGAAAAGTCCTGCGATTTCAAGACGTCTTTCATAATGTGTTAAGTATATTCAAAAGTATCCACTAAATTAGTCTGAAAGATTCATTTAAAAATGGTAAATAATCTACTGGTAAAATATGAATTATATAATTAGCTGTAACCGTTTGAAAAGATACTTTCAAATGAAATTTGGTTTCCCAATTATCAGCCAAAAGTACTATTCTGTGCACAACCAGATCAGTAGGTGGGCACCTATAAAGAGTGAAAGACTCTAATCAATGCCCAGACCTGTTCGAAACTCATTCACGGACACAAAAAGCTGCAACAAACTATTTGTTTATTTGCAAGGTTTTGTTTTTCAACAGCATGTTCTATAAAAATAATGTATTCTTTTAGAAAAAAACATGTAGAGTCTTAAATGATGACAAATGCTTGACATCATCAAAATCCCCTGCATATGCACCTCACTGCGATTATACAAAGATTGTGGAGAGTAATGGAGAGAGGCTCACAGTTACAGATACTGTATGCAAGAAAAGTAATAAAGGGCAAATTCAGTCACACTTTTTCAAAAGGGAAGAGATTTTTCTGCTCTCCTCGTTTCTCTCGTTTAGATACACGCCTTACAATCTTTTCCTCTTGTTCCTCTTGCCTGTTCTGCGGCCATGAACAAGCCAGAGAGGGTGGAGCTTTCTGATCCCTGCCCTCTTCCTCCTCATCGGAGGACAGTCCTTCAGCCAAGCCTTCTTTCCCTTGCATAAGCTCCGTCCTCGATGCGAGCCCCTGTTGCCCATAGCGACGCTTCAGCCTCTCTTTAATCAACAGGCCTTTGACCAGCAAGGTCCAGTTAGCCACAACACGCTTCTCACGTTTCTGTTCAAAGATTCAAACAGTGATATCAACATAATATTTACAAAAAACACAATTTTTTCACATTGAAATCAAAACACACACCTCTTGATCTTTCTTCTGTTGGATATCTTGCTCATTTTCCCAGGCTGCTTTCAGGATTTCTTGGTGTTCTTCGCAGACAATATAGCCATCGTTACTGAAACACAGTGATCCAGTCAATTTACAGATTGTACAGAATACATGTTTTATACAGACAGAAATGTATTTGTAATATTTTACCATTTATGAAATGAATGCAACAAGAACTGCCCATTTCTTACTTTCCACACTGAAAGTGAAACTGCTGTGAAACATCACAATCACAGCTAATCAGTGCTGAGTTCCAATTCGCCTACTGTGCCCCAAATCATAGTATGTTAAAATGAGTATTGCAAAGGTAACCAAATATCCATGCACACTCTAATATTGCCCAGAATCATTGCAAATGCTACATGTGCGTGTCTGAAGGTTTAGTAGAGAGGTTTAGATAATATAGTTTGAGTGATTGATTAACAATCACTCTCACCTCATCTTGTGAACTTTTATAAAGATGTGTTTGGCAGATAAAGATGCTACTTCTTTTCTAAAAATCGATTGATAAGACCCTTATTCATCATCTGCAATCGTTTAAAGCCCTTTGAACAGTTTGCAGTTTGTACTGAACGTGTCTTTTGGACCTTGAACCGTTTGGTTCCCATTGAATTGCATTATATGGAGAAAAATGCTGGAATGTTTTCATCAAAAACCGTAATTTCTTTTCGACTGATGAAAGAAAGACACGGACATCTTGGATGACATGGGGTGAGTAAATTATCAGCAAAAGTTTTTTGAAAAGTGAACTACTCCTTTAAGAAGGTGAATTGCATCATGATGCATGAGTTTGGACCGATCGCATTTCACCGTGGGTGGGGCTACACAGTATGAATCTGTGAAACCCAAACAAAGCAAGTGACAAAATGCCCACAAGTCCTGTCACTCAGTTGTGGTTGGATAGGAAAAAACATTTATAGCTTTTATCGTATTGCACCTGGTTAGGGAATGTTAAACATATAAAAAAAAAAACTTACACTGCATGTGCAAATCCACAATGGTAATCAAAACCCGTCACTGCTGTAGCGCAGTCTATGTTCAGTTTTCGAGCCACTCTGTGCAGATTTGGCAAATGCAGGTGAACACATCCTACTGGTAACATGCACGACTTAAACATGTACACATTCCCAAACTCATTACGTGGTACCTGAAACACACAAATTCAGATTAGAACTTCAGCAAAGAAAAGATCAGTATATCTCATGCAATTACGTTCTTAAATTTGATTTAAAAAAATGAAATAATTCGAACCCACTTTGCCATCAACGGCGATCGGAGGCTGGTACTCTTCAGTTTGCCAGACTCCAAAAAGAGGCAGATCTTTGACACCTTTCTGCTCTGACATCATCCTGGCCTTACGAGAACGGTTGGAAAAACCAACCACCATCTAACAGACAGCACTTAATATTAAAAACAAGTCATGGCATATTTATTGTACAAAGGTTAAATATGTATGAAAAAACATGTTAAATCATGATCAAAACAGACCTTGTATGGCTCTTCTCCTAGTCGAACTGTTCGTGCTTCTTTCAACCAGGTATCTCTAGAATGGAGCGTCTGCACACAGTCTCTAAAAAAATAAAACAAACATCATTAACAAATGGCCTGCATTTCTATTTGTTCTAATATCTCAGATGTGGGAAATATGTCCACAAAAATGGAAAAGAATGTATCCATAGACTTAGATCACCTTTGCCATCATCTGATGCTCACATAAAGTGTTGTTGTTGTTAACTAAAACTATAAAAAATAGTTTTTGGTCATTAAAATAAGAATAAATCTGTAATATTGTATAAATACTAAAATAACACTGACTTAAAGTTTAAAAATACTATAAAGATATTACGATACCTGTTAAATGTAATCTTTAACGAATATCAAAATGAATATCCATTATTATACATTTGTTTGATAAGTTTGATTTTAGATTTGATGTTTTTGTTTAATTTATTTAGAAAATGGTATAGAGTTTCAGTATTGAATCAAAGTCCCTTTCAAGGAAAGTCATTTCAATCTGCAGCAATATTTGAAACGCCTCCGGGCAGCTATTTTGGCCAAGACGAAGCCTACTTCTGAAATCGTATACTTCTCTACTATACACTAGGCAAAAAACACTATGTGACAAAAGAAGTATGCCTGAGTTCACAGAACTCATTAAAGAGTAGGCAAAAAGTACTCGGATGACCAACTATTATCAGTGTCCATACGATGGACACTTTACTATTCCATGAAGCCAAATCTGGATTACATTCATACTACACAAAACCTACTTTTTTAGTGGTTGTTTAGTAATTACTTATTGAAAATAAGTACCTATTCAAAAGAGCATGCGATTTCAGACGCAGCCCAAGTCCTATCTACTTGAATGGAGAAATCCTAAAATCCTTGTTTAATTCACATTTAAATAACATATTTCAAATCAGCAACAAAATCTGAAATAAACAGCCCCATAGATGTTGTTTCTTATGCTCAAATATTGTTAAAAGGCTTGACTAGCCAACCAGAGCTTTGAACGGCAGCTGCAGTGGTGCAATTTGCATTTTCCCCAATTCATAAGCAATATGAGTGCACCGTCTTTGTATATCTAAAGTCTTTGGTTTAATATCTTTGTTTTAAAATGATATTTGGTTTCATATCTTTGGTTAATACTGGTTATTTGTCATAACATCAAAAAAATTGTGGTTTATCTGTATTAATATATTTTATAATTCAAACAGTATGCCTGTGTTCTAAAGCAGATTTACAAAAGGAATATTCATCCATCTTTCATATCGTACATTATTATATTGTTGTGATACCTACATTCACTTGTAGTACACAAAATATATGGGGTTTACCGTGCATAAACTGGTTCTCCTCTGCAGTACCCCAAGACAGCGGCTGTAGAGGGGTAGAGGGCCTCGTATTTAAGCAGGTGCCTCTTAAGCGCGTACAGCGGATGGTTCTTATATTCTGCGATGGATGTCGGCAACGGCTTGTTCAGTAACTTAGCCTGCATCTGATGATGAGGAGCACAGGTGAATCTTAAATGCACGTCACATGTGATTTAGGCAAGTTAGTGTGTGAACATTACCGTTTAAAAGTTTGGGGTTGGTAAGACTTTGAAGAAGTCTCATATGTTCACCAAGGCTGCATTTATTTGACCAAAAATCAGTAATATTATGGAAAATCAATAAATACAATTTAAAATAACAGTTTTCTATTTGAGTATACAGTATTTTAAAATAAAATGTATTGTTGGCAAAGCTGAATGTTTAGCATCATCACTCCAGTCTTCAGTCTAACATAATTTTTTAGAAATAATTCTATTATGCTGATTTGTTGCTTAAGAAACCTCTCTTCTTATTATCTGTTAAAAACAGTTGTGCTACTTCTTTTTTTGTTTAAACTGTGATACATTTTTCAGGATTTTTTGACAAATGGAAAGTTCAAAAGAACAGCATTTATTTGCAATAGAATTCTTTTGTAATATTATAATTGCCTTTAGTTTTACTTTTGATCAATTTAATGAGTCCTTACTGAATAAAACTATTAATAATGATAATTAAAAAAAAACTTAGTGACCCTAAGCTTAAAAGGGATGGTTCACTTTGAAATTATTTTTTGGTATGTTTTAGCTTATCTCAAGGGCATCCAAGATGCAGTTGTCTTTGTTTCTGCAGTAGTTTCAATTTTGATATTTCAAAATTATTTCAATTTTGTCTATGGTCATTGGTCACCACCTCAAAGATCACTTGGATGTGGCTGTGGTTACAAGGGGTAAAAATGATATAAATACTGTTCGTTTTCTCACACAAACCGCTCGTTTTGTGTCTTAGGCCATCAATGTGTACTTGCATTTATGAGTCATTAAATCATGTTTAATTTGGACTTCTCTATGCATGCTCTTTGAGGTGGTGACCATAGACCTGCATTATATGACTGACAGAGAAGAACGGTTTGACCTAAAAATATCAAAATTGAAACTACTGCGGAAACAAAGACACCTACATCTTGGATGCCCTTGAGGTAAGCTAAAACATACCAAAAATGTATTTCAAAGTGAACTATCCCTTTAACTTACTGACATCACAAGTATAAGTGAGAGTGCAAACGTACCTCCTGATCCTCCTTCTGTCCTCGTTCAGTATCTGGAGACTTGTAGAGCTCCATAGTCTCCTCCCACCATTCGGAGTCGACGCGCCGTCGCCGTGATGATGTCAGCCACGTGGGGTCATACCTGCTGCTAAGATCTTTCAAGTAGCCCTCGTCATCTACGCCCACCACATAAGTGATCGGTTGAGTCGCCTGATCGGAACAGAGTTGGCCGACTCCTTGATCCACATCAACACACACCCACCTCCCAGTACTTTCCAAATAAACCTCCAACCACTCATCTATCCCTTTCCCCTCTTTTCTTTTACGTCTTGGTTTCTTTCTCTCTTTCTCTTCCTCCTCCTCCTCCTCCTCTTCACTTCTCTCCTCCTGTTTGACCTTGTTCGAACTCTGAGGAGCCCCACCTTTGCTTTTCAACTTTGATTTTCTGCATATTTTCATGGGCCCATCAGAGTCTTCACTGTCATCCTCATTGGTTGGCTGAAACTCCTCTTCACTCTGTTCCTCCTCCTCCTCGCTGCTGGCTTCTTTGTAGGACACTTTTGAAGCTACACTTCTTCTTCTGCTGTTTTTGGGTTTCAGGCCGCCTGCTGCCTCTTTCTCTCCCCCTGCCTCTTTCTTTTTCTTTCTCTTTCCGCCTCTTTCATCTTTTACTGCAGCAGTCGCTGATGATGGGCGTTTGGATCCAGAGGATATCTTAGGCTTTGGAGAGGGTTTCTCTGATGGATCTTTCTCTGGAGAGCTCTTGGTAGGTGTGGTCTTGTTCTAAAAGCAAGAAAAAAATGCTCAGTCCATTAAAAAATAAAAATAATTTCCACAAGCAAAAGAAACAGTGAGAATCCAAAAAAAAATCACCTTGGTGGCAGGTGGTGGCTTCAGAGGAAGAGGTTGTAAAGACAGCACCAAGCGACAGAAGAGTCGCAATGACCGCAGGACCAATAAGAACAGCTATAGAAAGTGACATCACAGGTCAGAAACAAACTCAGTTAAACATCAATACACTACCACTCAACTCGGCTCGCCTTTGTTTGGTTTTCCACTGTGTAAAAGTTGTACCTGTACCTGTTATTGGGTACCTTTTTTTGTATCACCTCCGGTGAGGTTCTGAGCAAGCTAAGGCGATAGTAAAATGTCACGTGAAAACAATACCGACTGCTGATTGGTCTAAGTGAATCATCACCATTCACTGTGTCATCATTGTACGCACCAGATGGAGTATCCAGAATAACCCTGCCATTTTTAAATAGCTTGGCCAGAGATAGTTAAACCTACTACTATTATTATGGCAACTCGGAAGAATACACCGTGGTCAAATGAGCGGTGAAGACTTTCCTTTGTTTGGTTGCTAAAGAGAGGATCCAGCGAGAGCTTGAAAGGGCAACGAGGAACGAAAGGCGTCGCTATGACGACCGGGTACTATTTGTGGCGGTACGGTCAGCAATGGAAAACGGAGCGAAAAGCGAGCTGAGTCGAGCCGAGGCGAGTCGAGTCGAGCTGGTACTGGTAGTGAAAAAGCGGCAAAAGTTTGGGGTAAGCAAGATTCTTTTTAAAGGATTTAAAAATTTTATTCAGCAAAAATATAGAGCAGCACAAATGTTTTCAACATTGATAAATGACAATAATAAGAAATATTTTTGGAGCTTAAAGTCAGCATATTAGAATGATTTATGAAAGATCATGTGACTGAAGACCAGAGTAAACATTCAGCTTATCCACCACAGGATTTAATGAAATGTTAAAATAAAATAAAATAAAATAAACTGTTATTTTAAATTGTAATAAGATTTCACAATATAATTGTTTTTATTCTATTTGATCAATTAAATGCAGCCTGGTTGAGCATAACAGACTTCTTTCTAAAACATTTAAAATTTCTAACCAACCCCAAAACTTTTGAACAGTAATGTACTGTAGCAAAGTTACATTACTTTTGTACATGATTTATGCATAATTCATCCACTATGAGGTCAAGGAAAGTAAGATCTCTCTCACATAGGTCATCTCCTCATGGTCCCTTGCTGATAAACAGCTAATTCGTTTTTCCAGCACCGTCCTCAACTCCACTCCCTTCTCCTCAGGTAAGGCGGGGTTTAATGTAAACGTCCCTTGAAACCTGGGAGAGGGTCACACCGCAAAAATAATTAATTTACATAAAACACAATAAGAGATTACTGATCCAATATTTGCATATAGCACAGGAATACTTGATAAAATTTGTCGTTTGCAGATGCACATTTTCCTGGCTAAATGTAAATTGTCTAATTCAAATCAGAGAGCAATCTGATTATTTAAGAGCCTGCTTAGACCTAGTTACTTCAAATGTTTTACTGACTGGATAGTTATCTGATTTGTTAAAAGGCTTCCATTTACCAACAGTTATGAGCAGCATTTTATCTATCATGATCAGCTAATTTCAAGATCAAAGATCACAACAGGAGAGCGGCATCAGCACTGGTAAGATCCTTTAGTCTCGCTACTTTTACACTTTGACGCATGTATTTTTTTTAAATTTAGGGAGTAAAATTTACAAGTGAAGAGTTCAGATGCAAAAGCCTCTAAATGCCATTTGAAATTTTCTTCTAAAATGACCATTTTTATCAAGCTTGTATATTTAAGTTCAGTAATTTCACTTTAATGACAATTAATAGGTAATCTTCATGGCCATTTAAGTGAAATTACTGAACTTAAATATACAAGCTTGATAAAAATGATCATTTTAGAAGAAAATTTCAAATGGCACTTAGAGGCTTTTGCATCTGAACTCTTCAAGTGTCTTTAACAACCAGATCCATTTACACTTCTCAAGTTTTGCCTGGAATGCATCTCAAACCACCTCTATCAGTCTCAAAAGCATTTTCATCTCATGATTGGATAGCTATCCGATCAGAGAAAACACATTAAGTTCCCCGGTGTAAACAGGCACTGAAACCAACCCAAAAAGAAAAATTCTGAAAAGATCTTTTACTCACACGCATATAGCTCTAAACCTGTATGACTTTTTTCTACTTTGGAGACATTTCTCAAATATCTTCTGATATGTTCAACAAAAGAAAGAAAGTCATACAAGTTTGGAGTTAAATGAGGGCGAGTAAATGATGACATTTTAATTTTGGGGTGGAATATGCCTTTTAAGTGACCGAGTGTAATTTCCCCCAAAAAGGGCTTACCATTTGAGAAGCCCCTCCAGGAAGCCTGTGTTTATGCGTTTTATAGCAACTGTGGTAAAGTGGGCAGGCAGTATTGACAAGGCAATAGCCAACAGGTCAGGCTCGCAGATTAGTCTGTTTCGAAACAAACCGCCAGCCAATAAGCAAAGCAAATGAACCTGTTAGAAAGAGTGAATAAGAAATCAATCATATACCAGTACAATACAAGTAAGTAAAAAAGTTTAAAAAAAAAATATAAAGTGAGACCATCATATCGGCTGTCGATTTAACCAGTCAAAAAAAAAAAAATGTCGAAAAAAATCGTATTCAGAAAATCGGACTTGGCATCAAGAGAGCTTCAGCAAACATCCACATCACCTATGATCAGATGCTTTCTTAACTACCGTTTTCGCATTGCTGAATTTTTTTTGTGTGTTTATTTTGTTATTGAAAATGAAACTTGCAGCAACATATTAACAAATTCATTTAAAGGGTGGTGTTCGGATGTTGGATGTTCCCAAACTGTATACGACTGCTCACGTATTTTGAACTTCTTTTTACCCCAAAAAGAACTTCGCTGTGAGTATATCAGCGCCTCAAGGCTTTCAAGCATTTAGTATGTGTATGTTTAGTTGGAAAAAGACAAAAACAGACATAAACACTACCTTGTGGGTATCCACCAGCAGCTCCTTGTTAAATCGCTTTACCGTTCGACGCAGATAAGTTTCAAACTCTGCCTTCCTTTTCTCCCTGGAAACAGTTGTCATGGTGTTACAATTTTCCTTTTAATCTTTCTAACCCTCACAGCTCCTTTTGATCTTGTGGGCATTTGCCACATTAAAGAATTTCATCACTTAGCAATCTGCCAATACACTCTATCTCTCTCTCACACACACACACACACACACACACACACACACTCACTTCCTCTGCCTCTTGCGAGCCATGTCTGGAGTCTCGATCTCAATCTCCACAGGTTTTGACAGTTCTGCTAGTTCTATCGAGTCCACAGGACCCAGTGGTTCTGCCATCTCTGCGAAAGCACACAGTTCAAAACAGGGTATCATCAGTGTTTATGAGTGCTGAAAAACACACCAGCTTAGAACACTTACGTAATGAAATTGAAATGCATTAACATGTACAGTCTAAACAAATATCATGATTTCACAAAATGAGACTATGCACCTTCCACTTCCTCCCAGTCTTCCTCATCTTCACTCTCTTCCTCTTCTTCTTTCACTTGTTTTGATGGGCTCATCTCCTCACTGTTGTCACTCATGTCCTCTGGCTCTTCAGTTTTAACTTGGCTGTCTCGGAAGTACTTGCTTGTCCTCTCGTCAGAGTCATCTTTGACCTTTTTGGACACACGGGACGTCACCCTGGAGTTTTTGCGGTTGTTTTTGTCCACAATACCATTTTCTGAAACAGACAAGCAGGACATGGATGACAGCAGAACAAAGATGTACTAGAGAGCAGAAAACATTACCTCATCAGTCAATGCAGGACACACTTGACTGACATTTCAGTCTCCATTTTATTACTTAAATGTGTACTTTAGTCTAAAATGTTTTTTTAGTTTCTTTCTTCTGTTGAACACAAACAGATATTTTAAAGAATGTTGGTAAACAAACAATTGTCAGCCACTGACTTCCATTGAAGGACAAAAATACGATGGAAGTCAACTGTCTGGTTCCCAACGTTCTTTAAAATATCTTCGTTTGGGTTAAACAGAATAAATAAACTCTTATATTGTTTGGAACAACATAAGGGTGAGTAGATGACAGAATTTTAATTTTTGTGTGGACTATACCTTTAAAATTAACTCTATAGCACCCAAAACACACATGATACCAAATATGTTCGCTGGACACGCCCACAATCATATTGGTGACCGGTGACATTCATTCAATGAACTGACAACAAGAAGGGTGTCATTTGAAATGCAACAAGTAACGTTACCGCAAGAGAACTCGTGCGAGAGTGGCTGCACACCTGCACTGCAGCTGTCTGCATCAACCGTGCACTAAATTCAAAATATTACTGTTCATTCATATTCATATTATTCTAAGTTTGAGCATCAGAGAGACTAAGTACACTTTAATGGAGCGTAAATAATACCTTTGTTTTTTGGGGTTTTGGATGCCGGTTTTTTCTTTGCAATCTGCTTCGGTTTCTTTGTGTCCGTTTTCTGCTGTGTCTCTTTTCTTTTTGCCATTTGCTGTTTCTGTGTGATCGCGGACTATTTCAGGACAAATGAACTCTGATGCGTTCAGAGAAAGAGTGATAGACTTGCATTACACGTCAACGTCTTGTGTAATGTAACCTGAAGACCACTGTTACCCAACACAATCCCTTTCCCACCTTTCATAACACCGAAAGCATGCACTTTGCTTGCCGAAGATACGTCACATCCGCCTCTTCTAATGTTGTATAATTGCAATGTGGTGATTTAAACGCTAGGAGGAGATGTTGCTCAGACTTCTTTTAATTGTTAAAAGGTTAGTTCACGCAAAAATGATGGTTCTGTCATCATTTACTCACCCTCAAGTTGTTCCAAACCTGTATGAATTTTTTTCTTCTGCTGAACACAAAAGCAGATATTTTAAAGATTGTCGGTATCCAAACAGTTGATAGACCCCCTTGACATGCATAGTATTTGTTAGAAGTCAATATTCAAAATATCTTTTTAGAAATTCTACAGGTTTGGAACAACTTGAGGGATCTTCATTTCGGAGTGAACTAGGCCTATCATAGCATTAATCTCTAGCTTGATAATGATGATTTATATGGTTTTGACCATATAAAACCACTAGGATATTTTTAACAACACAATTGAATTTTACGTTTTATAGATCAATAAATGAACACACCCAGACAACTGTAGTTATTGTTTTATTAACTTGGGAAAATTTGAGCTATGATAAACACTAATCAGTGAGTGATGTTAAACACAGGTATCATAGAGATCATATTTATGATGTGGTGTGATATTAGCTTGCCACAGAACAGACAAGAAGTGTTAATGGTATGCAATTCTGTTAATTTATATTCAAAATTGCTGCATTTCATATTATATAGGACATTAACCTCATTCAATCAAGTTCATTAACATTTGGGCCTGACTTTGTATGTGTATGTGTGTGTACCTGATGCAAATGAACAGCTGTTTTAGCATCACTTGGCAGCAGATGTCCAGCTAGTGTGTGTGTGTGTATGAGAAAAAGACTTCAGAGAACCGTCTGTGTTCTTGATTGGCAGAGCAGAATCAGATATTCTCCCTGCAGCCAGCCAGACTCAATGGGCATCTGTGCCGGGACCGATGCCAGGACAGGTGTATGTGTGTCACATGATTGGCAAAAGAAAGAGTGGTGTTTGGCACCAAGTCTCTATGACGACACAGTCCCCCAGCCCTGCATGGCTTCCATCCCTATATGAGTCCTGAGCACTCTCAGATAGGAATAAAAAGCCATACAGGGCAAAGAGCAACGGGAGAGATCTCTTTCAAACGTTTACACAAAATAATTCCATCTAATCTTTATGCCAGGACACAGAATGTGTGATTCCTTTTGTATGGTGTAGCGCGACATCCAGTGGACATGTCCGGTATTACAAGTTTCCCGTGGTCTTATATCGCACTGCAATCGTCACCACAACCGTTGTGAGTGTGACCATTACAGGACAATCTTTCCGATACAACATTGACAAAGATAACGTCATATCCCTAAACTTTACAAAAAATAGCGCTAGATTTTACCCGCTGGAGCTAAATTGTCAACGCCAAAGTGTGAGAATAAACCACATTTTTTTGTGAATTCATTTTCCCTATGCCATAAGGTCGATGGCATCAGTAGACACATTTTTATAACACGGATCTCTGGCACATACACCTGTTGTCCAGACATTGCGGTGTCTGAGAGTAAAAACGTGAAAGCGCTGGCGAGTATTTTCTTTCCATCCGTGCACGCGCAACAGGAGGAGTATACAAAACGAGTCTCTCTGCATTAAAAAAAAACAAACTAGTAAAATAGATTAAATACAAGGCTGGTTAAGCAAAACCACACATCGTGGTGAAGGTCGAGCTATGTTCTCCAGCGGTAGACTTACAGTTCGGTGCGTAAATATTAGCCGCGCAAATCGCCTCCCGTCATACATGTCATTAGGATGACCAACACATGATGATGAAACGACTGGAAACGTCCGTGTGACATCCTTGCAACATTCCTGTTCACATACTGGTAGGCTAAATTAACATTTATTCTTTTTTTTACCTCACTAGGTTAGCCTACAATACAATTTTTCCTAATTAAATATTATAACTGAAACTATTTGACTTTAGATGTAAATAAAACATTAGGCTAAGACTAAAATGCTAGGCTACTAGTAATAACTGGGATAGATTGTCTCATAGGTAATAGGCAACTAATGGTAGGTAGGTTCTTGAAAAACTACAATAGGCAGGAATAGTAGGCTATTAACTAGGAATATAATGAGTACCTAGGTAAAACTATTAGACCTGGAATATGTACAATCATTAGTTGAAATAGTCTTGTTGGAAAAGAATAGTTTACATAAACCATCTTCTCATAGGTTTCAATTACAAATGACAGTGAAATAGTACTCGTCACTATTTGGATAATAAAGAGTAGCCTACTGGAGAACAATTTAATTATAGCATCTGAACATGAATAGTTAACAAGAAATGTGGAATTGATCGTATAGAAGACAGTAGCCTGACTTTTATGGATTGCTAGAAGGCTAAATGTTTTTTTAATGCATCAACAATATAAAAATAAAAGTTAAGGAATGAATGTTAATTGCGTGCCATACTATACCTTCTTTTCTGTTTTAACTGTTCGACGTAGACTCATTTTGACACAAGTTTTGCCCTGTAAGAGATAAGTGAGTCAGACAGAGATAGACAGAATAGCCCTTGATCGATAATATCAGTGACCGGATGAGAGGAGCCATGGCGCAGCAGTCTGACAGGAGAGAGGTGATGAACGGTGAAAGTCCGGCTGCTCCAGACTCCGGAGGGGAGAAGTCTGCGATAAAGCAGCGGCTGAGGTGAAAAGTTAGCGGAACGGCATTCCTCATTCCAAAGCATGGATCGGAACACGTCCTCCCGACCCAAATGCCCGTGTTTCCAGCTCCAGTGCTTCATTCGGATGATCATGAATAGGTATCGGTATTAGCGACTGTGAGCCAGCAGGTGGATGTCGCCTCGCCCAATCAGAGTGCCGGTTTCACGGGGCACAGCAGCGTCAGTCAGTCAGTCAGTCGTAGTTTGAGCAGCGTTGAGCAGATGTGCGCTCCTCCATTCACTCTCGCGCACAGAGGCGAGGGGCCGCCGCGAGAAGGGGTGGGGAGCGGTCAGACCCCCCTCCCCTGAAGTAGCCCGGACGACCAATGGCAGGCGAGCAGCGAGAACAGAAAGGACATCATACCTGAGCACGAGACCAACCTCCGTGTGCGCGCGGGGGATTTTCCCCCCTCATCTGTTAGAGAAGCGCGCGTTAATAAAGGGCTGCGGCCGCTGAATAGGGCCTTTTTTTAACCCTCTTTTCAAATACCGCCAGAAAGCAGTTTCTTTCTGCCTCTAGTACAGGAGAGACATTGGGAGTGTGAGCAGTAAAATATGTGTGTATGGGTGTGTGTGTGTGTGTGTGTGTGTGTGCCTCCAGTTCCTTCATCTTGCCCCTTCATTCTATGAACACCTCAACAGGACACCATGCACTTGCTCTGTCTCTCTTCCTCCCCCTTTGCTCTCTCCAATGTATGTGTGTGTGGTTCCCTTTTTATACTTTCTCTGGCATGTTGGTTGTCCTAACAACACTGTAGTGTAGACTCAGACCCTTGAGACAAAAGACAGCTCCAAGTGTCTAGTGAGAGAAGAAGAAAAAAAAAAAAAACCCTTCCACAGCCATTTGGAGGGTTGACTGCCCCCCTTCTTTTCTCCAGCACATTCCACAGTGTTTTCTTGCGCCCTCTCTCCTCTTGCCCCTCCACTGCTGTCTCCCCTGAGCCGAGCGGGGCACATCACGGTGGAACGAAGAGGGAGAGGGATGGAAAGATGGGGTCGAAGGCCTTTTTTTTTTTTTTTTTTTTTTTTTGGAGGCTGAGGATTTCTTTTCTTTAGGCGATGGCCATTTGAGGCAAATGTCAAATGATGTCACTCTTCCATCGGCTGCATGTTGTTTTTGTTGTTTTGCATTGTGACTGTTGAAAAAAAATAATTGTGTTGGCACTGGAAGAGCCTGGCTCGTACTTCCACTGCCAATTGGGATAAACCTGATGCCTTTTTGAAGTGAGTTGTGGTCATATAAATTCTATACTAAATAACTTAAATTAAATTTAAAAGTTATAGTTCCTTAGGATTCATAAAATTCATAATGCTAGGAAGATGCATGTTACCTTGTTTTACTTTTCTCTGATTTTTTTTTTTTAGTCTGGCACTCAAGCGCAGGTTTTGTGTGCATAATTTATTCATAATGCAATGCATGCGGGGAGCTCATAAACCCAAAACAAATCAGAAACATTCTCCAATATGAAACTAGTTCAAACAACTCTGTTATGTTGGATCAACATTAGAGGAAAATAGTTGGTTTATGTTTTATAAAGATTCGAATCCATTCAGCAGCTTTTAAAAAGCCCTGTAATAGGAATAAATGTAACTCCTTTTTTATCATAATAGCAAAAGAACAACAAATCTTATACTTTAGAATAATTCTGATGAGGTTTGAACACGGAGAAGGTGTAGAAAAATAAAACACCCAGAGCACTTATCCACCCAAGAGACACTCCCCCACCATCAGTAATAAGGATAAAAGAGCTGAGACACAATTGTGCATTTTCTTCAATGATAATGGTGCGAGTTTGCATGCTTGAAGGACCCTGAATTAATTCTCCCAGAGAATGCAGGTGTTTGAAACATTTGTAAGTGTCCACACAAACCTGAAGAAATGCAAATGGCAATTGCGTGGAAGGACAAGACTCGGTAATAGCCGTATTTACAGAGTGCTGATCAGTAATTAGGAAGCCTGTCTCTGTCGGTTTACCAGGCAGAGGACTGTGGTGGTTTCTCTTGTGAAAACCACTACCTGAGTTTCACAGCAGAAAGTTGGACACACCTGCATGTGTGATTAGACGGAGGGATTGTGCGAACAGCAGCGTCGGCCGTTGGAACAAAAAGAGGGACAGGAAAACCATGAGAGTCATCTGGTCTGCAGCGAGGCTCCCCGTCAGAATTCCACGCTCAGCTCTCTGGACGCCGCACCAGCACAACCGCACAATGAACTGCATAATCAACTGGGATTTACCTAACAAAGAACAGCCCGCCACACATGGGCACACATGCACGCACACACCAGGGAGGGACAGACACGCATGGCACCTGAAACACACTCGCTCAAGCACAAACACACAAACACACGCACAGCTGAAATAAGCATCTACTAACAGTTTTAGAACCACTGAATCAGCAGCTAGACCAGTGCCAAATGAGAACACGACCGCACACGACTACACAACATACTCACACGCATGTACACGCTTTAATTAGTGGCTGTGATGGGATTTATACACGTAATTTTAAGTAAAGAGCTCTGTGTATACACTAGTGATATGGATGGTTGGGTAAATACGGTAGTATGTGTGTGTGTGTAGTGCCATGTGAATGGCATTTTATGTGTGTATGTGTGTGAGCATGAGGTGTGAGTCTGATAGGGGGTCCAACAGCTCTTTGATCATGACAGCCTGCGGAAGAGAAGTTCTGACAGAGCTCTGCAACCCCTCCCACACACACATACACGCGCACACACACATGTAAACACTATTTTCAGTGCTTTCAATTGTAAATCAACCTTTTTATGTCTTCGTAATCACTCCCAAACTCAAAGTACAATATGGATGAAAGTAATCATCAGGGCGCATTTATTTAGTGAGAGAGGAGCATGACTGGTAGTAACGTCTGCTGTTAGATTTCTGTCAGGGTTGAGTTCATAAGACCATCTCCTCATTCAGTCAAGAGTGAAATCTCTGTTTCTTATCTTTTTATCCAGAAATGTTGGGAAAGCAGTCTTCTCAACTCAGACCCCGCAGAAGCCATTTCAATTCCTGTTCAAGTTAGTGGTGAGCTCAGTAGGGTTAGAATTGGCCTGCGGAAGAAAGAACAAGATATCGAACAAGACCATGATTTGGCCAACAATCATGTACTTTTAAATGTTTTTGTAAGATGTAAATCGTTTTGTACTGAGCCTCACACATGACATGCAAAGACAAAATGGATTTCCATGACTTATTTATTTGCTGCGTTAATTCATTCCACTGTTTTGGTTAAATCATGGCCAAGTTGTACTAATTTGTTCTCTTATACACTTTAAAACATGGCCATGAAATAGTGAGTGGGAAAGAAAACGAAAGAAAAGTAGTGGGAAAGAAATGTTTTATTTGTGGCCACAATATATATATATATATATATATATATATATATATACGCATGTCATGTGTGAGGCTCTGTCCAATATGATTCTCGTTATACCATACACTGTATGTACAGTATAAATATTGATTTTCAGCAAGAGTACAGGGTTTTGGGCGAAATTATTGCTAGGGATAAACCAGTGTCACTGAATATTGGTAGGGTCACGTCCCTAGCGTCCCTACTAAATTCTACGCCCCAAAAATGCCATTTTCACAAGATGTAAAATAAATCTCTGATGTCCCCAGAGTGTGTGTGTGAAGTTTTAGCACAAATACCCCACATATACAGTATTTTTATATAGTATGTTAAAGTTGTCACTTTTTGAAGGTTTGCAAAAACGAACCGTTTTGTCCCTGGCCCTTTAAATGCAAATTAACTCCTGCAGAGGGCAGGGTTTCAAGAGCTCATGTGTGTTAGCAGCTGCGATTTCCTCACGCAGACACACTAAAATGACAGAAACTGTTCTCCCTTTAATGTTAAAACAGAGTCAGTTAAAGATGGAAAGACTCAAGAAGAAGGGACAACATGTAGAATACAACAGGACGTCTCTGAATGGTTAGTTGATGAATGGGGAGTTAACTGTCTATCTTCAATTAGGATATTCTGTCATGTAATCTATAAATCGCTCATATAGGAACTGTTGTGAGATGCACACAGAGTGACTTTCTATTGCATGTGAAAAGGATGCAAATGTTTGAGCTGACTCACAAATGTACTCTACTCTTATACAACCACTCTTCCTCTTCTCAACATGGACTGAGTGTTCCCGGGGGCGGGGTTTATGTACATCTTAGGGTTGGTGATGTCACTAACCCAGGAGGAATGTCATGTAGACCCTACTGTTTCTTAAAAAGCAAATATCTTCCTTTGCTATGAAATTTGAGCATTGTAACTTTGATAATGTTGTTTATGCTCAAACAGCAACATCTAACTTAAGTTAGAAAAGTGAATTCATACTTTACCACCCCTTTAAGTCAACCATAATCATATGTTGGTGAATACATGAGTTGGTTATTTTATATGAATTTGTACAAAACATACAGTTTTTAGAAAAGAAAACTAAAAGTAACCTTATTTAAACTAAACTTACCCCTCCGTGTAAACATACAAATGAGATTGCATGAAAAAAATACAAGTTCGCCACCAATTTGCGAAACCATAAAATAGTTACAGTTGCCCACAAAGATCACAACACAAAGATCCTGACGATCAAGAACTCCACCATCAAAATTATGAAGCTTTTAAAGTGCACAAACAAACTCTAAGAGCAAAAAAAGGAAGAGCAAACAGAACAGTAATTTCATGCAATGGACGAATCAATAAATACCAGTAACGTTTGGAACAATTGGAGGAAGAATGGGAACATACAACGCATTCTCACCCCAAGGCGTCACCTTTGACCATGCTTCAATATTTGACGTTTTAGGCGCCCTTTAGCGTCACTTACATGACGCGATCCTACGGCGTCATCTAACTGACGCTAAAGGAAAGCGTCAGTTAGAGGACGCGGTTAGGTTTAGGTGTGGGGTGGGGGTAGGGTACACGCGATCCTAGGGCGTCATCTAACTGACGCTAAAGGGCGCCTAAAGCGTCCGATATTGAAGCATGTCCAAATGCTTCCCAAGGCGTCAGTTAGGTGACGCCTTGGGAGTGAGAATGGGCTGGAACATATGGAGGACCCACTTTGGAAATGTGTACAAAACAACTGAATAAATCATGCTCAACATAAAACTACCCAAGCAGTAAATAAAAGATAAACTACATGCATTAAAACCCAACAAGGCGTGCGGCATTGATGGAATATTGAACAAAATGATTGTTTTGAGTGTAGGATGTTTTCCACCCGGAATCAAGGCCTTTAAACAAGGAGACAATTTGATCCAAAAAATTACAGAGGCGTATAAGTCAAAAGCAAACTGGGTAAATATTCTGTTTGATTATCATAATAAGACTGCACAACTTTCTCAAACCCACAAAATCCTGGAGAAATGTCACATTTAAAAGTCTTTGCTTGCTGCTTTTGATTCAATCTGGCACAAAGGACTCCTCCCAAAACTACTGGAAGTGTATAATGGCGCAGTGGATAAGACACATGCCTTTGGTGTGAGAG
Source organism: Pimephales promelas (assembly GCF_988280905.1). Classification (NCBI taxonomy): domain Eukaryota; kingdom Metazoa; phylum Chordata; class Actinopteri; order Cypriniformes; family Leuciscidae; genus Pimephales; species Pimephales promelas. The sequence continues at coordinate 22,011,100 of NC_142782.1, forward strand.
ACCAAGTTCGAATACACTGTGAGACACCAATGTGTCTTAACCCCTAGTTGCTCCAGAGGCGTGCGACCTCTGACATATAGCAATTGTAAGTCACTTTGGCTAAATGAATAAATGTAAATGTACTGGAAAATTGGTTCGGAGGGAAAACATTTGAATTAGTCAGCACCATGTATAAAAACAATACATATGCTGTAAAAATAGGTAACGAACAAAAAAATGTTCTCTCAACAGTGAGTCAGACAAGGTTGCCCATTGAGCCTCACTCCATTTAACATTTACATAAACAAAATAACCAAAGCATTAACTAATTTAACTGCCTCCGGTCTAACCCTGACTGAATCAGAAATTAAATGTCTCCTCCTTGTAGATGATTTAGTCGTTCTGTCGAAAACAAGAGGGACTAACAACAGCTCCTTGACATAGAGACTTTCAGTCAAACGTGTAGCTATTAAAATGAACCTATAGCAAAAACAAAATGAACGTCTTTTCAAAATTGATTCAGGTGTAGGGAAATAAATAAACATTCAGAGCAGGAAACCAAGTCTTCCAACACACCCACGAATACACCTATCTGGGGCTAAAAATAAGTTTACATTTGAAGAAACCTCAATCGGGCTCTGAATGAATTGAAAGCAAAAGCAATGAGAATCTTCGATATGATTAAAAATACAATTCAATATGAAATTCCAATTCAAATATGGCTAAAAATAAGAATCAAACAAATTGCACTATTTGCAGTGAGATACAGGGACCCCTGATTTTTGAAATGGAAAAAAAGAGAAAATCGAAACTGCATACTCAAATTTGTAAATGCATCCTAAAAGTAACTCGTGCAGGGGGACAATTAGGGGGAGAATACCCCTAATAAATCAGTATCCAAAAAGAGCTCTGAAATTCTATAAGCACCTAAAATGCATTGAGCTGAGCTCATACCAGGCGGAAGCCCTGCAGTTCCAGGAGCACGCTCTCACAGCTGCTGCTGAAACTACATCCAATCCAGCACAGCACAATCTGGCCCAACCAAATTATACAATTATACAATTACAAAAACAAAATTGCATTTTCTATTGGAAAGATGCCACTAAATTAAAAAAGAAGATGGAACTCTATTTACACCTGAAAAGAGATTACAAGCCAGCAGAATATTTGAGCTGTGTGAAAGAACTCAAAGTGAGAAAGAAACACTTTCGTCCAATAATTGCTAACTTTCTTGTGTGCAACTGACTAACAACTATAACGTTCGCAGCACCCAAATGCAGCAGGACCCAGGTCAGATATGATGTGTAGCCTTTATCTCAACTATATATTGAATGTATTGAAAATGTCTGCCTTATCATTCATATTTCAGTTAGAGCCACACAGAATTCGTGTGCAGTAATGTTATGTGAAAGAGCACTTGATTGTAATAATTGTAAGTCATAATTATAATAATTACTTTTACACCGCTATGTGGCCTTTTTACCATTACAGTGTACATGATTACATGGTATATTTAGTTTACTGTTTGAGTATGGTGCCATTTCAACGCATTCTCACCCCAAGGCGTCACCTTTGACCATGCTTCAATATTTGACGTTTTAGGCGCCCTTTAGCGTCACTTACATGACGCGATCCTACGGCGTCATCTAACTGACGCTAAAGGAAAGCGTCAGTTAGAGGACGCGGTTAGGTTTAGGTGTGGGGTGGGGGTAGGGTACACGCGATCCTAGGGCGTCATCTAACTGACGCTAAAGGGCGCCTAAAGCGTCAGATATTGAAGCATGTCCAAATGCTTCCCAAGGCATCAGTTAGGTGACGCCTTGGGAGTGAGAATGGGCTGGCCATTTTTATTGTTACCACCACATATTTGACATATTCTTGAAGATATCTTTAAGTCTGGTTTGAGACCCAACCTTAGGTTATCCAACCTCTCTGGTCTCGACTCAGACTTGACCCTCTATGGTCTCAGTCTCGACTCTGACTCGACCCTATCTGATCTCGGTCTCGACTCGGACTCGACTCTCTTTGGTCTCAGTCTCGACTCTGACTCGACCCTATCTGATCTCGGTCTCGACTCGGACTCGACTCTCTTTCGTCTCGGTCTCGACTTGGACTCGACCCTATCTGATCTCGGTCTCGACTCGGACTTGACTCTCTTTGGTCTCGGTCTCGACTCTGACTCGACCCTATCTGATCTCGGTCTCGACTCGGACTCGACTCTCTTTGGTCTCGGTCTCGACTCTGACTCGACCCTATCTGATCTCGGTCTCGACTCGGACTCGACTCTCTTTCGTCTCGGTCTCGACTTGGACTCGACCCTATCTGATCTCGGTCTCGACTCGGACTCGACTCTCTTTGGTCTCGGTCTCGACTCGGACTCGACCCTATCTGATCTCGGTCTCGACTCGGACTCGACTCGGACTCGACTCTCTTTGGTCTCGGTCTCGACTCGGACTCGACCCTATCTGATCTCGGTCTCGACTCGGACTCGACTCTCTTTGGTCTCGGTCTCGACTCGGACTCGACCCTATCTGATCTCAGTCTCGACTCGGACTCGACTCTCTTTGGTCTCGGTCTCGACTCGGACTCGACCCTCTCTGTTCTCGGTCTCGACTCGGACTCGACTCTCTTTGATCTCGGTCTCGACCCTCTCTGTTCTCGGTCTCGACTCGGACTCGACTCTCTTTGGTCTCGGTCTCGACTCGGACTCGACCCTATCTGATCTCGGTCTCGACTCGGACTCGACTCTCTTTGGTCTCGGTCTCGACTCGGACTCGACCCTATCTGATCTCGGTCTCGACTCGGACTCGACTCTCTTTGGTCTCGATCTCGACTCGGACTCGACCCTCTCTGTTCTCGGTCTCGACTCGACCCTCTTTGGTCTCGGTCTCAATTCGGACTCGACCCTCTCTGTTCTCGGTCTCGACTCGGACTCGACCCTCTTTGGTCTCGGTCTCGACACGGACTCGACCATCTCTGGTCTCGGTCTCGACTCGGACTCGACCATCTCTGGTCTCGGTCTCGACTCGGACTCGACCATCTCTGATCTCGGTCTCGACTCGACCCTCTTTGGTCTTGGTCTCGACTCGGACTCGACCATCTCTGGTCTCGGTCTCGACTCGACCCTCTTTGGTCTTGGTCTCGACTCGGACTCGACCCTCTTTGGTCTCGGTCTCGACTCGACCCTCTTTGGTCTCGGTCTCGACTCGGACTCGACCATCTCTGGTCTCGGTCTCGACTCGGACTCGACCATCTCTGGTCTCGGTCTCGACTCGGACTCGACCATCTCTGGTCTCGGTCTCAATTCGGACTCAACCCTCTCTGTTCTCGGTCTCGACTCGGACTCGACCCTCTTTGGTCTCGGTCTCGACTCGGACTCGACCCTCTCTGGTCTCGGTCTCGACTCGGACTCGACCATCTCTGGTCTCGGTCTCGACTCGGACTCGACCATCTCTGGTCTCGGTCTCGACTCGACCCTCTTTGGTCTTGGTCTCGACTCGGACTCGACCATCTCTGGTCTCGGTCTCGACTCGGACTCGACCATCTCTGGTCTCGGTCTCGACTCGGACTCGACCATCTCTGGTCTCGGTCTCAATTCGGACTCGACCATCTCTGGTCTCGGTCTCAATTCGGACTCAACCCTCTCTGTTCTCGGTCTCGACTCGGACTCGACCCTCTTTGGTCTCGGTCTCGATTCGGACTCGACCCTCTCTGGTCTCGGTCTCGACTCGGACTCGACCCTCTCTGGTCTCGGTCTCGACTCGGACTCGACCCTCTTTGGTCTCGGTCTCAACTCGGACTCGGAAAAGTTGGCATGAAATGAAATTTCACCCTATTTTGTAAATGTATTTTATTTTTCTTATTGTAAATTAATCATGCATATGTTTTGTTAAAAACATTTTGGCCTTGCCATTTTTAATCAAAATGTCATAACTCAATGTTCTGTTGAAATGACAGATTTATCTCTGGTGATGTGTGCCAGATCATTTAGTCTGCTTAAACCCCACCTCTCCACAATCGACATCTTCAATAATCTGTTTCACTCGGATAAATCACAATACAGAAGAAGAAAAAAATCGGAGCAAATTCTTTAACATTGCGACTAAAGTTTGTTGCTGTCAATGCATGTCTTATGCATTGCAAATTGTCCCCAGGCTTTGAGCTCTTAAAATGGTCATTATCTGTCCCTGTGGAGACTCTTGGTTCATGGACTTAACATTAGAAATCCTTAACGGTCCCCTCCAGGATAATTTCCTTCTTTCTCTCACTCTCCTTCTGTCTCACTCTTCAATTAAAGGAAGCTTCATTGCCAATTCACCTGGTGGAAAAAGTGTTGCCAAAGCTTTTCGACAGCAACAGCAATCTGTTAATGTGTCCACAGAAACCATTAATAACATTTACAGGCATAAAGCAACAATAAGTACACAGTGCTAGTTATGCAGCTGGAGAAATAACAGTTGAACGGTGAGAGGTAATCAATACCTTTTTGAGGCCTTAGGCTACTGTCAACTATGTAACATCTTTCTCCCACACTCTTATGTCCAGGTTATGGGGCAGCGGTGTGTGTGTGGATGTGGGTGTGTTAGTCAGTGCGTGCGTGTGTTTTTGCGTGAGAGAGGCAGCTCTTCCCGCTGAGTGGTTGTCATGGCTACAGCAGGGAGATGGAATGCGGTAAATATCTCTATTTCCCAATCAGCCACACTCAAACACACACACTCTTAGTCTTAATAGATAAAGGTCAGAACATGCCAGGAGACAGTAAAATACAGAGAGAAGTATAGGCAGTAAGTGTGGCAGTGGTCTACGTTAAATGTTTTGGATGTTTTTTCTTTTGCTCATGCGAACACACTGAACTTCGAGGAACTTAAATGAAGGTTGAAATTTTAATAACAGAAAACTGTAGTTTGGCTGAGGGCTGAGGAGAACATCATAAAACTCAACACCTAACCTTCAGCCAGAACTGATGCTCGCTGGAAGAACTATTGGAACGGTTTTATTAAAAAAAATCTAATTATGAAGCCAAACTAAAAACAAAAACAAAAACAAAAACAAAAACATAAAAAGTGCAGTGAGAAAATCAGGGAAAAAACAAACCTGCTCTAAAACATGAACATCCAACCATTTTTATATTTTGATTTGTTGGAATGATCCATAAAACCAGCACTTATCTAGCAAGTCGTAGGTTTCAAGTATTCAAGTTTAGCTACGGGTGTCCAGGCTCTAGAGAGTTATCGATTGGACAAAATGCATCTGTTAAGTAGCCTACTTCCTAACCATTGTGGTGATGCTTGCAGGTTGTGTACAATTAAGCAGACATGTTTTCCAGTGTGTGCATGTTATTATTCGCTAATAGCTGCTTGGGGGCTGAAATCTAACACAGAGAACTTTATGATTAGGTTTATGAAATTTTGCAACCCAATTAAAGACACTCGATCAATGTTAGAGACTTTGCTAAATCTATTCCATGTAATGAACAGAAGACAATTCCTATGTTGACCATGCATGAGTTGCTTATTGAATTGTCTACGCTCATCCTACATACAAAATTGCCTTCATTAACATCTGTGATGATGCAACCATGCTTGATACACATTGCTGTTTAATTTTTGCATCATGCATTCATTTGATTAAAAGTGACCACAAAGACATTTGCAATGCTGCAAAAGATTTATATTTCAAATAAATGCTGTTCTTTCTAACTTTTTATACATTAAAACCCTCATCCTTCCCACCCACTTTGTAACAAATCACTTCCCTCAAAATGACCCGAAGCCCTAAAATTATTATTTTGTTTAAATAATAAAAAAATTATCCAGAAAGCTTATTCCACTTTCAAATTTTTTATGCATTTTTAAAATTTGATTTAACTTTAAATTACTAGATTTTATCAACAAACAATAAATAAATAATAATTTAAGAACAATCTTTTACATTCTTTTAACTTAAATTCAAACTAACAACATTACATGCATACCCCTGTTAATTCAGATCAAAATATTTGACGTTGGGAGTCTCTGCTGACCTTTTGTGGAAAAAAAAAATAAAAAAAATCTCTCTCTCTAATATATATGAAGAGTTCAGATGCAAAAGCCTCTAAATGCCATTTGAAATTTTCTTCTTTAATGATGATTTTTATCAAACTTGTATATTTAAGTTCAGTAATTTCACTTAATGATAATTACCTATTAATTGTTATTTAAGTGAAATTACTGAACTTAAATATGCAAGTTTGACAAAAATCATCATTAAAGAAGAAAATTTCAAATGGCATTTAGAGGCTTTTGTATCTGAACTCTTCATATATATATATATATATATATAAAATTACATGAAATTTTATGACTATTGATACTAAATGGTCTTACTATATGGAGTAAATGAGCTGTTCCGCTGGGTCCTAAAGTCAGTACTGGATTTTTTTTTCTCTTCAGAATGCATACAATTAATATATAATGTAGACATTATAAAATGACTTTTAGCTAAAGATTCGTTTTAATTTTGAGCATGTTTTAGGTTTTTCTACATATACTGAAGCATTCCACTCCTAAGGGGGTCAAATTGTCCCACAAGAGAAAGATTTATTCCTTTTTTTATTTCAAACACATAAAATCCTTGAATCCAGTCAATTTGTTATTGTGTGTTTTCGTAATTCAAGTGAGACAAAAGTCCTACGGTCTTGGACCAGAACACTCAATTTTTAAAAAACCTTTTCATCTAGAGTCAAAAAATGAAGCAGCACAACTGTTTTCAACATTGATAATAATAAATGTTACTTGAGCTCTAAATCAGCATATTATAATTATTTATAAAAGATCATGTGACATCGAAGACTGGGGTAATGATGCTGAAAATGCAACTTTGCATCACATGAATGAATAACATTCGAAGCATTATTGTTACACTCTAAAAAATGCTGGGTTGTTTTAACCCAATTTTGGGTCAAATATGGACAAACCCGAAATGTTGGGTTAAAAATGTAATGTAAAAATTTAACCCAACGGCTGGGTTAGTCCATATTTGACCCAAAATTGGGTTAAAACAACCCAGCATTTTTTAGAGTGTATTCACAATATTAATGTTTTTACTGTATTTTTTATCAAACAAATACGTAATTCATACACATTCTAAGAGTTTGTTTCTAGTTACTTTGCATATTTTGCTATGATTAATTCTTCTAATCTGAACAGTTGGCAAAAAGCAGTTACCTGTTATCATGCCACCAAAATCCTATACATTTTAATTAAATGTGACAATAGGAAACTTACAGAAGGAAGATGGAAAAAGGGGATAGATGACCAGTGTGGGGAAAAAACAGTGGAACAAAAACCAAAAAAGTGAAAACAAGTGAAAAGGGAAGAAAAAGAAAAAAAGCGGGACTGGTCACCTGGAGATCCCTGGCCTGGGCTGAGCCATGGGGAGGTGGTAGCGGTCGTCATGGAGAGGGGCTGTGGTTTCCATAGTAACAGCTGGGCCGGGGGTCAGCGGCTAAGGGAATGTGTTTGCACACAGAAGTGCATGCTGGGAGGAGAATCCTGCTGGGTGTGTGTTTAAGTGAGAGAGTTTGAAAGAGAGAGAGAGCGTTCTCAGTGGTGCCTTCAGAGTTGAAAAACCCCTGTGTTGCTATAACAAAGAGGAGAAATTAGTTTGGGGCTGTGAGGTAATTGTTGAGGCATTTTGTAAAGTTCTTTTAAAGTGCTAGATGAAATAATTTGTTTGATAAAATGTGAGGCACGGTTGTGATATGCTTCAGTTTTTGAGGTATAGCACAGATACACTCTTTATCACAGCTCAAAATCTTCGAAATTATTTAAATCCAAAACCTGTTACATATGGCAAACATACACTTACATGACCCCAGTAAACACAAGGACATCCTAATTGATCTTCCTGAGCGAGACCAGAATCTCCACACACTCCCACTCTCCACAGACGCAGATGTAGAGAACCCTGAAATCGAAAGGCCATTTCTGTACCCACACAGACCTAAACCGAGGTTCATGAGTCACAGAGATGTCAGCAAGACAGCACACATGGATGAATTCACGGATGAAGGTTTCTTTAGATACGTGGATGGAAGAATGGTTCAGATGAACACATTTAGTACATTCAGAGTTCAATAGAGTGGAATACAGCGTGTTTTCGTCCTTTAGAACATTCCTTTAGTGGCTTTAACAGCTTTTGTGGCATTATGTTGATTTAAAATATCATTTCAATTTCTCCCTTGTTGAATTTATTGTGAGGAGTACAGTTTTACAGTTTTTTAAAGAAATTAATCATTTTATTCATCAAGGATGCATTAAACTAATCAAAAGTTAGAGTATAAGACATTTATAATGTCACAAAATATTTCTGAGGATGCGCCAAGATGAACATTTTGGTCGATAACGAAAACATTCTTTATATTTGAAAGCTGCAAACTGACATATTGGCTGATAAATCTATTTTTTTTTTTTATATGTTTAATTCATATAATTTTTTAGATGTTCTCATTAGAATTTTACGTATCAGCACCTGTCACACTTAACTGTTTTTTCCTGAGTCATTGGTAACACTTTACAATAAGGTTAATTAGTTAACATTAGTTAATGTATGAACTAACATGAACTAACCGCAATACATTTGTTGCTGTATTTGTTACTCTTAGTCTTTGATAACGCTAATAAAAAATACAGTCATTCATGTTTGTTTAGTTAATGCACTGTGAACTAGCATGAACAATGTTAACAAGATTTTAATAATGTAGTAAATGTTAAAAATTAACATTAAAAAAGATTAATAAATGCTGTATAAGTGCAGTTCATTTTTAGTTCACTAATGTTAACTAATGAACCTTGTTGTAAAGCCTTACCTAAACATTTTTTCAAACAATTCAAAGCCATGATTGAATCTTTCACAGATCCTTTTGTCGAATAGGACGTTTTCAGTTATTTTTGGTCAACATCAATCAAAAGTGGCCTCACTGTCTAGTGGGGTTCCACAAGGATCCATTCTGGGCCATCCAATTTTGTTTCCGTTATATACCCTTAGGGTCTATTTTTCTTTAGCATGGAGTATCCTTTCATTGTTACGCGAATGACAGTCAGGTGTATTTATTTACTGTTGCGAGAACAGGACAAAAAATATTTGGAGTCACTAATTAGACATTGAGTCACTAATTAGACATTACATTTTATTATGTGTTTGTACAGCACATTGGTCAACATCATGCTGTTTTTATTGTGCTTTATAAATAAATAAATTAAATGAAAAATGAAATGAAATCATGGCGAACAGAGAGCATCTGAAGTGTCTCAGTTGAAAGAAATCATCCATTGTTTATCAGCTTTAATAGCCTGTATATCAGCCAAATTTTCTTATCGGGACGATACCGATAACATTAAAAACGTACATTTATATCAGTCGATAAAGACATGGTGGCCGATATATCGTGCATCCCTACAGATTTCTATTTCAAACTTTCTATTCATCAAATATCTATTTTAATTTTTTTTATTAAATAAATAAATAAATGCAGCCTCGATATGCATAAGAGACTCCTTCAAATACAGTATTAAAGTAAATAAAAAAGTATACATAAAAGTATTATTTGACTGACAAAATGTTTAAATTATTGTTTGGGTTTTTATGGTGTCATGGCAACAAAGTTGAACAATTGGAAATAACTTATCCAGAAAGGTTTAGTGAGCATTTTTTCCACACGTATATTGTTTACTTCTTGTGGCAATACTATTGAAAAAGTTACTACCTTAACATTTACAGATTGGCCAAAATTCCCTTCCATTGTAAGTGCCTCACGGTAACCTAGAAAAGGAGGGACAAGTTGAAATTAATTTTGTGGTACATTTGCTCACTCACAAACACTTTCCAAACTCCACCCACACTTGTTATATTCAAAGCCACCAAGTTCACAGAGTCAAACGCATAGAAACACACACACAAACTCTGCCACACTCTTGAGCGATGTTGCTCCCAGAGTCGGACTGTCTGCAGGAGATGCAGTGAGATGGAAAACTTTAATCGCATTAAAAGAAAAACCTTCTCCTTTCATTTGGAAATTCCTCAGATTCCCCCTTTCTCTCCCACCCTCTTCCCTGTCCCTCCACTTTCCCAGTTCTCTCTCTTTCTGACCTTCCCCCTCCTCCTCCAGCACTTATAGCCACTTCTATTGCTCCTGAATACCCCCCCCCCCATCTGCTCCACCAGTAGAGAAATTACAATCTGCTCCAGTCTCTCTCCCTGTTTCGCTCCATCTCCTTCACTGTCTCTATCTCTCTCGTTCTCTTTCTCGCTTTCTTTTCGTTTTGCTCCTGTGATTCTGTTCTGCCTCTTTCAGAAAGCAGACAGATCAAAGGCTTAGCCCCTCCTCTCTCCTCCAGAAGGTTTTGTCCCCATCTCTCTGTCACTCGCTCTTTGTGGACCTTTCCGGTTTCATGCCATGTTCAAACTCTCCTTTTGTCATCTGGCTCCAAAACACATTTACACACACGAGCACACAAATACACATGGTCACACACAACGGGGATAAACCACCTGAGGAGTGAGAGGGATTTTCAGTGTGGTTCAAAGTCTTAGTGACTGGAGGATTTTTGGACCTACAGTAAGTAAGGGTTTTTGCGGGGAAAGTTCACTGTTTAGACTCTTACACTCACAGAAAACTTTGCAACGTTTCATGGTTAAGATGGGTTTAATTTTGGTGTTTCAGTAGCATCAGTGAACCTCAGAAATCACATGATCATAGTAATATAACTAAACTCACATACATCAAACTGGATGACTATGCCATCAGAGAGCCTGTCAACTCAAATAATCACAAGAGGGCAGTGCTGCACAATGTTAAAGTGATATTTCATCATTTACTCACCCCCATGTAGTCCCAAGCATTTGAGACCTTCTTCTGTGGAATACAAAAAGAGAAGTTATAAACAATGTACTCTTTTCAATGCAATTACAAGAAACAGGAACTTTCAGTCCTAAAACGGACAATAAAGGAACAAAGTATCATGAAAGTGATTCATACAGCTTGTGCGTTTTATTCCAATTACTGAGAGGCTTTAACGTTTATTCCAGGACAATGCTTGCTCCATCAACTTGCACTGAAAGTGTATTATACTGTAAACACATTATTTATTTTATTTTAGCAAACATAATCGAGATTAAGTATTAGTCATGATTTATACAGTATTAAAGACATTATTATGATTTAAAATTATTTTCTGTGGATACTGACAGCATGCTGCCGTCCATAGAGCTTAGCTTGTAACGAACCCGGAATATTTCTTTAAATTAAGGTTTAAATTAAGGCTGAGGCTTGTTTTGAGGCTGAAGTGCAGTCAAGTTTATTTTTATTTGTCATTTGCTCAGCTTACACAGGGTTCACTGGGCATTGAATGCTTGTGACAAGGCCCAGACTGCAGTACGACAGAAGTACAGACAGTTGCAAACTACACTGACGTTGTATGAAACAACACACAAGAGCTAATGCAAATAAAGTGTCATTCAAACGTTTGGGATATTAAGATTTATTAAAGCTTCAAAATGTCTTTGTTGATTAAAAGATAAAAAAAAGTTTTAAAGTGTATATACAGGGTATGTGCAGAATAGAATAGCACAGTATTGTGACAGTATAATAAAGTGACCGTGCTAAGAAAAATAGTAAACAGCATAATAAGCAAGCAACGATCAGTGACGTGATAGTTCAGGTTGAGAGGTCAAAATTGAGGTTCAAACTAAGGTTATGAAGGTGTTTTTTTTATCTTCCGGTTAAGATTGTGGCTGTGGTGAGTGAGAATGAGGCACGGGTTAAGGGCAAGGCTGAGTTTGAAGCTGGGACTGAGAATAAGCTTTGTTGGTTTGAAGTTAAAGTTGGGATTCAGTCTGAAGTTAAAGGGATAGTTCACTTTGAAATTTATTTTTGATATGTTTTAGCTTACCTCAAGGGCATCCAAGATGTAGGTGTCTTTGTTTCCATAGTATTTTCAATTTTGATATTTTCAGGTCAAACCGTTCATGTCTATCAGTTATATAATGGGGGTCTATGGTCACCACCTCACTTCCGGCGCTTTCTGGCGCTTGTGCAGACCGAAGCGTTGCCTGTGTCTTCAGATCACTTCGACGTGGCTGTGGTTACAAGAGGTAAAAAGGATATAAATACTGTTCGTTTTCTCACACAAACTGCTCGTTTCGTGTCTTAGGCCATCAATGTGTACTTACATTTACGAGTCATTAAATCATGTTTAATTTGGACTTCTCTGTGCATGCTCTTTGAGGTGGACCCAGGGTGAACCCCATATACCTCCATTATATGACTGACATAAGAACGGTTTGACCTAAAAATATCAAAATTGAACTGCACAGACAGACACCTACATCTTGGATACCCTTGAGGTAAGCTAAAACATATCAAAAATTAATTTCAAAGTGAACTATCCCTTTAAAGGAATGCTCATGGTTCTGTCAATAACATTTACAGAAATGTGTCCATTTGCTTTTGCTAATGAAGTAAGCCATGCAATAAAAAAATAAAATCACATTCCAAAGTTATGGAATGTTATTTTATGTTGATGTTAAAATAACATTCCAAAGTCCATAAGTATAATTTAAAATAACATTCCAAAGTCCATATAGCCCAAGTATAATTTATACTTATAACTTATATTATTATGTATACTTCTACTTTTAAAGTAAAATATTAACTATGAGCCGTTCAAACAGTGAGGAGCATTTAAAATGTCCTCACAAGTTAAAACAAAATTGGCCCTCAACTACAGTTAAACCTCTCTCTCTCACACACACACACACACACACACACACACATGGTCCATCTACAAGTTAAGATGATTGACCTGGTGATCCAGGTGACATTTCAATCAAACAGAGAAGAACATGAGCCTGTTTCAAAAAAGAAGAATGTTTCAAGAGTGGTGAATTCATCACCTAGATACCAGACACAAAAAAAATTTGCTCATATATACTAGAAATGTGTCCTGAATGTGATCAATAGAGCTTCTGTGAAAGCAGTAAAAAAAAAAAAAAAAAAGGTAGTTGAGAAAAAAATGCATAATATCACAGAAGCTCTATTGGTCACACATTTAAGCACATTTGATCAAATACAATATTCAAAGTCCTACCGCTCACACATTTTCCTGGTATGACACAAATATCCACATGAAAAACATTTCGCGGAAAACATCAGAATACTGGCTATTACTAAGAAAGGTGTTATGCATGTTGTTTTGAAGATGATCAACCATTTTTCTATCTACACAGAAGTCATACACATGCTCACATATAAAATAAATTATTGTAAAATACAAGGTTTACATGGTTTAATGGTTTAACTGCCTAGCAAGAAAACAGCAAAAACACAATGAGCTGTGATTCGTGGTTGTGTAAAAAGCAGGACTTAGAGAATGAATTGGAGTAAAGAGGTGTTTACACTGACTCAGTGGGGAGACCGAGGTCAAGTCTAAGCCTCACACCTGTTTCCATCTGCATTAACAGAGACAGGAAGAAATAACAAGCGAGTTAGATGTTAACTTGAGGGGAGTCTGTGTTCTGATTATCTGTCTTTTTCACTAAATCACTTTTCATATCATCAGTGTGTTCAATTTAACTGCGCATCAACCATGACGACATAAAGGTCAATCTTAAAAAAACAACAACACGCAATCACCGTCAAACCTGCTACAGTATCACATGCGCACACACATACACATCCTTAACCCCCATCCGCTGTCTGGGCCGGACTCATCTGAGCCGTTACCATGGTGACGGGACCTGGAAAGCAGGCATCACCTTAGATACCTCAAACAGATAATCTCAACTAAACATATGCACAGCAAACACACAAAACCTTGACCAGGTAACAAATTCACACACACATAACATGAACATACAACTGATAACAAAATAGCACCGAGTTTAGATAACAAACACAAGGGAATCTGAAATTAGTGGACGGTTTCAGATTATTAAACAGAGAATAGACAAAAACTAATAAAAAAAATGTGTGAATCATACAAGATCATATTTCCCCACAAAAAAAAAAAAAAAAAAAAAATCCACATAAAGAAAATAAAAATAAAATCTGTTTACTAACCGTTGTTTTAAATATTATTTTAAGAAAGCAATATAAATCATCTTGTCTGGACATGCATTTTTGTTCATCAGAATAAATTAAATTCAGTTCAATAAATACTACTTATACAAAAGTGTTTTACAAATGTTTTGTTTTTTTATGATTCTTCCTAAAATTATTAAATAATCAAAATTTAAATAAAGCATAAATAATATACTACAATTCAAAAGTTGGGGGTGGGGGGCAATGATTTTCAGCATCATTGTTCCAGTCTTCACTGTCATATGATCCTTCAACATTCATTCTAATATGCTGCTCAAGAAATATTTCATATTCTTATCAATGTTGATAGCAGAACAAGAAAAATTAAAATCTTTTGCAACATAGTAAATGTCTGTATTGGACATTTTGAACAATTTAATACATCTTTGCTAAATAAAAGTAAAAAAAAAAAAAAAGACCTTGCTGTCACCAAATGTTTGATGGTAGAGTGTATATATATATATATATATATATATATATCACTTCCTCTGCTCTGTTCTGTACAATTTCAACCCTGTCAAGATAAAACTACCCCTTAGTTAACTTTCCAGAAAAAATGCTCAGTGTTTAGACACCAAAAACTTCACATTTCAGTCTAGACATAAGAACTACCAAACCTTCAACCTAGAATGACAGCAGGCGCAAAAAACAAATCCTCTCTTCTCATATCTGAAGTAATACAACAGAGACTTCAGGATTATGCCAGATTATCTTTGGATGACATAATTGTGAACAATCTTGCCAGTGATCCTCTTCAGGAAATAGGATTAGACTTTGAAAAACTGACAGTGAAATAAGAAAAAAAAAAAAGAAAAAAAAAAGAAACAGAAGAAAGGCAAAAATCAGAGATCAAAAAAGTAGAGGTATGAAAGTCTGATAGGGTCATCCATGAATGAAACCTTAATGTTCAGTTTCATGACATGTATGATGTAGAATAAAAAGAAAACAGGAATAACTAGTAAACTACTAAGTCTTTACCTAGTATTTACTTTTTTGAGTAGGTGTGTGTGTGTGCGTTTGACTCTAGGTGTGTTTGCTGTTTGGAGGGAGTGATGGATTAAGGGATTATGGTGAGTCTGATCATGTGATTGTCATGGTCCATGGTGACCCTGCTTACAAACAGATTACCCCGGTGAAGGTGAGGTAGCCTGATTTTCTTTCTATTTCCTATTTCCGGCACTTCATCCATCCTTTTGTCAGGACAGCCTGTCTTCTCATCCCTCATGGTTGGGCTGAAGTTTCTCCCTTCTGTGGCATCCTGTTCTGAGCCACCCGACCACTCAAACCTGCACAGAATTATTACTATTCTTATATATTCTATTCTTAAAATTCGTATTATTACCCATCCAGATGAGTGCTCTTCATCTTGACCTTTGCTTCTGGATTCTTTGACCTGAAGCTCCAGGCACACACACCTGATCTATCAATGCAGAGGTGAGTAACACAATCCCATCTCCTCAAGAAACTGATGAGGGAAACCAAACCAAGCATCAGTTTAAAAAACAAAGTGAATTTTTAAATTTTATTTCCTTTTTTAAAAGGAAAGAAGTTTTGCTCAAAATGTTAGATCAATCGGAAATTTGTAGCACAAAAGCTTAGTCAACTCCTTAATGCTTACTCGAAAGCAGGAACTGGCCTAAAACTATCACACCCAATAACAAAATGTTGCCAAGTTTAACTGGATGAGCGAAGATTTCAGGTAATTCAGTTTCAATTTTAGATAGCCTTTTCAAAGAAAGACACTCATTCGACTCCGAAAGATGTCTTTGCATTCATTTCATTACACATATATAACTGGCTCTCCTGTGTGTGTGTCAGTGTCACTGCTATTATCTGGCATGGTTGTTGTGGTCAACAACAACACTTCAGAGTGAGCACTCCAGCGTAAAATGGGTACATGTTACATTTAGCGTGGAAAGCCACACATTCCTCTCCCCCAAAATACATAATAGGGGAGTGTGGGGTACAGCGTAACGCGGGGCTAATTTGTCTTAAATACTTCCACACTTCCACTTGGGGCATGTTTAAAACTACGTTACAATGTGCCCCTATTAGAAATATGCTATTATATTCTATACTTTTATGAATTCTTTTGAGAAAACATGAGAAACGTGTAAATAAAGACTGAGAGTCAATGTTCTGAAATTATTAATTATTATTTTGTTTTGCTGAATGTGTCTTCCCGTGTTTGTTACATGTCAAATATTCTTAATTATTAAAAATACCATTATTTTATATGAAAAAGTTAATAATTTAATTGTATGTTATTAAGAACATATTTTGGTTTGACCTTTATTTATTTTTTTGATTGGATCAGATAGTATTTTAATCTGTCATAAGGTGATGTTACAATGTGTATGTCCCCATCACATGTTACAATGTACCCCACGGGGCATGTTGTCACACTTCCATTCTTTCAGGGTAAATCAAGAAAAAGTATACACTGTATTAATAAAACATAACCACGCAATTGTACTATGTGGGAAATTAATGTGGGAAAAAATAAATACTCTAAACCCTATTTACACAAACTGAGACAGTCAAAAAGCGTTACGTTGTGCTCCGCTCTCCCCTAGTTATTGTTACTTTTAACCCATAATAACGCAACTGTAGTATTTTGTAGTTTAAAGGGTGAAACTGATTTAAACTAAATCTCTCTCTCTCTGGCAATTTGGGCTAGTATAAAATGGTTTTGTAGCAGGGTAGCTGTATTTTCAAGGACTACACGAACAGAAGAGTATGCCATAGCATGCATATATATATATATATATATATATATATATATATATATATATATATATAATAATTACCGAGTAGGCTACTACTGATGTAAAAAATAAGTATGTTTTCAAAGTACCTCGATATAAATATGTCGCGCCAGTTATGAGAAGCCCTAGAGACGCAGATGATGCTTTGCGCTATGGCGCTCTCTGTCGAGAAGTTTATTAACTGCAGGCTCGTATTAGTGCACAAAGTGATTAGCGCATGGGCAGCACTAATTAATCCTGTTAGCTATTAATTATCCCAAAGCGTCTCCCTTTGTTTTGTCGCAGCTCCATCTTTTCAGTTGGTAGGGAGTAGGCTAGTGGTCACACTTTTACACTGTCTAATTTTGCTGAGTTTTAATATTATTAAATCATATAATAATTTTCCATGGGGTACCCCCCTCCTAGACACACCCCTGACACACACACACACACACACACAATTGGTGTTGACCCTTTGCACATGATCAACATGCCCTTATGTCATGAGAACACAGATCAAATAAAAAATGTTGAGCTGAGTTCATTGTTTTCATAAAAGACAAACACATAACAAATCCTCACAATTTGGAAAAAGACCTCACCAAAAAGATTTCTCCAACCCTCTGTCTTTCTCTCCAGACATCATCCCTCTCCAAAGCAGCTTTTGAGTGAGTTTTTGGGCGAGGGGCCCTAAAACCTCTTGCTCAGCTCCATGGCTGGAAGAAAACACACATTCAACCTCCTTTCCTTTTCTCATCTATTCCTCCGCCTCTGTCTCTTCACTCCTGCATGTGTCTGCGGTCCTGCTCGGGCCCCTCTGCTCGCCGGCCAGCCTTTCCTGGTGCTGTGGGGGGTTCCAGATAAAGACTGTTTGGGTCGGCCAAACCCAGCGGCTTTTGGGATGGAGTGGGAAGGCCGTGTTGCAATATTTTATGAGGACACGCTAGGACTTTACCCGTATTTCACAGCACAGGATCGTCCTGTCAACGGCGGCCTACCACAACACAGCAGCCTTGACCTTCACCTCCAGAGGGTTGAGGGCGACCTGACAGCTTCATTACCCCAGACAGGAGCGCCTGGGCTGGGGGTGCTGCGCTGGCAGGAGTGGGCGCCTCAGTGGAACAGGAACAAGGGAAATAAAGCAAAGTATCTTGTGGATTCTAGGGCACTTCTCCGGGGATTTTTTCCAGACTGGAGCGCAGAGGAAGTGGAAAAATGGTCTCAGGTGATGACAGTCACAACATATAACGATATTACAAAGACCATCATTCTGAATTCTGTTGTATTAATCGATTGCATGATGTCATTTCCTTTCAGGTTGACTTTGAAGCAGCAGCACAGTCCATAATAATGGAAACGCTGTGGGAGGTGAAGAGACTCCGCCCACAGAGACTATGGGGCATGGCCCCGTATCCTAACTGCTATAACTTTGACTCCACCCAGATAGCATTAGCCAATTATACGGGACGGTGCCCTGCGGCGGAAATGGCCCTTAATGATGAGCTGATGTGGCTGTGGAAGCGTAGCGGTGCCCTTTATCCAGTCCTCTCTCTGGAGAAGCTCCCAGAGGGAACAAAAGGGGCGTGGCTTTATGCAACCAATCAGATAAGAGAGGCTTTAAGAGTGGCAGCTCTCGCAGGGACTACTTCTGATCTTCCTGTGTTTCCGATGATCAAGATTGTGTATACATCCTCTAACACCTTTCTCTCAGAGGTAATAAACAGGTTTGCCATATTTTAATATATAGTTTATATAACAGTGTGTGTGACTGTGTATCTATATATATATAGAAAAAAAGTGTAACATTTTGTGAGATAAGTCTGTACAAGTTTTAACTACAAGTCAAAATAGTCAAAATGTATAGATAACAACAAGATATATTGACAAGTGCAAACAAAATATAAAGTCACAATTACAGGATATGAAGTCACAAGTATGAGATATAAATGAGCATTAATGATATATAAAGTCTGTGAGATCTCAAGTTGTAATTGTGAGATATAAAGTTGCATTTACCTTTCTCATATTTTTACGGACAGAAACAGCTTCCATAGGGAGGAGACGTAAAAATGGGTGGGAGAAATTATATATAATCAACAACAGTCTCACATTATAATTAAAAGAGCATGTTGTAGTTACATTAGGTGAATATAGTTGTCTGATTGTATTCCTGATTTGAAATGTTGTTTAAACATTTAACACTTTTGGAGATTTCAGTCTTGCCCCAAGTAGAAGCGAGTTGTAATTGTAATTGTATGACCAAGATGGCTGTCGAGTATACGGACTGTGAACTTTATTGTTACTCTGTATTGTACATGTATCAGACTGACCTGGTCAATACAATTGGAGAGAGTGCTGCTATGGGGGCATCTGGAGTCGTTATTTGGGAAAAATCCTTAGCAGTTAAAACACAGGTAATCATTTAATCATTTGTTCATTTACACTGCGGTTCAAAAGTGTGGGGTCAGTAATAAATAAATACTTTTATTTAGCAAGGATGCATTAAAGGGATAGTTAACTTTGAAACAATTTTTTGGTATGTTTTAGCTTACCTCAAGAGCATCCAAGATGTAGGTGTCTTTGTTTCTGCAGTAGTTTCAATTTTGACATTTTTAGGTCAAACCGTTGTTGTCTGTCAGTCATATAATGGAGGTCTATGGTCACCACCTCAAAGAGCATGCACAGAGAAGTCCAAATTAAACATGATTTAATGACTCGTAAATGTAAGTACACATTGATGGCCTAAGACACGAAACGAGCGGTTTGTGTGAGAAAACGAACAGTATTTATATAACTTTTACCTCTTGTAACCACAGCCACAAAGCACCCTCACCCTCAGATCACTTGGACGTGGCTGTAGAAGAGGTAAAAACAATATAAATACTGTTCATTTTCTCACACAAACCGCTCGTTTCGTGTCTTAGGCCATCAATACATACTTACGTTTACGAGTCATTAAATCACGTTTAATTTGTGCATGCTCTTTGAGGTGGACCCCATATACCTACATTATATGACTGACACCTAAAAATACCAAAATTGAAACTAATGCACATACAAAGACACCTACATCTCGGATGCACTTGAGGTAAGCTAAAAACATACCAAAAATTATTTCAAAGTGAACTATCCCTTTAAATTGATTAAAAGTAAAGATTTGTATAATGTTACAAAAGATCTCTCTTTCAAAACTTATGAAATAATTCTTAAAGAAAATAATCATTTTTCCCTCAAAAATATTAAGCAGCACTACTGTTTTCAACATAAATCACATTGAGCACCAAATCAGCATATTAGAATGATTTCTGAAGGGTCATGTGACACTGAAAACTGGAGTAATGATGCTGTAAATTCAGCTTTGCATCACAGAAATAAATTAAATTTTCAAACTATAAAAAAAACTGTTAATTGAAATTGTAACAATATTTCACAATATTACTGTATTTTTGATTAAGCACCCTTGGTAAGCATTAGAGACTTATTTCAAAAACATTACTAACTCTTACCAACCCCAAACTTTTGAATCATTAAAAAAAAAGTGTATGTCCTTAATGCTTAATGCTTTTCTTAATGCTCTAATCTTAATGCTTTTCATTAGCCTTAACAGACTGCTGTAAGATTGATGATATTTATGTCTCCTACAGAAATCCTGCTCAGAGTTTGGCTCGTACGTCCGTCAGGTTCTCGGCCCTTACGCTGTCAATGTGACCACTGCAGCACGTCTCTGTGGAGTCTTACTGTGTCAGGGCCGTGGACGCTGTGTGCGGAAGAAACCCGAGGACCCCACATACCTGCATCTTCCATCGCCCCACTTTATGCTGCTCCCAAACGGGGCAGAAGGCGTCCGAGCCACGGGAGAGCTTCCCACTGCTTGCGTGGACCTCTGGAAGAAGAACTTCCGCTGCCAGTGGTTCGAAGCCTTGGAGGGTGCAGCAGCAGATCAGGAATCAGGCACAGTGCCTGAAAACAGAGGGAAAATAACATCGCCAACAATAAAGACAGTGATTGAGATAAGCCAGAGTCAGAGTACAGTGCTTCCAGTGCTTCC
Source organism: Pimephales promelas (assembly GCF_988280905.1). Lineage (NCBI taxonomy): Eukaryota > Metazoa > Chordata > Actinopteri > Cypriniformes > Leuciscidae > Pimephales > Pimephales promelas. Next base: position 22,031,993 of record NC_142782.1, read on the forward strand.
AGAGGTTCCAGTGACAGTAGTGCCAACCAAGCAGCCGGTGGACAGTGGAAGTTCTGCACTTAAATCTCCCGTAATCCTTTTCTCCTCGCTGGTTCTCTTCAGCTTTAATGTTTGAGGTTTTGGGAGCTGGAGTGTGACGGGACTTTTGTGAATCCCGGTTGGCCTTGATTTTGATTGCCCATTGCAAAAAAATTATTTTAAATTTGTTGAGAGAAGAGATTTAAATCTGAATATGACTGAATGAACAGATCTGTTCTGAATCACCTGCACTTGAAAATTAACAAAATAACTGAGATGCAGTTTTTTTTTTATCTAAATATAAAAGGAATCTGAATGGTTTTTAAACTAGCTACTGTCTATAATGTACTGTATAAAACTAACAGTCCAAACAGATTAGCTAAGTGCCGAATAAATTTTTATACACATAAAGTATGATATTCTTTTGTTTCTGCTTTTAATCCAAAAGACTTAACTAAAGCCAATACCTTATGCCTTCTTTATACCGTCTGTTTCCATTATGAATAGAATTTATTTGAAAAAACTTTTTTTGAAAAAAAGTGATACTTGTATTCAGAAAAGATGCATTAAACTGATCAAAAGACATTTACATCCTTAAAAAAACCCATTATCTATTACAAATAAAAATGCTGTTCTCTTTACTTCTATTCATCAAAGAATCCTGAAAAAATGTCAGTTTCCACATTTATAGTAATAAGAAATATTTCTTGACCTCTAAATCAGCATTTTAGAAGGGTCATGTGACACTGATGACTGGAGTAATGATGCTGAAGATTCAGCTTTGCCATCACAGGAATAAATTACATTTTAAAATATATTAAAATAGAAAAATGATATTAAATTGTAGTAATATTTCACATTACTGGTTTACTGTTTATTTTTTATTAAATAAATGCATCAGTTGCTTAGTGAGCATGAGCATAAGAGTATTCTTTCAAAAAAAAAAAAAAACTCTTGAACATTTGTGCAGTAGATATTAACCCACGTAGCACAAAAAGTTCAGACGTGGGCAAAAAAAAGTTAATTATTTTATTTGCTCATCACATGCTACAACGTCACACCTGTGTAACAGGAAAGCGATATCACCATCACGAGATGTCCTGAACGCAGACGGGTCAGAGTGTAACTGGCCTCTATCTGCCTAAACTTAAAAATCTAATCAAATGTTTAGTCTCCATTTTATCTTTGACTTACAAAAAATCTGAAACCAGTCAAGTTTACACATAATCTGAGCAGCCTGTACAGAAAAACACTGTTCTCCGTCATGAAAACGTAAAGCCTTTTTAAACATTTACTGACAGATATGAATGACTACAAGGCAAATCTGGTAATTTATTCAATAAAGAAATATTAACTAGAGGAGGATGGTAAAAAAAAACTACAATGTCCAACTCAATAATTAACACGTGTGTGTCTCTACATGTTTACGTATCTGTGAATTCATCAGTCATAAGGGCTGACAAACTTGTGTTTTTTATCCACCAGTGTAACAATACCTCTCTCTCTCACACGATAATTTAGCCCTGAATCATAGTGCAGATCAGGATCCAGCTGTACCATAACTTGGACTCTGCAAAAGGAGAAAACTCTCAAAAGAACACAAATGTATGTAAGAGCAACAAACTATTTTAACCCTAAAAATCTAGAACAAAGAGGCGCAGAAAAATCAAGTTAGATCATTCTAGCAAATTTATTTTGTTTTATATAATAATTTAAAATACACATTAATGACAGATTTTTGGACAAATCAGGGTTATAGTTAGCAAGACAGCAATAAAGAGATAGAGAGAAACGGATTAAACAGGGCCAAACGGAGAAGGGTAAAGATCATTCATTTTCAAAAATAAAACTTTCATCCATCCTGTTTTGTTTCACACCCACCTCCGATCTCTCCTCACCTTCCTCTAAATTTTGTGGTTGTTTCTATTGGTAAACACTTGCATACAATAAATCAAGGGGACATCTGTCATGACTCTCAATATGGAAATCAAGAGTCTAAAATTCATAGACGAGTCTATATGGTGCTTGTATTAGGCACAATTCATCCAACAAATTAAAAATGTTTGCCTCATTTAATTATCCTCATGTCATTCCAAACCTGTATGACTTTCTTAGAAGAAGATATTTTGAAGAACATCCTTTCCATGCAATTATTAAATGGAGACTCAAGCTTTCAAGCTTAAAAAAAAAAGACCATAAAAGTAGTCCATGTGATGTGTGCACAATAGCTTTGTGTGAGAAACAGACCAAAATGTACATCATTATACACGTTATGGTATTTTGCATCTGTTTTAAAGCTTTAACTCTCCAATAACCATTCATTGTAACTGTATGGAAAAGAGCAATATGCACATTCTTCAAAATGTCTTCTATGGTGTTCATGAAAAAAAGAAAGCCATATAGGTTTAAAACGGCAATGAGAGCAAGTAAAAGATATCAGAAAATATTTAGGAACTGACCTGGGATGCATAGCATCCATCCTGCAGAAACACTGACGTCCAAGTGGAACAAATACACACAGAGCATGGCTTCCCTACTGGCAAATATTGGTGTTACACTTCTACTCTGTCTTAAATTTGAGGCCATTACAAATAGATGCAATCTGTGAAAACACTCACCGATACGTGCGTTCACTCACTTCATAAACAGGGGCAATGGTAACACCAATCAGTTGCCCAAAAGCCACCAATGACACAGGGTCCTTCCTGTGGTCATGTGGAGGGTGTTGGACGGCATGAATCACAAGGAGAAGTTGATGCTGTTTTACCAGCGATTTTCTAGCGGGGAGGAGCCACAACAAAAAGAGGTGCTTGCTTACAGATGTGGTCTCCGAGGGGAAGGGCAAGAACCAAGCTGTCTCTAAGGGGGCGAGCACTTGCAGAGCCTTGCTAGAAAACATTATAATTAGCTAAATGGTTCCATTGCACAGTATGTAGCAGAATGACTGCAGAGGGCGGGGTCCTCACTCGGTTAGGGGCGTGGTTTGTTGCCATAGTTACTTGCAGATGGTTTCCAGGGCATCAAGGGTTCGTTTGATGTCTCTGATCTGAGCAGCTAGAGTATGTATAGGTTGCATGGAGCGATCCAGCTCCTCACACCGTGCCATGAGTGTGTACATTCCCTGGAAATAAAGAAACAAGCACAAACAGATAAAAAAACTAAGTAAAATAAAATTGAAAACTTCACTAAATAGATGACTATAAATCACTCTCACCTTTATACTCATGTCCACTGACTCTCCCAAACTGTCCACAGAATCTCTATATGTCTGGATATAACCCACACTTAATGCAGTCATCTGAAGAGACAAGAGATTTTCATTCATAACAGTATGTGCACTTCATAGATTTGTATACATGCATATGTTGGTTGTATTGAGGGTCAGCTACATAAAAAGTGACCCGAAAAAGTATTTGGACACTGAAAAAGCTTGAAATATTACTATATATTTATGTATTATTATATATTTAAGCTTTAAATATATTGCGATATTTAAAATTCTATTCATTTTCACACTATTGCTGTTTTTACTGTGTTTGATAAAAAAAAAATGCAGTGTTGAAGAGCATAAGCATAATAAAAAAATAAAATGCAAATATTCTTTTTTTATTATTATTTAATGACCAAAGTTATCACCAATTAACAGTTGTTATCAAACTAGTTATTTTAGAATGAATCATTGTGTTAACAGTAGCCAACAGCCATGACAAAACATCTACATTGACAATCTCTTCCTGGATAAAGACCAGCAAGTATTTAAGAAGCTGAACCATTTTTTTTTTCTGACCCTGAAGAGTTCTGTGGTACAAATCAAATCTGTGTAGCATTTCACTTATGGGCCAGGAACCAGAACTGGAATCACGTCAGTGTAAAAAAGGCAAGTGTGAAGTTGAGTGGAACTGACTTCATAGTTCATACAACCAATGAAAATCACCTTGAGAGCATTTGGGTAAAAACAGGTTAAAAAAAAGCTAAAAAGTTAGTTCCAAAAAAAAAAAAAAATAGCATCTTTTGTTTGCAGATTGCACTTTTTTGATATTTTGTGGCTTAAATTGTCCAAGTACTTGGGTGGCTGTATTTGATCCAGAGTAATACTCACATTCTGAATAGTTCCACTGAGGCTTCGCAGCATCAATTCTACACTCTGAGCCACATCTTGTGTGTGTTTATGCAGGTCTTCCAGCACTGATGGGTCAATGGGCGGAATATCAGCCGGACGGCGCAAAGAGCCACGACCACGTACCACAGGCCCAGAACAGTCTGCTGCAGTGGTGATACAAAGTTTAAATATTAATTATACTGACGACAAAGGCATTGCAACAGATCAAAACAGTTTTTTGACACCCTCACATACTCACAATCAGTGTCTAGACTCGGCCGCAAGCTCATTTTAATCTTCTGTTCAAGATTTTTGGCGATGAAGTGAGTAAGATCTCCATCATGGCTGACGGTTCCCTCCAATTCTAGGGCGCTGGATATGGTGGCTCGGCGTCCTTCCGGTTGGCCTCCTCTAGCTCCGCCTCCACGTGCTCCGCCCCCACACGCCCCACTGATCTCATCCAGGCTTTTACTGTCCTGCATGCCACGCACGACTCGATCTCGCTCTGGGACAGAGCGCACACGTACCTCTGCCATCACGTGAGCTGGGCATGGAGAATCATCAAGGTCTGGCAGCAGAGGGGGTGTGGCCTGGTCAGGGGGAGGGGCTGGAACAAGGGGAGGGGCCTCATCAGGAGAAATGAAAGTATTCGCTTGCACTTCATCCGACGAATCGGGATTAGACCATTCTTTAGGTTCAGAGTGAGTGGGAGGGTGTTCGGTTGAGAGTGCTTCCACTGGCTGTGAATGTGCAGATTAGTTTATTTATTAACAAGGTCCAGATAAACAGCAACAGATATATGCAGCACAAAAATTGGACAAAGTTTAATTTTGTAATTATTAATTAATTGAATGTAATTATTATTTATTATTAATTTATATAAAACTATTATTAATTAGTATTATTAGATTAGTATTTAATGATTATTATTTAAATAATATGTTAAATTAGGTTCGTATTTATTATATTGTATATTAGTATTTAATTGAATTGAGTAGAAAAGCATAGATTCATTTATCACCTTAAATTTAGATATAATTTAATTTATAGAAATTATTTATCAATATTAAAGTAATGAATACATTTCCTAATATTATTATTATTAATATTAAGTTAGCATTTTATTAAATTATATATCAGTATGTAACTGAATATAAGTACCAAAGAACATTCGATTTAACCTCTTACCTGTACAGAAATAAGCGTCTCTTTCCTTTGCTTGATATCTCTCTTGTTGACATTGTTCACCTCCTCCGCTCTCCACTCTTCCAGTTCTCTTTTAGAGCAGCCGTGAGTTAGTTCGGTCTCACTGGAGAGCGTGTCCTCATCTGTGCCATCTTCAGTTGGAATATGTCTGCACTGGGAGTGTTGAACCAGTGACTCTGTAGGCTGTGATTCTGAGTGATCTGTGTGTGGCTGGAGTGTGTGTGTGTCTCTACATGAGTCCATGTGGTGAGGTGTGTGTTTCAGAGTCTCTGACAGGGCAGACGTCTCCATGTGAGGCTCAAAATCAGCCCCATCAATGAACTTTATCCCCTGGAGGGTGAAGCCATGAGATCCTGACCAATCAGAGGCCTTAAGAGAATCAGAGGATTCCACCCCATTGCTTGCTTCCTTCGCACCCTGACCGGTCACAGGAGAGCGGCTCATCCCTCCACCCACTACAGAAAATAAATAAAAAGAATTTAATCATCATCAGTGATGTAAAGCTAAAGCTTTGTGATGCAACTCATATTCTCAATAAAACAAATTACAAATTTACAAATTACAGTTTATCAGCTCTATTCTATTATTTCTATCTAATTTCTATTACATGACGAGTATTCTAGGTATTCTAAGGTACATTTACAATACAAAAAGTGAAAATGATGATAAATTAATTAATCAATGTTTTCCCTCCAAAAACATACCACACTGTAGCCCAAGACTGGTTGCCCACTTAAGCTAAGCAGAGTTGAGTCTGGTCAATACCTGGATGGGAAATCTCCTTGGAAAACTAGGTTGCTGCTGGCAGAGGTGTTGGTGAGGCCAGCAGGGGGTGCTCACCGAGTGGTCTGTGTGTGACCCAACACCCCTAATGCCACCGTCCCTCAGATGAGACATTAAACCGAGGTCCTGACTTTCTGTGGTCATTAAAAGCCAAATTTGCCCCGGCCTTTACCTCTGTCCATCAAGGCCTACTAATAATCCCCATACTGTACACTGATTGGCTCCTTCATCCCTCTCCACCAGTAAGCTGGTGTGTGGTGGCCCTTCTGGCACATTCCAGCATTTTTAAACCTTAAACGTTGCAATTTATTTATTAAATGAGCGATCGTTTCGCTTGATAAGACCCTTATTCATCGTCTGGAATCGTTTAAAGCCCTTTGTACTGAAAGTGTTTTGGACCATGAACCGTTTGGTTCCCATTGAAGTCCATTATATGGAGAAAAATGCTGGGATGTTTTCATCAAAAACCTTAATTTCTTTTCGACTGAAGAAAGAAAGACATGGACATCTTGGATAACATGTGGTGAGTAAATTATCAGCAAAAGTTTTTTCAAAAGTGAACTACTCCTTTAAAATGTATGTAAAGTAACAAAATGTTTGTTTTTGTTTTTGTTTCAGTTAACTATAATAACCCTGACGTAAAATACGTTTATTCTTCGTTTATTAATGTTGCGAGAATAAACTCAAAACCTCATTATCATGAATGATCTTGCAGGTTCCACGTCACGTGAACACTGAGGCATTATGAATTGTCTGTTTCCTGCGTCTGTTTTGACAGCTGTCAGTTCATTCGTTGTTCGTCAATTTAATAGGACATTTACTTAGAGACATACATAATCACTAAAAACCTAAAAAGACAGATTTATCTAGTGATAATGTGCGTGTCTCTAAAAAAGGGAACTGAAATCATGACGATAAGAAAATCACCAAAAACACTGTTTTGCTTATATGACGGGTCTTTATGACATGGCTTACAGACGACGACATTTTCTCAATACTTTAGCATCCCTGATAGACAAACCAGACATAGATAAGCCAAATAATAAATAGAAAGATAACAAAACTGTTTGGGAAGCAACAATGGTCACATGACGTTAGCTTTACGATAAGCTTTAGCTGTAATGCTCGCCTCTGAATTCATAGTTATTCCGCGAGATATCAACGAAAACCGGCAGCTTCACGACAATTACTTTTTGAGTTTGGGTTGATTTGTCATGTTTCAACAGGATGTAATTCTATGGATGATTTGTGAAGTTAAATATTTACCTGCAGCTCTTCGCCCAGGATGAAGGTTGCCAGCTGAGTCCGCCACAAATATTTGTCGTATGGAAACACAACGTTGACGCTATAGTTCCGCATAACAAACAGAGATGAATCTCATGACACAGAAGGCGTGTATTACATTTACATCGCAAAGAAAAGTATTTTGTGTGTTTATATACTCATACCTTGATATAGTTATCAGAGAACTGCGTTTTACAATTATTAAATTAAAAAAATCTGTTAATCTATTCATTAATTTGCAAAAAGAGAGTTGTCTAGACTAGACAGCATGTCCAGACAGACATTACTCAAATTTTACCACAAGGGGCGGTAGACTCCACCGAATTCAATTGATTCAGGAACTGGCGTAGCGTGGAGGGCTGTGTGTGTATTTTTACCCTGCTGTCATTTTATTGGCTTGAATTAGAGGAATTGTCAACCACATCATCAAGAACCCTGACAAAGACCAAAACCTCTAAGACCCTGTCATTATCCAAAAAAATAAAACCTACCCCTGTAATTAAGCCCTTTGAAGTAGAGCCAAAGTAATGCAAAGTCCTAGTCTTGACCCTCACATACTCTCTATCGCTCTTTATAGGGGACTGTAGAGTCGACATGAAACAACATTCTCATTTTAAATCTGTAGTTTGATAGAAAGAAAGGAACAGTATATTATTCTTCAACAACAACAACAAAGTGCAGGTTGGGATGCAGTGGAAATGTGTTAGATTGTGAAAGTAGTAGATTGTGAAGGCAGTTTCATAGCAGAACAAAGCAATTATTAAGAACTTTCTAAAAAAAAAAAAAAAAAACCCATCTAGGCCGAACACTTCCTAAACACACACAACTTCCAAAAAACACTAAGGCTACAAACACTACAGTAACCCCTGAGGAAGCTTTTTGACCAGGATGTGGAGCCGGAAGGACAAGTTCACCTTTGGTAGTAGGCCTATCTTAATGTATAAATCCATATGCTTGTTTGCATGTTAACTTTAACATTAAATTAGCCTACAACATTAAGTATTGGCAAGATTATAGACAGACAAAAACAATTTGGCTATTGGTTAATATTTGCCAGAAGCCAGTGTGGCCTAGATGACATCAGCTGAAAAGGAATTTGTTTCAGAGGTGGAGGAAGTTATTCAAGGAAACTTTTTTTTTTTTTTTTTACTTTGGTATAATGTATGCTGAGGAATTGTGATAGCCTAAATAAGATCATCATGTACGAAGACAGTATTCATTTATTTATTGTCAATATTCAACAACATCAAAGCAGTTATCTTTCTAAACAGATATGAATTAATGTGTTTCACTTTTGATCTCGCCCCCCTCGCCAATCTCATTTACTGTCATAGGCTCTCCAAGTCTATTTGGTATTCAGTTCTGTGAGTGTTTTAAGGGGCAGCCGTATCCAAGGCAACCCGCCTAGTCAATTTCCCAGTGTCCTGTCCTTTATATAAGAAGAAGGATGCAATATACACTGTTGTGCTCATGGAATTTAAATGCTTATCACATCTCAAGCAGAGCCCAGAGAAAATTATGTGTGAATGTGAGAGCGTTTCTGTTTATAGTGTTTGAACTCAAAAAACAACGTTTTTACTCAGTACCGTCCAAGTATCATCAAGTTATGTTTACCACAGAGGCACAGAAGTAATTTTTGTATGAATAAATTGAAAACCCCCATTATAAAAACCCATAGGAAAATATTGAGGAAACCACTGGCAAATTAGTCTTCCAGGATTTTATGTCATCCCTGCAACAATCTATTCTAAATACGCTGATGTTATTATTATTACAAAGCCATATAAGTAGCAAGTAAGTGCAATGTTGAGTCTTCCAAAACACTTTATTGAAGGTTCAAAGTCCATTAATGCAAACCAGATTTACAGTAAAAGGCAAAACAAAGAAAATTATAACTCACAAGGTTCAAATCATTGATGGCAGGATTTACTTCCTTATATGTAAAACATTAAACATCTATTCTACATTTTCTGTTTATGCTATTGCTGTTAACATTTTTTGTTTTATTTGTTTTGACTCTCTTGGCAAACCAAGCTGCTCCATCATATACACAGATCACTGGTTCTGTCTGTCATTTTGGTGTTGGCCTGACCACATTTTAATTTGCTTTTCTCCTCTCTCTGTCTCTACTGTACTCTAAAGAATTTAAATCCTTTTTTCCCTTAATTTATTTTTAATTTTTCCATCCTTCAGAATGGATGCACGTCAGGGCCAGAGCCAAACCTCTTGGCAATCAATGCACGTGTCCAAGTGCAGGCGAAAGAAGCTGGCATTTCACTCCAATCATATAAAACACACCCTTCGTGCCTCCATCGTTCCCCAGAGAAATATGCTGTTAATCAACTCATGGGATCTGTTGCATTCTTTTTTTTGTGAGTTTGCTTTTGCTGATTCATTAAAGTAATCTCTCAGAACCTTAATGAGTGACGTCAGAGACAGAATTACAGCATAATCAAATATCAAAAAGGAAAAGAACCATGTAAAAATGCAAGACAATATAAACACAAAGCACAAAAACACAAGAAAAATAAATACCATGAAAGATAAATAAGACAAAACATTTCAGTACAGATGAAAAAAGTGCCATCAACACTGAAGTCTTTTTAAAACAAAGAACTTTTTTCAGATTCTCCCAAACTTTGGAAGATTTTACTTTTATTCAACAGAAGAGACACCCCCTTGCTTTAGAAGATTTTTCAAATATGCTCAACGCAGTCCTCAAATAATCAATTCGTTTTTTCATATTAAAGTAAACACTTTTCTTGACCAAACCCGTTCCAGATCATTGTTAAATTGCTCAGCGACAGTCCTTCACATGATTCATATATTAACTATGCTCCAAAACATGAGTGAGTGAGCTGCTTCGCTACATGGGCACAATCTCAAACAGTTGTGCTGCTCGTTTTTTAATGGAAATCGTGATACATTTTTTCCAAGATTTTTTGATGACTAGAAAGTTGAAAAGAACAGCATTTATTTGAAATACAAATCTCTTAACTGTCACTTTTGATCAATTTAATAAATAAATAAAAGTATAAAAAATGGTACTAATCCCAAACAATACTGATATTTTTCTTTTTCTTTTCAATTTATCAAAATCTTTCTTTCCTCATGTATTTTGTCACGGAGCTTGATGCTAGGCGCATGCAAGGCAGCTCATTAGGTTTTGGAATGGAGCAAAATCTTAATATGACGGAATACTGCGTGTTTTTGTTGTATTTTTTGTTTCTTAAACACCTGGCTATGCGCTCCTCGGCAGCCTCTGTGCTGAACTCTGCATTCTGCTCCGGTGCTTCCGCCCCCTCCCTTTCTCCTTCTCCCCCCCACCTCTGTGCCGGTCTACTCTCTTTCTGTCTGGTTTGTTATGCTTGTGATCCCCTGATTGCTTGTTGTTGTGACGTTGGCTGAGTTGTTTGCAGTGTCGCTCCAGTTTGCTGTGGTTGATCAGTGCCATCACATCCTGGTACCATGGCTGGGCGGTGCCACGGAAGGGCTGCAGGACGGGGCTCCACACAATTAAACGGATGGTAACGGCTGTCCAGCGGAACTGATGCTCTTCTAGCTGACAGTGATAAACACCATCATGATTGAGTTCAGTCCGGGGAATGAGGATGCCCCTGTCGAAGACAACCAGCTGCTTTCCAGATGTGACCTGAAAGACAGATGGTTCAATTTAGAGACATCTCAATATTGATAACGTTTTTTTTAAAGTGTGCATGCATATTTTAAGGATGGGTGTACCTTATGTTGCTCCAAACTGTTCTCGCCTATGTCTTTATACCAGGTGACGGTGGCATGGTGAGATTTGGGTAGACATTCGAGGTAGGTGCTGTTACCCACAGCAACAACTAGTGTCTTCTCCTCTGCCTCCACCTGAAGACCAGCTGAATAACAACAAATGAAATAATTCAAATCTAAATTAAAGAATCATTTAAATGAAATAAATAGGGCTTTCAAACTGTAATTAATAATAACAATATTATTACTTATTATTATTATTATTATTATTACTATATACAATTACATTTATTTGGATAATAATAATACTTTATTATAATAATACTACATAATTATACTTTATTATTTTATGTGGTTATTTAATCTAAATAAATAATTAATTGAATTAATATTTGGTCTGTCTATGCGCACATGGCATTTCATTCTATGGTCACCTTATTTTTAAGAGCTTTACGTTAATTGTGTTTTTCTAAAGGCTTAAATGATGAGAGATCATAAAAAACATAAAAAATAAGCATTAAAATGACAGTTTCTCTTACCTCCATGTCTGACACACTGGTTCAGCGGGTTGCCGTCATCATCCACCTGACAAATATTTCTTCTGTAGACAGGAAGGAATGTTTCAGATCAGATTTATTTGAGATGTCCCAAATACCAACGTTGTTTCAATGTATGAGAAACTGCTGATGTAATGGATTCTATCAAACAAGCTGCCCATTCAATATGCTTTTAAAATATCTTAGTCAGTTGTAATCCAGCTAAAATATGCCTGAGTCATGTCACCTGTGTGCTGTTGGCATGTATGGGCTGCAAGAGTGCCCGTCCCAAGTGCAGTATGGGTCTCTAGCGAGACAGCATTCAGCACACGTCTGGCCGTACAGATCACAGTGGAACAGACCCAACTGAACCACACCCTCTGCTGATCCAGCAAACAGCCACTGCTGGAGACAAAGCACACACACAACACGCACAATGATATGGGCTGTGATCCTGTTACTGCTTTTTTCAGTAAGCAGGAAAACTGGGCCAGAAACCCAGACATTTAAACCACATTCCCATATACAGCTCCAGAATTACAGCGCTCTTCCATCCTAGATCTTTCATGGGGAAAAATGTGTGAAAACTCTCAGTTTCATTTTAAGTATCTTCCACCCTCTCAAGTTGCCATGGTGACAGGATAGGAATATTTATAATAGCGTGTATGTTCATGTACGCTTGCATGTGTGCTTTCATTGATAGACATTGTACCTTTTTCTTGGACATCGTCATGGCAGTGATTGGTGACTTGTTCTGTTGAATGACAGGAGATGAGAAGTTTGTTTTTAAAGTTTAAAAGGCCATCCTAATGAATGTGAAATGCTAAAGCAGAAGATTACCTTAAAAACCTGCAGCTGTTCCAGAGTGACCTCCTGATTCTGTCCATTAGCTTTAGGAAGGTGAATCGCTTTCAGAACCAGGCCAGAATCTGAATACACACATAAACATAAAACTTTCACTGATGTGTTCATTAATTGATTTTTTTTAATGTAATTTATAGGTTGGAATGTGAATGTAGACATTTTAAATTGACAAACAAAAAAGGAAGTTAAGATTGAGAGTGGCCAAACATAAATATGCTATTCGCACACAAAATGTGTGGGTGTCCTGAGGAAGGCTGTGTTGAATGTTGATCAACCATTTTTTTTACTGTTTTAATCACTCAATTTATTAAAGGCCTTTATGCTTAACCACATCCACATGTGTTGCACACACACAATATCTACAAACTATATGGACATCTCATATAATATACATCCTAAATTCTATTTTAATATTGACCACACACCTGTGCCGATGAACAACACGTCATATTGTCCATCTACCGCCTCCACTCTGTCCACAAGGAGGCGGGTCAGTTTATAAGACACGCCCACTCTGATCAGCAAAGGATGACCCCCAAGAGGATGCACCGGCTCCTGCATCAAAGGATGTGTGCGGCTAAAGAAGATAACGTCATCAGGATATTCCCTCGTTGATTTAAAGCCTCCGTATGTGCTGCTGGGACACTGAATATTGACAGGAAGTTTACCAATACTGTTATTTGTTAAATTCAAAATCCTCTTGCTCACTTTTAAATCTCTGCACAGCTTGTCCCATGGCATCGCGTAGCTTCAATGGGGGGCTGATCATTCAGTGTCATTGCACCCAAACTATGGAACTCTCTCCCCCGATCACTCCATTGTGTCAATACCATTTCTGAATGTAAAATTATGCTCACTTATTTTCTGAATGTCACCATACTACATTGTACTACATTTTGTTGGGTCTGATTGTGTACTGTATGCTACGCATCTACATAATTATAGTTTACTAGAGTTCTCAACAGGTCGAAAAACTCAACAGGACCCGTGGGTTTGGGTCGAAAATATAAGTAAATGACTTGGACCTCAGGCTTAATCTTTTTCGCACAGTGAAAAAAACAAAACATTTATTAATCATCGCTGCTGTTCACCATAAAGAAAGTCTGGCTGCTGCGTGCAACGTACATCGCAGGTGGCTGGCCGTACCATTGAAGAGAGGAGAGCACACTTCAGTCCATCCACTGTGCACATATTACTGTTCCTCCACGATGCCTTATAAGCATACGATTATGTTTGTATGCTAGGCCTATTTTGTTTCAAAACTCGGCAAAAATTGTGTGGTGTGAAAAGTAGCCGCTGGTCATGATAATACTTGTATGAGAAAAAAAGAAAGTCGGGTTTGGGCAGATAATGTTGATGTGTCGGGTTACATCGGGTTCGGGCTTTAAAAGCCAAGGGT